>NC_065446.1:218151025-218511025 GCF_917563875.1 Diabrotica virgifera virgifera
CATTGGCATAGTATGTAAATAATATTATTACGTATATTCGGTAACACTTATTTCGACTAGCCACCAATGATCGGTTATTAGAATATCCCGGTTATAAGAATATTTTTGCCTTGCACAAAGGCTATTCCAATAAGCGGGTTCGACTGTACACTGGTTATTCATTTCAATTTAATTTGATTGTTTTTTAATCGTTTACAATATTTAAAATAATTAAAGATATAAAGTTAGGGATTTCAAAAATAAATTCCGTTCTCACTGGCAGGGTGGGAAATAATAAAGTGTCATACAATAGCATTTCATTACAATGCTCATTACAGGCTGCTCCGTTTGAGAAAACTCATACTCTCAAACTTTGAGAAAACATTCAGTTTCGACTAACCCTCTATTAGCTAAAATTAAACGTTTTGCTAGATTAATCATTTTTAACAATAATAGACTATATTAAAAATCACTTGAATATAAATTGATTTTCTGATGTCAAATCACTACAATTATACAGGGGGTGAATATTGCTATGAAATTTGAAAAAAAAACGTAATTATCTTTTAAACTACTTCGCATAACATCACGAAACCTGATATTTTAAGAAATAAAACATAGAGGAGAATCCAAAAATGTAAAAATATACAAGGTGTTCCATTAAACAAAAGATAATTTTGTTTCACCCTGTCAATATGGATGGCCCTGTATATTTGGAAATGTATTTAAATTCTGATATTATCTATGCCCCAATCTCACCTAAATAAACTTTTTTCGTATCTCCTACAACAAACGACTAATTGGACTTCCCACAACCTGTATACATACAAAATCTCCGCTATAAAATTTTTTCAAAGAAAATGTTATTGGTTTTTTTAAAATAACTCCATTAATTTTTGAAATATGAGATTTATCCAAAAACTATTACAAAGCTAAGTAAAAGGTCTATAACACTGTATTAAACATAATTTTCTAAATCCTTTATTTTTTTTAAATACAAGGTGAAAGGGCCCCGGTTACATGGTTCTCGTTCTCGCAGTAAAATTTAGGTTTTAAATGTTTCTATCTCGGTTATTTTTTGTCGTAAAAAAATATTAAAAACAGAAAAAGCTTAAATAAAGTTAAAATAAAAATTTTGTTCTCTACAATTTTTTAAGTATATCGAGTATTTTTGGAGTTATTATCAAAAGAAAATGAAATTCACGAAAATTTGAAAAATTCTAATTCTTTTTTTATCGTATTTTTTTCAAAAATATGCATTCTATACCGGTCAAAATTGTTGAAGTTATTACTCATGTTAAAATAAATACAGTTTTAAATGGGTTACTATAAATTTTAATTTTTGTGGAAATGACATATGTTTCATTTTTCATTCTTCCCTAAAAAATCTGAAAGGGTCCTCTTATTTCCATCATAACTTGCTTAATTTTGATGGTATCGACTTCTTATATAGCTTTTTGATAGTTACCTTTAAGTACTTTATTAAAATGTTTAGTATCTATATTAAACAAAGTGCATCGTTTTCCTGTTATTTAAGCTTGAATGCTAATATTTGAGTACTCGCGGAAAAAAAATATACATTCAATTGCATATAACTCACTTTGTATATGTAACAAAAAATTTTTCGAATAAGGAGCTCATTTATTTTTATATTATCTTCGATTTTGGTAATATCAACTTTTTTGAAGAAACTTACGGTTTTTGAGTTATTTATGAAAAACTGCTTTAAAACATGGATTTTTTCAGGAAAAATCAAAACTTTTGATCTTTAATAACTCAAAAACTATTGATTTATTGGAATAACTTTATATAACAAATTTTACTTACAATTTGTCCCTCTATCGATTAGTGGTATTATTTTTAATAAAATAATTTCCACCCCCGAGAAGGGGTGGCATCCCCCTCCAGGGTAAAAGCGCAAGTTGGCACCATGTCACCTTTGTTTCTTGAGGTATCCTCTACATACTTACCAATTTTCATGAAAATCGATGGAGGTTCAACGAAATCGGAGGTGAAAACCTTCATTGACTCCACTAATAATACTTTTATAAAACTTGATTCCTTAATCTTGATATTAAAAGGTTGTCCAATATTAATTAAATGTAAATTCTGAAAGTTGGATATGTATAAAGATTTTTGTAGTGTTTTCTTAAAAATTTTTGAAAACTGTTTTATTAAAATATGTAATTCTGTTGGTATTTTTATTCTTATTACATATTACCAATACAAAAATTCGACCGGAAGGCACTACACTTCTTCGATGTGATGTTATCCTGGTACCTTGTTGACGTCATTTTCTCTTGGGTCCTCCCACGCACCCTAGAGTTGCGAAATTTCAGCAACAAGCAACCAACCTTCACTGTCTCGTGTCTCGTAGGCCTTCTTGGCCTTTCTAAGGTCACTGACGTCGCCACGCGTCTGAGATCTTTCGTGAAAGGGAAAGTGCAGAGAGAAGAGAAGGCTTCTACCCACAGCTAGGGAATATTAGCATACCGATTGTCCCTTGTTTTTAAACATTTATATAATTTTTGAGATGATTGCTGTTAAAGTTCAAACCAAACCCTTCTATTCTTTCTGTGCGTCATTAATTTTGACGTCATATAGGATTTCAAGAACGTCGCGATTCATTGCATGAAATTTTAGTTAAATCTGACAGTTGCCAGAATATTATTTATCTTTATATACAGGGTGTAACTAAAATACAGGTCATAAATTAAAGTACATATTCTGGGACCAAAAATAGTTCCAATGAAAAAAAGTTACAGCCCTTTGAAGTTACAAAATGAAAATCGATTTTCTCGAATATATCGAAAATTATTAGAGATTTTTTATTGAAAATAGACATGTGTCATTCTTATGGCAGGAACATTTTAAAGAAAAATTATAGTGAAATTTGTGCACCCCCTAAAACTTTTGTGTACGTGCTAATTAAATTATTATTGTGGTACCATTAGGTAAATTCAATATTTTCAAAACTTTTTTGCCTCTTAGTATTTTTTCGATAAGGAAGTTTTTCTCGAGATGCGGCTTGTTTTTAAAAATGTTTACATACAAAATTTATGGGGGTTTTGTGCCTTTAAACCCCCCAAATGTTTGTGTACGTTCCAATTAAACTATTACTGCGGTACCATTAGTTAAACACAGTGTTTTTAAAACTTTTTTGCCGCTTTGTATTTTTCCGATAATTCACCTTTTATCGAGATGTGGCTTCTTTTTAATATGGTTCAAAATATACCTAAAAATGTAAATCATAAATAAAGGGTACCCCCCGTTAAGATAGGCAAAATGCCCTCACTCTCACAATTCAATTTTTTTAATTTTTTTACGTTCTGTGCAATTAAAAAAATGAGATCACACGGACTTTTAGCTTGTCACCCCCCTTACCCCTCCCCCACAGATAAAAACGTAGATTTTTAGATTTAATTTTTTTTAGTTGGGTTACAATTTATTTAAAAATTTAAAAAGATTCACACGTGTAGCTGAGGCCTTTACAAAACATGTCCATTTTTTATGGACCCTTAGGTCGAGTGTACATAACCTCAAGTTTTTTTTAACTTTTTTAAAACCTATAATTTTTTTTGGAGGGGGCTGCAGGTCCAATTTTTTTGGATTTTGTGTACTTTATCAAAAGCTATCTCTCTGATTTTTTTTCAGATTTTTCCGTCAGGTGCGCCATTTTGAAAAATCCGGAAAACTATTTTTTTAGGGGGTTTTTAGGGATTTTTCCATTTTATATACTGCAACATAGATTAACTCAAGGTTTTGTTAATAGATTATGTATAATTTGAAATAAATGAGTATTTAAGGATTATCAAAAATTGGCAAAACATCTTTAAACCCCCCAAAAACCATGGTTTTTTTAAGTTATGTAAGGGTTTTTGCGGGCTTAATGATATTTTTTGAGATCGATACAGCCTGAATATTTTTTTTTTCATTTTTTTACGTTATATATGTGATTAAAAAATAAGACTTATCGCATTTTTAGCCCACCACCCTCCTCCCCCTGCCCCCACAAAAACATCAATTTTTCTATTTTTTTTTTGTTTAAAGTTGCAATTAATTTAAAATTTTTATGAGGCTTCTACAAAACATATCTATTTTTTATAGACCCGTGTAGGTCGAGTGTACAGTACATATAACCTCAAAATCCCTTTTTTATTTTTTTAAAACGTATTTTTGACTTCCAATCGATATTTTCTTAAAACGTCCAATGAATATTGTACATCTCTCTCTCGCGGACGTCCGCTTCAATACATGCTTAGCGCTCATTTTTAATTATTAAAAATAATAGTTAGAAATAAAATAATTACAAAAATTTATTTAGGCTATGGCTTTAAACTTTGAGCTGCTCACTTTATGACTTTCATAATAATAATTTTTAATCGAGTTATTAAGCCTTGAAAATGGCCATTTTCGCGTTTTTCAAATTGAAATTTCATGTAACTCGACAACAGTCAATTTTATAGAAAAATCACAATATACCTTTTTTGCTCAGCTTGTTCCAGAGAATCTAAAACAAATTTGTCCGAAGTGAAAAAATTGATTTTTTTAATTCGTTTAAAAAAATGTTTAAACAATTTTCCGACCGCGGTACTGCCTGGCACCTTGTGGATTTGTTATAAGGACCTGTCTTTGAGTAAGTTTGTGCAAAAAAGTTAATCGGAATAATTTACCTAACGGGACAAGCATACATCGTGGACTATTTGCATTATGAGCCAAACGTAGATGGTTTGTAAAATACACAAAACACAAAAAAAATTAGCAGCCATCGCTAAAAAAAGTTATACGTACCTATTAAAAAACAAAAAAAAATGAGGTTATAATATGTACACTCGACCTTCGGGTCCATAAAAATAGATGTTCTGTAAAAGCCTCAGCTGTGCGTGTGAATTTTTTGTAATTTATAATTTAAATAATTACTAACTATTCTAAATGGGAAATAAGCCACAACTTAACTAAAAAATGATTTTATTAACGTTTCGACGTCCACCACGGTGTCAAAATACAAAATATTAATAAATTAAACAAAAATTTTGCTTGAATCTTCTAATAATTTAATTTAATCTGACTTATTTATATAGATCGTCCCAAACCATTTTTTCAGTGCGTCACAGATTATCGAATTCTCTCTATCGCATTACAGATGGAAAATAAAATCTTTTTTAGTTAAATTGTGGCTTACTTCCCATTTAGAATAGTTAATTACAAAAATGCCACAAAGAAAAAGCTTCAGAACAACATTTATAATTTAATTGCAAACCAACTTAAAAAAAAATAGAATCAAAAAATTGACATTTTTGGCTGTGGGGGAGGGGGAATAGGGGAAGTGGGATAAAATTGCGGTGAGTCCTAATTTTTTAAAATCATATAGAACGTAAAAAAATAAAAAAAATATTCAGGCTGTATCGACCTCAAAAAATATAATTAGACCCGCAAAAATCCTTACAAAACTTTAAACAAACATGGTTTTTGGGGGGTTTAAAAGTGTTTCGCCCCATTTTTGAATATCCTAATATACTCAGTTATTTCAAATTATACATAATCTATTAACAAAACCTTGAGTTGATCTATGTTGCAGTCTATAAAATGGAGAAAATCCCCAAAACCCCCCTAAAAAAGCAGTTTTCCGGATTTTTCAAGATGGCGCACCTGACGGAAAAATCTGAAAAAAATCAGTGACATAGCTTTTGATAAAATACACAAAATGCAAAAACATTGGATCTGCAGCCCCCTCCAAAAAAAAGTTATAGGTTTTAAAAAAGTTAAAAAAAAATTGAGGTTATGTACACTTGACCTAAGGGTCCATAAAAAATGGACATGTTTTGTAAAAGCCTCAGCTACACGTGTGAATTTTTTAAAATTTTTAAACCAATTGCAACTCAACTAAAAAAATTAAATCTAAAAATCTACGTTTTTGGCTGTGGGGGGAGGGGTAAGGGGGGTGGCGAGCTAAAAATCCGCGTTATCTCATTTTCTAATTGCACAGAATGTAAAAAATTAAAAAAATTGAATTTTGAGAGTGAGGGCATTTTGCCTATCTTAACGGGGGGTACCCTTTTCATATTATTACCAAGTCTACATAATCGTACTTAACCATATACAAATATGTGGTGGATTTGACAAATCTTCAAAATATCTCGATAAAAACTGACTTTCGAAAAAGTACTAAGAGGCAAAAACGTTTTTAACACACAACGGGTCGTATGATTGTTTTATAGACCTGTATCTTCGTACGTCTTGTTAGTTGTTACGATTTTATAAGGTTTTGGAGGGCAAAAAGACATCTGTTGCCGGCCTGAATCCTGTTGTTTATTTCTTGTGATCCGTTATTGTCTTCAGTTATTATTGTTCCAAGATACTTGAATTCTCTAACGCGCTCAAAGTTAAAGTCATCGATGGTGATGTTCTGACCGATTCTGTCTTTGCTTTGGTTATTGCGGCTCATATACATATATTTCGTCTTGTTTTCGTTGATTTGGAGTCCCATCTTCTCTGTTTCCTTCTCGAACCTCACGAAAGTCTCCTTCATCCTTAAGGTGAAACAGTAGCGATCAACAGGTATCGAAAACGCGTTCCAAGATTGCGGCTGTAATTTTGAATATTTTTTCGAGATATTTGGCAGACGTATTCGTAATATAATAAAGAATGGCGGCACAGAGCCCAATTTGAAAAATATATTAATATGTGGAAATTACTCTATAATTAAATACAATATTAAAAAAACGAGCCTGTACCGCCATTAAGAAGAACAAAAAAATACACTTTCTTCAAATAAACTTTTTTATCCGATGCTTAGATTTTGTGTCATTTTGGAACTACTAATGAAATAAAAAATTTTAGTAGTTCCAAAATGACACAAAATCTAGACATCGGATAAAAAAGTTTATTTGAAGAAAGTGTATTTTTTTGTTCTTCTTAATGGAGGTAGAGGCTCGTTTTTTTAATATTGTATTTAATTACAGAGTAATTTCCACATATTAATATATTTTTCAAATTGGGCTCTGTACCGCCATTCTTTATTATATTACGAATACGTGTGCCAAATATCTCGAAAAAATATTCAAAATTACAGCCGCAATCTTGGAACGCGTTTTTGCTACCTGTTGATCGCTACTGTTTCCTCTTAATCGTGTGTTTCCTATTAGATCGATATCGTCTGCAAATGCCAGTAGTAAGTTTGGTCCTTCTCGATGAAATACTGTATTCGGTTTTTCGATTCTTGCACTTCTGATTATGTGCTCCAGAGCTAAGTTGAAGAGTTGTGGTGAAAGTGCATCTCCCTGTTTTAGTCCATTGTTTATTTCAAATGTCTCCGAGTATTGTTGTCCAACTCTCACCTTACATCGTAACCGTTTCATACACATCCGTATCAACCTGACTAGTTTTTTTGGAAAGCCAAGTTCCTGCATCGCTGTCCACAGTCTAGCCCTGCATACTCTATCAAATGCTTGTTTAAAATCTATGAACATCTGATGAAGCTCACGATCAAACTCCCAGCATTTTTCCATTATCTATTTTATTGTGAATATCTGGTCAATAGTAGAGCGGCCCGGTCTAAATCATTGATAATCTCCAACGATCCCTTCTGTGTATGTTTTGGTTCTTTCTAGCAGGATGTTTGCAAGGATCTTGTAGGTGGTGTTTAGGAGTGTTATTCCCCGGTAGTTAATACATTGCTTTTTGTTTCATTTTTTATGTATTGGTACAATAACCCCTTCTTTCCATTCATCTGGTATTGTTTCTTCTCGCCAAATGTCTTAAATTAGCTTGTATATAGAACTGTACAACGCTTCTCCTCCATATTTTAAGTACTCTGCGGATATACCATCGCTACCTGGTGTCTTATTATTTTTAAGTTTTTTGATTGCCTGTATTACTTCTTCGTATGCCGGGTATTGGTCTTCTATTTCAGCTGTATGTACCTCTATGTTTGATGTATTTCTGCTAGATTGGTCGTTCAATAGTTGATAGAAGTATTCCTTCCAAGTTTTTAGGATTTCCTTGTCATCAGTGATAAGCTGCCCGCTGTCGTTTTGAAGGAAGTTTCCTGTTCTTGCTTGGTACCCAGTCTTGATATCTGAAACTCCTTGGAAGAACTGTCTCGCTTGTTTGTTCTTTCTTTTTTCTTCTATATCTCTGATTATTTGTTCCTGATACTCCCTCTTCTTCCTTTTCAATAGTTTTCTTGTCTCTGTTCTTCTTTGTCTATACCTATACCAGTGATTCCCAAAATGGTCCAGGTGGACCCCCAGGGGTCCACGAGGGACTCTACGAGGGTTTACGTTGGCGTGAAATAAAAATGGGGGTTCACAAGTTGTAAGTGGGGTTCCACGAAAATTTTATAGTGATTTGGTATTTATTTAAACTAATTTCCATTTTTTTCGTAATATATCAATGGAAATCAATGGAAAAAATAATGTTTTAATAGTATGGACACAAAAATGTCATTATAACGCATTATAATAGGGTATTTTGATTAAAAATTTTATTTTTGTGTAAAAAACGTTAAACTACCGTTTTTTATATTTTGCTCCATTCCCCAAAAACATGTCCTTCGATTTGACTGAAAATTTATCCACAGATAGCCAAAGCATAGGACTTTAAGTGGTTAAAATTTTTTTTTATAGTTTTACAATATAAAAAAACGCGTGGAATAATATTAGAGTCAAAAATATAGGCGTCTACTTTAAGTACAATTAACTCAGAAAATATCGACCGTACGAAAAAAATGGTTAAAAAAATTGTAATAATTATTTTAAACAAGATTTATTTGGAACAATTTCAGTTACTAAAATTTTTGTCGAAAAGTTTAAAATGGCGGAGATATTGAACAAAAACCACTGCTATCAAACCAATTAGGCCTTATGCTCGCGCCTTTACCTCATACGTACTACCTGAAATATTGATTTTAGCAAAATAATGAAAGAGATTAAAATTGTATAAAATTTAATACTGTTTATTTTTGTATAGGTGCATTTTTGTTATAAAACTAATAATAAACGAGATAATTCAATAATTATGCTCTAATTGTCACTATTTCCCCCCATAACTCGGAAAATATCGACGGCACAAAAAATTTATAATAAAAGAAATGACTTATAGGAAATCATATTTTCAACAATTTCAGTCCTTACACTTTTTGTCGGAAAGTTAAAAATGGCGGAGATATTGAGCAAAAACGGTTCTCCTTTAAAATCAAGATGACGGCTAACGCAACGGCAGAATTCATTCGCGATTTTAAATTTACACTACTATTGACCCCCTAAAGCTTAGAAAAATAGAATCTTGCTTGGGTAGCTCGGCATGCAAGCTCAAATGCTAACCCGACTGGACTATATAATTTTGACTCTGATATTAGTGCATGTAACTTTTCTTGTATTGTAAAACTATGCAAATTCTTTTAACAACTTAAAGTCCTGTATTTTGACTATCTCTGGAAAAATTTTCAGCCAAATAGAAGAACATGTAACTACAGGTTTTCTACCCTAAAATTTTATTTGATCAAAAACATGTTTTAAATAAAGAAACTTGTTATAATGCCTAATAATCTTATTTTTGAGTCCATTCTATTAAAACATTATTTTTTCCATTGATACTTTACGATAAAAAATGCAAAGTTTAAATAAATTCCAAATCACTGTAAAATCGCTTGGAATGATATTTTGAGAAAATAAAAAGAAGAAAAAGACGGTTCTACCTTTATTAATGTCTTATTTTTTCCCACCCAAGTTTCCCCACCCCAGGCAATTTTCTAGACCCGCCACTGACGTACACAGCTACGAAATACCACTTCTGCTGGGGGTCCACCGAAACCAGTAAATTTTTTAGAGTGGTCTACGAGAAAAAGTAGTTTGGGAACCTCTGGTCTATACATTTCATGGTTGTTGTGCGAGGGGTTTTGTAGCATGTTCCTTCTAGCCATATTTCTTGCTGTTATGGAGTTCAGGCACCATTTCATCATCATCGAACCATTTTTTTGTTGTTTTCTTTTTGTGTCCTAGTATTTCATCTGATACGCTTGTCAGAGCTAATTTGATATTTTTCCAAGCTGAGTCTATGTTGTTATAGTCTTCTGTCTGTGCTAGAGTGATTTTTTTATAGCCTTTTGAAATTTCTGTTCTGTCTCCTTATTACGTAGAACTTCGGTATTCCATAATTGTGTTGGTATATTCTTGTGTATTTTTTGGACGCTATTCTTGTCCTTATCTTCGCTTTTACCAGAAAATGATCCGTGTCTCCATCAGCTCCTCTTAGGCTTCTTACGTCTAGACAGTTACTACCCCTCCTGGCATCTACTAGAACATGATCGATCTGATTTCTTGTGACGCCGTCGTTGGAGACCCATGTTTGTTTGTGTATTTTCTTGTGTTCGAACATTGTCGATTTTATTAGTAGGTTGTGGGACGCTGCAAAGTCTATTAACCTTGTTCCTAATCCTCGTTCTTTTGTTCCTTCAATATAAATAATTTTAGCGAGTAGGTACTTACTTACAAACAAAACCATGGTACATACAAACATTTTCTCGCGGATTTCTCGATCAAGAAAAACCTAGATGACGCCTTGCACTCTCAGCGCTTAGACAACCGCTTCAACTAGGTTATTTCATGTATTGTATTGTTGTAGGAAATGTAGCGTCAGTTGTTTGGTATAACTTCCTATTTACGCCAGTCAATGAGAGCATGAATAGGATATTACCTTCGAATTCTATCCTACTGCTTGGATTTTAGTAAAATTTTGGGAATAGCCTCTACGTATCTCCTAATTCAAAGTCTACCCTATATACTATGGCTACTATGGTGCTTTTATCTTGGGGGCGGTTCCCACCACTTCTCGGTGATGGAAAATTTTTTGGTAAAAATAACGAAGGAAGTTACTAAAGAACCTAATTCTAAGCAAAAAACTGTTCTATAATTTTTTTTTTCGAAAACTCGATACTTTTTGAGTTATTCGTGGTTGAAAATTTGCCATTTTCATTGAAACATAACACCTTTTCGGAGGGTTTTTTTTGCGAATACCTTGAAAACTATGCATCTCACTACAAAAACTATATAAATCATTTTTGTAGCTTATAAAAAACAAAGAGATTCGTTCCTTCATAAATCTTCTAGATATAATACAAAAAGAGATATTATGGAACATAGGTGAAAAAAGTTTGTTTTTTGGTGCATGCTCAAATCGGTGTATTCAACTTGAAATAACAGAGAAGCGGTCGATTTTAGGTGTATGATGCTACCAATATATTTTGTAGTGCTTGAAAAGACCTTTAAAATGGGTAATATTAAATGTCGATTACATTCAAACTAAGTGAGATATACTGCAAAAAAAATTGATGACTAATGTTTTTTAAGAAAAAATGAGAAGTATATTTAACCCCTCATCCACCAGAATTTAAATGTATAGTTTTCCTTCTACAATACCTTTTATTATAGTATTTTTTCTATGTTCAAAAAGTTGGATGGGTTTAAAATGAATGGTTTTTGAAAAAAATAAGATCAAATTAAAGAGCGCATTTTCAAATTTTTAAAACTCTGCATTTTTCGCCATGTAGCTTGAAAATGATAATGAGATACGAAAAAAAAATTATGTACAAAAATATAGGGTTTTCTTGGGTTAAAATTTTGATTTTATTTTTCATTACTGCATCTCTTATCATTTTCGAGTTACATGGAGAAAAAGAAAGATTTTTAAGAAAATTTAAAAATGCACTTTATAATTTGATCTTATCTTTTTCAAAAACCATTTATTTTAATCCCGTGCAACTTTTTGAACATATAAATAACACTATAATAAAACGTATTGTAGAAGAAAAGCGATGCATTTAAATTTTGGTGGATGAGGGGTTAAAGATACTTCTCATTTTTTCTTAAAATACATTAGTCATCAATTTTTTTGAGGCATATCTCGCTTAGTTTAAATGTAATCGACATTTAGTATTGCTCATTTTAAAGGTCTTTTCAAGCATTAGAAAATATATTGGTAGTATTATACACCTAAAATCGACCGTTTCTCTGTTATTTCAAGTTGAATACACTGATTTGAGCATGCATCAAAAAACAAACTTTTTCACCTACCAATCCCTTTTTGTATTATAACTAGAAGACTTATGAAGGAACAAATCTCTTTGTTATTTTATAAGCTGCACAAATTTTATATATACATAGTCTTTTTTAGTTAGATGCATAGTTTTTAAGGTATGTATTCGCAAAAAACCGTCCGAAAAGGAGTCATTTTTCAATGAAAATGGCCAATTTTCAATGAGTTTTAAAAAAAAATTATAGAACAGTTTTTGCTTATAATTAGGTTCTCTAGTCACCTCCGTGGTTATTTTTACTGAAAATTTTTCCACCCCCTTTAAGGGGTAGGAACCGCCCCAAGATAAAAACGCCATAGTATATAGGGTAGACTTTGTTTCTTGAGCTATTCCCTACTTAATGTGAAAATATCAAGCAAATCGATGTAGTAGGATGAATTTCGGAACCAAATACCCTCATTTACTGCCCTAATCGGAATTTCCATTTTCCTAAAAATACTGTATCTAGGAAAGTATATCTTGGGCTTGTAACCCGTCGTCAGGCCCGGCCCGAGGGAATTTTTCCACCCTGGGCAAAATCGACGACCGCGTCTCAACCCCCCACCCCCTGACTTGGTAGACAAAAATTGGCTGTCCTCTAAATTTTGCCGTCCTGCGCGTTTATATCTGTCCCTAGAGAGGTAGCAGACACAGCTGCCCTTAACTGGTGTTGGAATCAAAATTTAATAGTAGAAGCCATTTTATACAGGTACCTAGAGGATAAATATCAATAACAACATAAATAGCATCCACATAAAAACAGGCATTCAGGGCGACAAGCTTCTTCTTCTTCTACCTCAGCTTTCCCCTTTTCAGCCTTTTCAGGGGTTCCTTACTTTCCTTCGTCACTCATTTCTGTCCATCGAGTTCTTTTCACCTAAACCATTCTCTCTTAAGTTCCCTGCCACACAGTCCTTCTATTGTCTCCTCGGCTTTCTTCCTCTTCTCCTTCCATCAACTTCTACCCCTACCCCGCTCATTCGCTATCACTTAAACGAACCAACCTATATCTTATGGGCCAATTCTCGATATAGTGTCCCATATTCCTTTATGAAGGAGCCACGGCATTTAAATTGTTCTACTTTATTAGTTATTCCTTAAGCAATTCGATGTCTCCAACCATTCCTGTTCTTTCCAACCACATAATATACTCCGTTTTCGACCTGCTAACTTAAGTCCTCCATCTTAATTAGCCCTTTTCCACACTCCAACATTTCTTTGCTCTCTTCAACTGACACTATATCATGCGTAAAAAGCATTGACCAAGGAGCCCCCTCTCTTACATCCTCTGCCAGTACAAGTACATCCGTATCAAGAATAAACAGGTACGGACTCAGTGAAGAATCTTGATGCGCAAACCAACCATTACTGGAAAACTTTCATACATATCCTTCACGGGTACTTTTCAGGAACCCATTTATCTCTCATAAATCTTAATATCTCTTGTCTAGGAACTATGTCGTGTGCATTCTTATTCTTAAGATCTGTAAATACCAAGTGTAGTTCTCTTGTCTTCTCGCCTTATTTCTCTATTAACTGTCTCAAAGCAATCAAGGCATTATGTTCTGTTGGCAAACTGTTCTTCTCTTATGGATGTTTTACTCCTTCACCGTCACTTAGTTCTTTCCCAAATTTTCATTATATACAACATTAACTTTATTCTTCTTTAGTTCTTACAGTCCTAATCACCTCCTTTTATCACAGTGATATCATCACGCTCTCCCTCCATGCATTGGGCATTCTCTCTTCCTCCTAAATATAATATCATACTGTATTCATACTCATCATTTACCATAACACATCCACTCCTTCCTCTCTTAAAGCCTTCCAAACCCACACAGATATTCCAATTAGGTCCTACTGCCTCACTTGAGGTCCTCATCCTATTTAAAACTTCAACAACATCTCTCGTTATCCCCGAGTATTACAATATCATTATTTGGGGTCCCTTATCGGGCATAATAATTACGTACTACGAAGTAAAATTATTACGAACATTAATCCTAATTTCATTTTAAACAGAAATTGTCCTATGATTCGCCCGAAAAAACGTCCTGTATACAAACACCCTGCGTAAAAACCAGAAAAATCCCCCTATTTATAAACACCAAAGCAAGAGCAGGTCAGCGAACTCCAATGTTGTTTAGGTCGTTCTTCCAAATGAAGGACGATGTTTGAGGCTGAGCGACGTCAACAACAAAGCAGGATCGCATGTTTGGAAAGAGGTGGAAGGTAAACAAAATGGAAGGGGTTAAAATTGACTGGCTGGGCACACTTGTATTTTGTGTTTGGTTTGGTAGATCGCTTCTGCTGCCCCCTCTGCACAACCAGCTGTCTGTTGTTTGTTTCGGTTTGTAGTTATTGTTTAACATGTAAAATTCAATGGGCAAGAAGAATGGAATGAATAGCTCTAAAAATTTCATGTGATTTAAGTATTATGATGAGAGTAAAACACATAGATTAATTACTATGTTGATGGTAAATTAGGATAAACATTTTTGTTATTAGTAGACAATAATTGAATTTGCACAACATTTAATAAATTTACATTACTGCCATCTAGATTATTTCCTTGATTGTTATTTTATTTATTTTCTCCCGTAAGTAACTCATTCGTAATTAAGAGGGGAGTGCTGAATGCAGAGCCGCGTTTAGGTCAATTGACACCCTAGGCAATTCTCTATTAGCCGCCCTTCAAACATGTACCATTTTTGCCAAAAAATTGCAGAAATTTTTATTTAAATGAGAATACACTAAACATGGATTTAAACTGAGATGTATGTATACCTATAACAGAAAAAACTGTCATTCCAGTTCTATCACATCAGAGACTTCTTTTCAAAAAAGGACATTTAAAAAAAAATTTTTTTCTTGACAAAATCCACAAATTGTAACACGTTCTTGCGTCATATTTGATGGGAAATTATTTTTAATTCTTGACATTTTCAAAAATGACCTTTCAGCAACCACGTTGCGACCACGTCAGCGACCACGTTGGCAACTGGGATGCACAAATAAATGTGCAAAGCAATGTCAAAATTAGGGAAAATATCTTTCAGTCCACTTAGTGCAGTCACTGAAGGTTTTCACCTCCGATTTCGTTGAAACTCCATCGATTTTCATGAAAATTGGTAAGTAGTTAGAGAATACCTCAAGGAACAAAGGTGACATGATGCCAACTTGCGCTTTTACCGAAGTGGTAGATGCCACCCCTTCACGGGGGTGAAAATTATTTTTTTTTTAATAATACCATAAATCGATAGAGAAACAAATTCTAAGCAAAATTTGTTATATAATGTTATTAATATAAATCAATACTTTTTGAGTTATTAAAGATCAAAGATTTTATTTTTTCGTAAAAAAATGCATGTTTTAAAGCTGTTTTTCACGTATAACTCAAAAACTATAAGCTTTTACAAAAAAATTATTATTACCAAAATTGAAGATAATAAAAAGCTGAATACATTTCTTACTTAAAGAACTAAACTAATGGTAATTCAAAGGGAGTTATGGGTAACTGAATGTATATTTTTTTCGACGAGTACTTAAATCTAAGTATTCAAACTTAAATAACGGGAAAACGATGCGTTTTATAAAATATACCTGTTAAGCACTTGTACCTTTCCACCTCTTCGCACTTTCTTTCCCATTTGTCATTTTTACTCCTTATTACTTCTCTTTTCACTTCTCTGTTTAGTTGTGCGTATACTCTTTGATCTTGTAAGTCCTGTGTCTGTAGCCATTTTTGGTACGCTGTCTTCTTGTTATCTACTAAACCTTTTAGTTTCTCTGACCACCATTCTGGATTTTGTTTATCATCTTTTTCCAAATATCCTAACGCTTCCTTTGCTGCTGCGTGTATGCTTTCTTTTATTTGCTGGTACAACTTTTCGGTGTTATCGGTGTTACTTTCTATAAATCTTAATTTTGAGTTCTGGTCCCCGGTATACCCTCACGTCTGTAGTCTTGAGTCTAGAGCTTTCTCTTTGGATTATGTAGTCAATTTTAAAAAATATTTGGTGCATAAATTTTAATGCTATCAATTTGTTCGGGGGCTCATTTGATAGATATTTGATAGATATAAGTACTTTGGCAAATGTTTAATAAGGTTATGTCTTATAAAATGCATCATTTTCCCGTTATTCAAGCTTGAATACTTATATTTGGGTACTCGCTGAAAAAAATATACATTCAATTACCTATAACTCACTTTTTGTTAACATTAAAAGGTTTTTCCAGTAAGGAGTTTATTTCATTTTTTATTAGCTTCAATTTTGGTAATAATAACTGTTTTGTAAAATCTTATAGTTTTTGAGTTATTTATGAAAAATCGGTTAAAAACATGCATTTTCCCACGAAAAATTAAAATCTTTTATCTTTAATAACTCAAAAAGTTTTGATTTATTTTAATAACTTTATGTAATAAATTTTGCTTATAATTTGTCCCTCTAACGAATTCTGGGGATATTTTTAATAAAACAATTTTCACCCCCGAGAAGGGGTGGCATCCACCCCCAGGGTAAAAGCGCAAGTTAACACCATGTCACCTTTGTTCCTTGAGATATCCTCTAACCACTCACCAATTTTCATGCAAATCGATGGAGGTTCAACGAAATCGGAGGTAATAGCTTATATCCACCTTCACTGACTTACTCTTCTTTAAATAATAAGATAAGATGTCAATTGGTGATTTTATTGTGATATCCAAATGACCCTTTAAGTGAATGCATTCATGTATGAATGATGTATCTTGGTCGTCTTTATTTTGATTCAGATTTTCAGCTTTTTTAATAATTTCTTCATTGCTTAATTTTGGCAAATGTGTTAATAACATGGAAACGTTGATAAATAAGGCGATAAGATTCCAGACGTCCATATTCGGGTCTCTTATCAGAGTGTCGATTATAATATAGAATGTGTTGATTTTCATCTCATCACTTATTTCTTTATATGTTTTATTTGGGCACAATTTTTTGGCTTCCTTTGCATTAAAGGAATTTGAAAGAGCTTCATAGTACTCTTAATGACAGAACCCAGATCCATAATTTTTATATACAAATATTTTTTGTACAGTATTTTTGCCGCCCTCTCATAATGTGCCGCCCTAGGCAACTGCCTATATTGCCTAATAGATAAAGCAGCCCCAGCTGAATGAGGAGAGTTTGGCGATAAAGGGGATCATAAGAGATCTGTAAAGGTCGCAGTGTGTCACGCTGAAAGCCGCTCTAGTTTCTGATCATCTAATCATCTAATTTAACTCATTTGTAAGTTATTAAACCTGTTGATTTTACTATCAATCTTTGCTATCAGTAGTGTCAGAAACTTCTTAATGTGATTTATTTGAGCGCGTGCTGTGTATTATGGTTTTTATACTTTAATTGTAAATTGTAAAGGGTTTTAACCCACATATTTTTGTATTTTGGTGGTTAGCATGTTCATGTTAGATTCACGTAAGCACTGATGGTGATCGGTGATCCGATCGAAACTAGTTCTGTGATGTAGCCCGTTTTAGGGATTTTAACAAATATACCTTTTATAAAGGATTTTATCGTTTTTTAAGTAATATGTATATTATATTAAGATATGAAATAGATAGAAAAATACACAGTTCAGTAGGAAGACGCCAGAATTCAGGGTTAAAGGTCTTGTTTCATTGGTCTCTACAAATAAAAAAATTGTTTTGTATTTTGATAACGATAATCGCAGAAGACCTGCCCGGAAAAAAGTTGCAAACGCCAAAATGAAAGTTGTTAGATCATAACAAAAAATTGTTTTAATTACTCCAAAAATTTTGTGAATTTAAGTGTTGCTTATTTATATTACTTGACTATTAATGAACTGAAATTTATGCTAATAAATACCGTCACTAGTTTGCTTAACGCATAAAGGGTGTTTTTCCACTAAAACATAACTTTATAAAAATTTGTCGCTTACAACGTTTTTATGGGCACGTCTGCGAAGAGGAAATCAAAAAGTCAAATAAACTTAATTTCAAAGTAAAATTGTGGCCTATTCCAAACTAAAATAGAAAATTGCATTAAGATGCCACAAACAAATGGCTTCAAAAGAAAATTACAACTACCGTATACATTACACAAACATACATATAATACAAAAAACACCCCAAACGGTCAGAATTTGATATACCGAGGGTAAAAACACCACCCTCACATCGGTTGTCCCATGACAAAACACAGTAATTGAATTTTTACAAAAATAGAGAAAATTCAATTTTTCTAAAATGTATAAGCCATAAGAAATTATTAAATAAATTCAAACAAAAACTTGACGGTGTGTTAGACAACCCTTATTCGCATTTTTTAAAATATTATTGAAGGGAATAATCCGCCATAGAAGTAGAGATCGCCGGTGAAAACTAAATTTGCATAGAATTTAAAAAAAAATTAATATCCATTTTCCCATTACAAAACACAGTAACTGTAATAAAATAAATTAAAACTATATGATATAAAAATATTTATTATAATAAAATGTAGAATTTAAATCTGTACAAACATACCTAATGAAGAAACTGTGATAAAAATGAGGAACTAACAAAACAGACAAAATAAATAATCTGTACTTACAAAAAACAAATAATATTACTCAAATGACAAACGGAAAGAACTATATAGACAAATACATCGGTTTGGTAACAGCAGAAAACTAAACTATAGAAACGAAATAAGCAAACGTACCGATATATTTTATTTAAATATTGGAATCTATGACATCCATTTGTTCATGACCCACCAAGTCTAAAGATTTTTCTGAGTCTGGTAGGCTTTGCCAAAATAACTGTCTGTTTTCCGCCAATAATGGTACGAGGTTTTCCAAAATAAGTGCCTTTTGTCGCATGAGATTCCAATATTTAAAGTTTTGGGCGTAAACGTGCTTAGACAGTGTTTTTTTTTGTAAAAAATCGAATTCCTTATAATCGTCCTCAAAATTTGTTTTATATTTTATAAAATTACTTCCTCGTGAAAACAGAACTTTTACCAAATTTTGTAATAGAAGACCCTTTAAAGGATCCTTTAGTTTCTTAGTTGCTGTCCTTTTTTTATTTTGCCACAAGTAAAACTCTTTTAGTTGAAGTACCTCTACATTTTTTCTACAGTTATTTACAAGTTCAGTCAGTTCCTGAAAATCATAGATATTTCTGTTCCTTAGTATTTTTTGTTCGATATTGCTATAAATTCATCAGCAGACATGTGAGTATGGCCCTTTTTAAGATATCTTACAACGATTTCATGGAGTCGATATCTTGTAACGATGTGTTTACAGTTACATGGTTACAGAGTAAAGGGGGTTGGAATTTCCGCATAAATTGAAGACGATATCTCAAATCGAAACACAGTAACTACAAAAACCATTACAAAACCCAGCAACTACTTAGCAGTTACTTGGTTTTGATATGGGTTTTGTTAGTCACTGTGTCTTGCACTGGGAGAAGCCTCGATAGACTGTCAGTTACTGTGTTTGGCGTATGCCGTATCTTCCTTATTTATGGTCCGATGTTAGTTTTACAACTATCAGAAGGTAGAGCAAAATCCAGCAACTTCAAATTTATAAAAAACTCGATTTTGACAAAAATGACGGTTACTGTGTTTTGCAATGGGACAGCCGACATGTTTCCTACCATAAGCATGATGTTGCTTACAAGATCAGGGCCGCGTAAGTGAAATACCAATGTTGAAAAACAATCTACTAACAAAAACATACATTTTCCTAGAATTTCTGAAATGGTCTTTTTGAGAACGATTTCCAGAGTGGAAATTAAAATTCCAAACATGTTTACCCCAAACTAGTTAAAAATGATTAAACTCAATTGTGGCTTAATCCCTTATAAACAATATTTCTTCTCATACCAATCTGAAGTTCTTTCGTCAGAATGTTTTCTGAGATGTCCTGCCCATTGAGTCTTCTGAACTTTCATTCTTATCCTATATTGTTCTGTTGCTTCATCAACCGTAGACCCAAAGATCTTCCATGGGATTTTTATTTCACACGTAGTCTCTCTTTGTTTGCTTTTGTTATCGTCCACGTTTCGCTAGGATACATCACTACGAGCCGTTTGATTGTTTCATAAATATAGTAGTTGTAGCTTTGTATGTCTTATTAGTGTTTCGACTTTATAAGGTTTTGAAGAGCATAAAGACATCTGTTATTATTTTATTTTTTTTTCTTTGGCGTCCCACTCCAATTGTTTGAAACCATGTTCAAGGACTGACGTAAAGAGTTTGGGAGATAACGTGTCTCCCTGTCTAATTCTTCTTTTGATTTTTATAGATTTGGTATCTTTGTGTAGTCGGACGGTCATGGTTCATGGTTGCATTATCGTATATGTTCGCTATCAGTTTGGAGTCCCGATAATCTATACGACTTTCCTCCAATGCTCTCATGATGCTGTTAATTTCTATCGTATCAAATGCTTTGCGAAAGTCTACGAAAGCCAGGATCAATGGTCGGTTGTATTCGATAGATTTTTCTATAATTTTTTTTATGCAGTGTAGGTGGTCGTTAGTGCCAAAGTTTTTCGTAAAACCCGCCTGTTCTCTAGGTTAGTAAAAATCCAATTTTGTTTCCAGTCTATTTGTTATTATTCTTGTGAATAACTTGTAGAGGTGGTATAATAGGCTTATGGGCCGGTAATTCTCGAGGTCTGTTGGATCGCCCTTTTTGTGTAATATAAGATGGTAAGTGCACTGTGCCATGTGCCATCTTGTAGGTGTTTCACTTTGGTGCAGACATAAGTTGAACAATTCCTTTATGTTGTTTAAAAATCTGTCTCCTCCAATCTTTACGGCTTCTCTAACGATGTTGTCTTCTCCCGAAGCTTTATTTTTTTTCATTTTTCTCAATGCGTTCCTGATTTCGCCAAAGGAATAAATGTCGACGGTGAAAGCCTCTCCCACCTACGATTCGCAGACGACATAGTTCTTATAACAGACAACTTAAAAGAGATTAGAACTATGCTTACGGAGTTAGATGCCGCCTATAAAAAAGTTGGTTTAAACATAAATTTTAGATAGACACAATACATGACAAACCTGGTACCAAGCGAAAATCCAAAAGTCGACGTGAACGAAATAGCATTGATCCATAAATATAAATACTTAGGGCATGAAATCCAAATTGCCAGGGACAATCAAACTGCTGAATTACAGAGAAGGATCACCTTAGTATGAGCCGCATATGGAGCTCTTTCAGATATCTTCAAGAGCAACTTGCCAAATTATTTGAAAAGGAAGACGTTCAACCAATGTGTGCTTCCAGTCATGACTTACGGCACCGAAACATTATCGTTAACCCTGGCCACAGCAACGAAACTTAGAGTGGCCCAAAGAAGAATGGAACGGTCACTACTTGGACTGAATCTCAGAGACAGGGTCAGAAACGAAGAAATCAGAAGAAGGACAGGCGTCACAGATGCCATAGAGCGAAGGATGTCACAGAATGAAGGACGGGCCCTGTAGCCAGAATGAAGGACGGGAGGAGGACCCAAAAAACTACAGTGTGCGAGACCCAGAGAAGACAGAAGAAGTAGAGGTAGACCACCTACACGATGGACAGACGACGTCAAAAGGATTGCTGGGAATTGGTTGCAGAAAGCTCAAGATCGACAAAACTGGAAGAAATTATTGGAGGCCTATGTTCAACTTTGGATGCAGAAGGTTGGATGATGATGATGATGAAAGACTTCTGTTGCCGGCTTGTATCCTATTGCTTATTTCTTGTGATCCGTTATTGTCATCAGTTACTGTTGCTGTTCCTAGATAATTAAATTTTCTGACGCGCTTAAAGTTAAAGTCATCCATGGTGATGTTCTGTCCTATTCTTTCTCTGTTGTGGTTATTGGGGTTCATATACATACATATATTTATTGATATTTTCTGCTTCCCTATCGAACCTGATGAAAGTCTTCTTCATCTTTAATCTAGTGTTTCCTATTACATCGACATTACATATCTGCAAATGCCAACAGTAAGCTTAGTCCTTCTCGATGAAATACTATAGTCGGTTTTTCGATTCTTGTACTTCTGATAATGTATTGCAGATCTAATGCATCTCCCTGTTTTAGTAGATTATTTACAGAGGTGTAACCAGGATGATCCTAAGGGGGGTGTTACATCTACTTGAAGGTCTCTGGGGTTATGGAATAATAATGGTGTTAAGCGTATAGAGCACAAAGTACATCCAAAATGGGGGGTTATAACCCCCTAAACTACCCACTGGTTACGCATATGATTGTTTATTTCAACTCTCACCTTATATCGTAACCGTTCCATACACATCCGTGTCAAATTGACTACTTAGTTTTTTTTTGGAAGGCCAAGTTCCGGCATGGCTGTCCACAGTCTAACCCTGCATACTCTATCAAATGCCTATTGAAAATCTATAAGCATCTAATGAAGCTCACGATCAAACTCACAGCATTTTTCTATTATCTGTTTTATTGTGAATATGTGTTATGAATAAAGACTGGATTATATGCAAAATGCATATGCATATATATGCTGCATATTTCTCATGTTTTTCATAAATGCATATGCCTTGCATATTTGGAGATTTAAGAGCATATAAATGCATATTTTGATGGGAATTTACTCTACCCCATTTAAAAATAAGGTATATATTAGTAACATCAACATCCATTAAAATAAAATGTGAAAGTAAATATTTTGCTGTTAAGCTCCTTTGTTGTTGTACCCATAAACATAATGGGCGTTATTTATAGCTGCAGGTATCATTATCCGGATATTTAAGATTTATAGACTTCTCAGAATTTACAAATTACCTAAGTAAATACCGATTATATTTTGAATAACATTACAAATATTACCTGTACTTTCTGCTGGTGTCGGCCAACTATGAATTATTCTGGGAAAACCAACCAAAACGAAATTTTAAGCATTTTAAGGGTAGGATAGATTATTTTATTTTATGAATGGTTAGTCTTAAATCAATCGCCGATTATTCAACTTTTGTGATTGCAAGTTATTGACTATACTGTGTAAAAACATCATTTTATTATTATTGTGAAAATGCCTAAAGTAGCAAGGGAAAAATCAAGTCTTCTCAGAAGTTGGATTGGAAGTAACAATCATCTAAAAGTTATCGACAGTGAAAGTATGTTTTGCACCATTTGTGATAAAAAGGTAAGTTCTCCACTTCAATAGATTTTTAAACTTATCAAACTTCTTTGCACATCTATGTGTCTGTCTATTCTAAAATGACAAACCGTCCCATTTCTTCAAAAACTGTTTTTTAAAGTTCGCAACGGTTTGGCTTATACAGAGCGAGGTGTTGAGAGTGGCCCACCCTGTATACTACGGTACACTGACTGTACTTTATTGTTTGACGATTTCAATTTCACTTTGAGAAATAAAAAAAAATTGGGGGAGGTTTAAAAAGTTTGATCATTTTAATGTAGGTATCTATTTACGAAAACATCTAAAACATCATTATCATTATATTCCAGATTCCATGTCAAAAGAAATTCCAAGTAGTTCAACACATAAAAACTTCACTTCACCAAACTAAGCTATCAAAAAATGATAATAAACCTCGCCAGCAGATTCTACAGAACAGTTTGCAGATTCAGAATACGTCAGTTGGGCAAGAAACCTTTGCAAAGGATTTATGCCATTTTTTTTTGAACTGCAATATCCCTCTGCACAAGTTAGAACATAAATCGTGTCAAAACTTTTTAAAAACTTATTGCAAGATTAAAGATAAACCAGCTCAAATACCAAGTTCTTCAACTCTTCGGAAAAAATATGTCAGTGCATGTTACAAAGATGTGATGACGAGTATTAAAAATCAGTTAAAAGCCGAATATCTTTGGATTTCCGTCGACGAAACAACGGATACAAAGGGTCGACAAATTGCGAATCTAATTGTTGGAGTTCTTAACGACTCTGGCGATTTTAAAAACTCATACTTAATTAGTGTAAAATGTTTGGAAAAAACAAACTATGCTACAATAGCTAGATTTGTTAACGAATCCCTAACAAATTTTTTTTTACCTGATCAAGTACCATTTGAAAAAATATTATTAATGCTTAGTGATGCCGCCTCATATATGATGAAAGCTGCATCCAATCTTAAAATCTTTTTCCCTAATTTAATTCACTGTACATGTTTGGCGCACGGCCTAAACAGAGTTGCAGAGAAAGTTAGAATTGAATTTCCCAATGTAAACACCTTAATAAATAATGTAAAAAAAGTATTTCTGAAAGCACCACTACGTGTACAGGTATATAGGGAGATGCTTCCCGATATTCCTTTACCACCAGAACCAGTATTAACCAGATGGGGAACTTGGCTTAAAAGTGCTATATTTTTATCTGAACACTACGACGACATCAAAAGCGTTATTTCAAGTTTTGATCCGACTTGTACCGCTATTGATAACTGTCAAAATATTTTTAAAGAAAAGTCTATTAAAAATCAATTGTTGTATATAAAATCGAATTTCGATATCATTGAAAGTTCAATTACAAAATTAGAGGCTCAAAATTTATGTCTTCACAATAGTATGTCTATTGTTGATTCGGTTAAACAGAAAATAACAAATCTGAATGGGGAAATTGGAGTAAAAATTAAAGATAAACTTGATGACGTTTTAAACAAAAATGAGGGTTTCACTTTATTGCGTTCAATAAATAATATAATCAATTTTGGAAACTTCGATGAAAATATTAATATGGATCCGTCTCTAATAGCAAAGTTTAAATATGCCCCAATTACATCTTGTGACGTTGAGAGATCTTTTTCTGCCTATAAACAAATATTAACAGATAGAAGACATAATATTAGTTTAGAAAATATGAATCAATATATGATTATTTATTGTAACAATAAAAATATGTAAATTTGTTTTATTGTACTCTTTTTATAATATTAGTTTAGAAAATATGAATCAATATTGTAACAATAAAAATATGTACATTTATTTTATTGTACTCTTATTTATCTTGTGGTCAAAATAAAATATTTTGCCGTTTTATTTGTCACAAAACCTGAAGTTAAAAAAATATATTAAGAAATAATAATACAATTTGGTTTAAATTCAAACCTATTTATTTATTTTTATTATTTTTTATTTATTTATGTATTTAACGTAAACCATAAAATTATTCATATAAAAATAAGTGCATATATAAATGCATATTTGCATGTTAATTGTGCATATTCAGCTTGTTTTAAAATGCATATTGCATGCATATTTTAGACATTTTTTAGTGCATATTTTCCAGTCTCTAGTTATGAAACACGCTATATACAGGGTGTCCCGAAAAGAATGGTCATAAATTATACCACAGATTCTGGGGTCAAAAATATGTTGATTGAACCTCACTTACCTATATACAATAGTGCACACAAAAAAAGTTACAGCCCTTTGAAGTTACAAAATGAAAATCGATTTTTTTTCATATATCGAAAACCCTTCGAGATTTTTCATTGAAAATGGACATGTGGCATTATTATGGCAGCAGCATCTTAAAAAAAAATTAAAGTGAAATTTGTGCACCCCATAAAAATTTTAAGGGGGTTGTGTTCCTTTAAACCCCCCCAAACTTTTGTGTACGTTCCAATTAAATTAATATTGTGACACCATTAGTTAAACAAAATGTTTTTAAAACTTTTTTGCCTCTTAGTACTTTTTTGATAAGTCAGTGTTTATCGAAATATTTTGAATATTTGTCGAATCCACCACATATTTGTATATGGTTAAATACGATTATAGAGACCTGTTAATAATCTGAAAATGTATTTATAATTTACATTTTTAGGTATATTTTGAAAAAGAAGCCATATCTCGATAAAAGGTGATTTCTCAAAAAAAGACTAAGAGTCAAGAAAGTTTTAAAAACACTGTGTTTAACTAATGGTACCACAATAATAGTGTAATTGGAACGTACACAAACATTTGGGGGGTTTAAAGGAACAAAACCCCCATAAAATTTTTATGTAAATATATTAAAAAAGAAGCCGCATCTCGATAAAAACTGGCTTATTGAAAAAATACTAAGAGTCAAAAAAGTTTTAAAAACGTTGTGTTTAACTAATGATACCACAATAATGAATTAATTGGAACGTATACAAAAGTATGGGGGGGTTTAAGGGAACAAAACCCCCATAAAATTTTTATGGGGTGGACAAACTTCACTATAATTTTGTTTTAAGATGTTACTGCCATAAGAATGATACATGTCAATTTTCAATAAAAAATCTCTAATAGTTTTCGATATATTGAAAAAAATCGATTTTCATTTTGTAACTTCAAAGGGTTGTAACTTTTTTTATGAGCACATTTGTACTAAGGTAAGTTAGGTTCGATCGAACTCTTTTTGACCGCAGAATGTGTGGTATAATTTATGACCAATCTTTTCGGGACACCCTGTATATCGGTTAGATTTTGCCAAATCCACTAACATACACATACTAACAAAACAGTAAAACTTTGTAACTAAATTTTGTGAAAATTTAAAATAAAGAGATAGTTGTAATTTTCAATCAAATTATAGATTTGGGTCTGGTATCAAAAGCTTCTCTCAAAATACTCAAAAAGTATTTCTTTTTACTAGTCTTATCCAATTTGCTATATGATTTAATATTGTGATAACCGAAAAATATTTCGTTTTTCACAGTATTCTCCAATTTTATGCGAAAGCGTCGACCATTCCCCCTCTGCACTCTGCTTTTCAATCCATCGAAGCTCAATACCAGAAAATCTGATCGGAATATATATCGGCTGTGTTAAAAATATTGGAAAGGACCAGGATTGTATGAGTACAGTGCGGTCTGAAACCCCCTTTACTGTAACCCACCAAGATAACATGATGTGTATCGGAAATCGTTGTTGGGTCTGCGGACTTGCATCTCGGGAAAACTCATTGTAATTTTGGGGTCCTGACTGGCGTTTATAGCCGATGGCAGCTCCCAGCTGTAGTACGCGGTCTTCTTTACATGCCATCTCCGCGACGAAGGTTGGCAATCATCATTGCTATTTTAATTTTTGACACTGCAGCCCGAAAGAGTTCAGTTGAGCTGCATCCAAACCATTCTCTGAGATTTCTCAGCCAGGACATTTTTCTCGCATACTCTTACGCGGTACGAATTTACTACTACTATTATTAATTTATGGATATACTTCTTCTTCTTCTTAAAGTGCCTATCCGTTCTGGATGTTGGCGATCATCATGGCTATCTTGACTCTGTTTACCGCATCGCGCAACAGAAGACAATTTCATAGTTCCTTTCACGCAGATAGACCGAAGACTACAAGCTGTTATCAATGCTGATGGAGATATTACAAAATACTAATTTTATTTTTATATACCTAAATTTAGTATAGTTTTGGTCTTCCAAACTTTGACATAATTCTTGCAGTTTCGCATCTTCAAAAGGATTCTCTTCTAATCTCTCCAAAAGCATACGATCTTCATGAGCGGTAGATATTTTTGGTCTTCCAGAACCTTGCTTTCTTTCGAGAGTTTCTTGTTCTCTCCATCTTTTATTAATATTAAAAACTGTTGTTCTGCTTACGTTAAAATGGTTCGCTACGGCAGATAGTGACTAACCATCTTCTAATTTCGTTACAATTCTTGCTTTTAGTTCTTTGCTAGCGTGTGGAGCCATTTTTTGAGGTTGAACCAACGAACTGTCAATACTGACAATTCGTATGGGTTGAACCAAGTTGAACAGAATAATATTAGTCCTGTCGCCAGGGGGGGTACAACGGCCTCCTTTATTCAGATGGACTTATTCAAGTTTTTTTTATGTATTTTGACCCGTAGAATACGAATTTTTTGGGTAACAGTTGATCCGGATGTCGATAAGATTGTTATTGACCTAGAACTTGAGGAATTACATAACCGCGATCTCTCGCAAAACAAAACATTTTTTTGGTATTTTTTGGGTCATTCTAAGCAAAACATGGTTCTTTTTTCGTAGGATGCCTAGCGTTCGAGATAACCGCGGCTGAACTTTCAAAATAGCGAAAAATTGCAATTTTTTGAACCCGAATAACTTTTGATTAAAAAGTAAAATAGCAAGTCTGCTTACCGCATTTGAAAGTTTAAGTCAAATTATATCGGTTTTGATTATTTGCATTGCTAAAAATTTATTTTTTTATTGTTTAACAAAGCTATAAACACATAGTGTTTCCCGTGCCTTTACATGCGTTTTAACAGATACTACGTAGAAATAGCCTCGATTGCACTAGTTATTCTACCTACTCGTTCGATTTTAAATGAGAAATCATTGAAAACATCACTCACGCACTAGGTGTTTGTAGCTTTGTTTAACAATAACAAAATAAATTTTTAGCAATGCAAATAATCCAAACCGATATAATTTGACTTGAACTTTCAAAGGTAGTAAGCAGAATTGCTATTTTATTTTTTAATCAAAAGTTATTCGGGTTTAAAAATTGCAGTTTTTCGATTTTTTGAAAGTTCAACCGCGTTTATCTCGAAAACTGTGCATCCTACGGGAAAACTTGTTAGAACATTTTTTGCTTAGAATGACCCAAAAAATACAAAAAAATGTTTTGTTTTGCGAGAAATCTCTGTTATGTAATTCCTCAAGTTCTTGGTCAATAACAATCTTATCGACATCCGGATCAACTGTTACCCAAAACATTCGTATTCTACGGGTCAAAATACATGAAGAAAACTTGGGTAAGTGCATGTGAATAAAGGAGGCCGTTGTACCCCACCTGGCGACAGGACTATATACGCTATCTGACATATTTTAAGATTTGGCAGTGACAGTGATAGTATGTAAATAATAAATAATATTGTATTTATCCTTCTATATACACTGCTCAATTTTCTACAAAATACGCTTTAAGAGTCGTATCATTTTTTTTGGAACCAACTGTGTATTTAAGATAACATTATATGTTTTTAGTATATCCATAAATAATAATAATCCATTCGTACCGCGTACCGCGTACAGCTAGGAGCTGGCATCGGCTATAAACACTGGTAGTCAGAATCCCAAAAATAGAATGGGTTGTCCCGAGATGCAAGTTGCGGGGGAGGTGCGCCCTGAGCACTTGCCAGCATTGATGCTTCCACCAACCAACCAGAAGACTGCTTTTATTGTCGATTTTCAACTATTTCCACTTCGAACAATAACTATCGGAAAATGACAGGCTGCTATGAACCATCGAGGATTTTTGGCAAATAAATGCTAATTACATTATTTACCGTAACAATATCCTGATTACCGATATACAAAGTGTTGCAAATATATTTTGAAAATCCGTTGTCTGTTGTAACATGTATGTGGTCTACTTTTTAATATATCAGGCTATATTTTCAAAATTGTCAGAAAAACTAATAATCCTATTTCATATTTAAAAAAATTATTTTTTTTCTAATAGGTATATAAGGTGAGGCAGATAAAGGGCCTATTAGAAATATCTCGAGAACTAAAGGCAACAGAATCATGAAAATTGGAATGAAGTGGTAGACTGATCTGTTTAATGAAAATATTTTCAGCTATTTGGTACTTCCGGTTATAGCGGAAGTTACCGGTATATTTTTACATTTTTGGATTCTCCTTGATTTCTTCTTTCTTAAAATATGAGGTTTTCTAATATTATACAGGGTAGTTTAAAAGATAATTACGTTTTTTATTCATTTCGTAGCAACTTTCACACCCTGTAGAATTGTAGTAGTTTGAGATCAAAATCTCTATTTATGTTCAAATGATTTTTAATATAGTCTGCTATTGTTAAGAATTATTAGTATAGCTAAATTTTAATTTTAGTATACAGGGTGGGTCGAAACTCGGAATGATTATTTTCTGAGTTTTCTTAAATGGAACACCCTATATTTTAGTATTGTAATGAAATGATATTTTATGGTACTTTCTTAATTCTTAAGTATTTCCTATAACTGCCTTAATTTGTGCTTAATTGGTAATCGCACCACAATCTTAACTACCTAGGTATTTTGATAGCTCAACCATTATTGGCAATTTTAAGTATCAGTCTAGATTAATATGCATTTATTTCCGAAAAATTATTTGTGATTGAATATTTTCACGGCCAACCTAATAGAATTTCACGTATTTTGTGTTGCAATTAATGTTTGGTTTTAATCACCAATCAGTCACAAACTAAAGCAGTTAGGTATGGGGGATGCTTAAGAAATTAAAAAGTACCATAAAATAACATTTCATTACAATACTAAAATACAGGGTGTTTCATTTAAGAAAACTCAGAAAATACTCATTTCGAGTTTCGACCAACCCTGTATACTAAAATGAAAAATTTAACTATACCAATAATTTTTAACAATAGTAGACTATGTCTGTGCGAATGTTGCTACGAAATTAATAAGGAAACGTAATTATGTTATAAACTACCCTGTATAATATTATAAAACCTTATATTTTAAGAAAGAAGAAATCGAGAAGAATCCAAAAAAGTAAAAAAATACAGAGTGTTCCATTTAAAAAAAAAACGACCTTACAATCAACTTCCGGTATAACCGGAAGTAGCAAAGAGTCCAAAATATTTTCATTAAATAGTTCACACCTCAAAACCCCTGTGTTCCAATTTTCATGATTCTCTTACCTTTAGTTTTAGAGATATTTCTAATAGGCCCTTTATCTGCCTCACCTTGTATACTATCAGAATTACTATAATAATCTGTAAATACACAAAGTGGCAAAATTAACGGAACACCTTAAAAATATCTGGTCTCGTCTCGCGGACATGTTAGATGTCTCGAATTTCCTAAACCTGTTTTCCGATTTCAGTGATTTTTTAGTATGTTATAGCCTTATTATTTAAGAAAATCGATGTAATGGTATTGTCACTAGACAGATAAATGTCATTTTATACCGGGTGTAACAATCATACTGTGTTTTTTTCCTTAAAGTTCGGAACACCCTATGGAATATTCCAATTGTAGCCTTGGGCTTTCTTAACATTTTGTTTTTTAATTCACTCGCTTATGTTCGATAATAAAAGAGATTTGTACTTTTATATTACAAATGAGGTATGCTATTTGGTCTTGATCATTATCATTCTAAATCTCGAGAGCTACTGTTTCCACCTCTGGTAAGGTTCTATGGTCTGTTTTTAAAGCAAGAGAAGTAATTCAAATTTACCGCGCCGTAATGGTTGTTTGTAATTGGTCGAACCGCAGGCAAGTTTACTCCACTGTTACAAAATTTTGACACTAATGACATTAATAAAATTTTGACACTCCTGGCATTTCATAGGTTAATTAAGTTATATCAGCAATTTTTTGTGTTTTCTGCGTTATTCCTTTAATTTTTAGATTTTTAGTCTATTTTTATATAAAAAAAACAGTTGTTTTTAGAACTCTTTAGAGACTTATTAGTATAATATAATATTTATGGATTACCGTCGAAGGCCGATTTGATCAAACAAAAAAGAAGATGTATTTGATGATTTTTCTAGTGACTTTCTTGGGTGTGAATCTGTCTTTTTAGTTTACTGCTCTTGGTTTAAAAATAAACCATAGGAGGTTTCAAACACTGTCGTAGTCTTCTGCCAATTAGGTCACACAAATGTTCGATCGGGTTAATATCTGGACTATGCGATCATACTAAAAAAATCACTGAAATCGAACATTGTCCTTTTAGACCTTTACATATTGGGACATGAAAGATCTTTTGTTTATGTCCTACTTCTACGTATAATCCAAGAGATCTAGGCTTCTAAGAAAGCCTATCATCTCCCCGTATAAATTATATGTATATTGGTTACCTGGTTACGAAAGATCATTTTAGGTTTTAGAAAACAGGTTTTGCTTTAAAGTAAGCACAATTAGCATGCCTATGACACGTCCCAAAATCCCTTATTACTTTGGTGCCGATATTTGTACTTATGGTGAACATTTCACGTAAGTTTTCTATCAAGAATAAGTCCGAGAATCTTTTGACATAGATAGAGGCAAAAAACGTCGTTGCGGAGGTTGAATGATTAATTTCCTCTTATTTTTGAACGAATCAATTGTAATTTTTGAACGAATCAAAAGCAATTTGCATGATGTTTGTCAAAAAGCTGTCATGCTTATCTCTAACCATTATAACTAGGTCGTCTGTATAGTCCATAGCACGAAATCCTTCTCTAGATTGTCAACAACTACTCTTCTTTGTCTTCTTCGTATTGTAGGACATCGTCCTGTTTAGTCTATGATACCAGTCTGTGATATTGATGTCCAGCTGTCATACCACATCTTCAGGGGACTTCCTAGTGTTCTTTTTGTATTGGGTTTATGTGCTTCTGCTCAATTCGCTATTATTCTTGAGTCCATTTTGTCGACATGATCTCTCCATTTGAGGCGACGTGTTTGTGTCTATCTCACCACATCCTGGACTTCAGTTTCTCTTAAAGTATCCTTATTCCTTATTCTATCCTTGAGAGAAATTCCTCTTATGGTTCTTAATACTTTCATTTCTGCTTCTCATCAATCTTTCTGTAAGCGACGCGACGTTTCAGCAATTGTTTCCACTGCGTATGTTAGTACTAGTGCCGATCAGATATTTAGCCAAGCTTTAACAAGCCATAGAAACTTTAACTTTTACGAAAACATCAGCGGAAAAATCGAGGAAACAAAGTAAAATAGACTAAAAAACAAGGAATTCGTAGATAATAAACAGAAGTGGAGGACATTATCGAACGTATTATAATAAGGCAAAAAGGAAATGGTCGGGCCATGTTGCGAGAATGAAAGACGACAGGTAGACAAAAAAATTGTTTGAGTGGAAACCATTGACAGACAAGCAAAGCCGGAGAAGGCCCCCGAGGCGATGGACCAATGACAATCGCCAAATAAATATGCGAGATGATTGATAAATTATTGCTTTTTAATTTAGTACCTACTATTAAAAATTGGGGCGTGCTGTTTACACTGTATAGTTTAATCTTACACTGCGTACATAAACTTTTTTCCATTTTATGTTTACCAATTTTGGAGGAAAATGCGGCATGTAACGTAGCCTATGATAATATTTGATGTTTATTGTTTGTTTTTATTTAATTTAGTTAATAACAAAATTATCACAAAATATTTAACCACGAAAAACCGAAGAAGTCAATGTACTGTTAGCTAAAAATAACTTAGTTTTCGGCATTGGCGGTGATGTATAAAGGAAAATAGATTGTAGGTAGGTACATTAAATTAATATTGACATTTACTCCGGTCAACTTACACATCCGAGGTTACAAAAATTACCATCAAGCTGAAAATTGGCAAGATTGTTCAAAATACCATCAGAAATGAAATTTAAAAAGTCCTAATAAATCCGACCCGAGCTTAAAAATTTACGCGGGATCAAAGGTCATCAAATATAGTTTTTAGCGATTTTCAGCGAAACGGTAAGTTTTATCATAAAATTAGTTCTAACAAAAGATGTAGATTAGATAATTATCTATAAAAAATGTCTTATTACTTTTTTCCTAAGAGCCACCGTTTTTGAATTACAACGATTCAAAAAGTTGTAATTAACCTATTTAAGGGTTAAAAATGATAAAAGTTATAAAAAGCGGTATACATTAAAAAAATGGGAAATTGATCCAACTCGTTCATAATTTTCTAATACTTCTGCTTCATTTTCTCCTTGTTCTTTTTCTTCTTCTTCACCTTCTAGTTCTTCTTCTTCTTCTTGTTCTTTTTCTTCTTGTTTATCCTGGGTGCAAGTAAATTGCCCCAATAATGACACATCGCATGGCTCCTCGATAGAATCAAATGAATCCTCAATACCAAACAAAACAGTCCAACTTTTTTGCAACCACATTTAGCGCTACATCCCTTTTTACAGTTGCAAAAAATTGTGTTCAGGAGTTTTTGCGGCGCAGGTGGGAGTAAAGTTTAAATTGGTTCGAATGAACTGTCGACTAATTTCCATCCCCAGTCTTTCGGATCTACCTGATAACCAAAACCAAGCCACACTTGAACTTGGTAATATACCCGAAAAAGGTGTTGATGAGCAGCCGCTGAGGTTGGAGGAAGACAAGATAATTGCACTTGTTTTTTATTTCGAGTATTTTTAAAGAAACATGCATATCGGAACTTCCGTCGTAGTACTTCAACACTGGTAATCCTTTGAACCCACTGAATTTTCAAATTATTCTGTAATACCTCATTTCGAACGCTTCTATTTTTCTTATGTGTTGCCTCTTCAATGTCCAAGCTTCCACTACGTATAGTAGTATGGAAAATATCTAGCATATTAGAGTCCTCAATCTGAGGGGCAACTGAAGGTCTTTGTTTGTAAGCAAGCATTGCCTTCATTTTTATAAAAGCAATGGCCATATATTCCAATGAAATTTTGACTTCAAGTGAATGGCTGGCCACGAATGGATGCAAAAAACAGCAAACAAAAATGGATACATCTAAGGAAGCTTACATCGAACGATGGATGTAATAGCTGTTGATGATGGCTAACAGAGTAATAATGGCTTTTACTCTCTAAAAATTATTATTATCTCAAGTTTATCACCTTTTTTATGCAGCAGACATATTATTACCTTTAGCCATGTCTCTTCTTCTTCTTCTTCCTTAAGTTCCATCTTCTATCGAAGGTTGGAAATCATCATAGCAATGCGGACCCTGTTGACTGCCGCTCTAAATAGCTCTGCACTACTGCATTCGAACCATTCCCGTAAGTTCTTAAGCCAGGATGTTCTTCGTCTTCCCACATTTCGCTTTCCTCGGATTTTGCCATTCCTCAGGAATCAATTATTTCTGCCAAGTAAATCCTATCAGTTTATGGATTGCTGCCAAAAGATAGTCACCAACTTAGTTATACATTTCAGAGAAGATTGTATCGATTTCTAGGGCTTTATTATTTTATGGCATTTGACACTTCTCTTGTTGATGTTTTAATGTGAAGTTGCTGATGTAATATATGCTTACAGTCGAAAAAATGAAAGAATACCCATGAACGATCACATCAATAACTTATTTTGTATTTGCTGTCTTTTTCTATAACAAACGTTTGTTACTTATAGAAAAAGACAGCAAATACAAAATAATTGATGGATTCGACCGTTACTTGATGGAAGTTCATTTTATCTAACAATAAAACACTGAAAACGATAGTTTTCTAAACTTCCACAAAATTTATTACAACTAAGTGACTACAGCTGTTTCGGCAGAGTGCCTTTCTCAGTTAAAGGCTTAAAAAGGCAAACACCTTGTAAACTATATCACAGTTAAAGACTTAAAAGGCAAACACATTGTAAACTATATCACTTGAGAAAGGCACTCTGCCGAAACAGCTGTAGTCACTTAGTTGTAATAAATTTTGTGAAAGTATAGAAAACTAACGTTTTCAGTGTTTTATTGTTAAATACAAAATAAGTGATTGATGTGATCGTTCATTGGTATTCTTTCATTTTTCCGACTGTAGTTGATTTTCTATGTTGTCGCATTCTTCAACATAGTTAAAATTGAACTGATCGCTGAAATGTTGTGTTTATCTATTAAGAACTGAGTTTGTATCATATAGAATTTCTTTATTAATATCTCTACAACTTTTAATTCTTGGCTTAAATTCTTGACGGCTACTATTTAAGGATTTGTAGCATTTTATCGTTTCATTTTATCAAATAAATTGTGTATCTCATTTAACGTTTTCTGTTCATATTCCTTCTTCCGATCGATACGCTTTTCTTCTCTTCTGAGTCTGAGACGTTTATACTCTTCTTTTTTTTTCGTGCGCAACCTGCTGTGAGAGTTTTTGAAATGATGCATTTTTGCTGTTTATTGCCACCCATCTCGCACCCAGTTTTAAACCACTGACTCTTTTTTCTGTCCTGCTCTTACCCAATATTTTAAACGATGTCTATAATGCAATATATCGTATTTTTATCTATAGCTGGTTAATATCGTTTTCTTCTTCTACGTTTTCTGTTGTAATTTTATTTCAAAAATAAAAAAATATGAAAAAACATTTTTAAGAAACGCTTTTCTTTACTTACGAGTGACTAAAATTAAAAATATTATAAAAAAATCAACTAAAAAGCAAAAAATAAAAAAACTCGAAGGATTATTCGAAATAAACTGTCACACACATTTGTTAAAAAATTGAAAAAATTGAAAAAAAACACATTCGTTAAAGAAAAGCATAGGGCGAAAAACCGTTTATTTGATAAAGACGCGCCCCACGCTTTTCTTTAACGACAATGTGTTATATTTTTTCAATTTTTTAAAAGTGTGTGTGACAGTTTATTTCGAATAATCCTTCGAGTTTGATTTTTGATTTTTTGCTTTTTAGTTGATTTTTTTTATATTTTTAATTTTAGTCACTCGTAACTAAAAAAAGCGCTTCTTAAAATTATTTTTTCATATTTTTTTCCTTTTTTACTTTTTAGTCTTACACTTTTCACACATTGAAATATATCATCATGTTTATTAAAATATATATGTATAAACCACATGATATAAAAACACGAACAGTAATCGGAATCGGCCAAAAATTTGCAATTTAATTGTTTATTTATGAAGCATAACGTAAACAATTAACGTAAAAAGTGAAATTATGTATAGTTCATATAATTAGCTACAGTGCGTAAAAGTTTCAAGAATCTTCGTTCTAAAAACCAGAGAATTAAAGCATTTTCCATTAAAATCGTTTTTTTTATTTAAACGTAAAAAATTTTTTATTGACTATTCGTGTATTGTTCCGGCGAATGCATATATCTGCAAATTTTCATTCAGTTGCATTGAAAAAAAGGCAGTCAAATGAAGAGCACACAGTAGCGATCAACAGGCATCAACAAACGCGGTCCAAGATTGCGAAAGTTCTGCGAACTTTCAAAAGTGAGGCAACAGTGCGTCGGTAATTCGACACTGACAGTGACGTTTATACTACCAAAAACAATAGTTTTTATACACATAGGCGCGAAATGTTACCAAGTCAGTGCCGTTCGATTTCTTGTTATAAAAAATTTGATTTTTAGTAGTTCCAATGTGACACAAAATCTAAGCACGGAATAAAAAAGTTTATTTGAAGAAAGTGTATTTTTTTGTCTTTCTTAATGGCGGTACAGGCTCCTTTTTTCAATATTTTATTTAGTTATAGAGTAATTTCCACATACTAACATATTTCTGAAATTGGGCTCTGTACCGCCATTCTTTATTATATTACGAATATGTGTGCCAAATATCTCGACAAAATATTCAAAATTGAGCCGCAATCTTGGAACGCCTTTGTTGCTACCTGTTGATCGCAACTGTTTGCTCTTAACGTCTAAAAATTTGAAACAAACGATTGAACTAAAGAAAAGCGTTTAATTACTTTATCTGCAATTTTATTAGATATAAAATTTTTGTCAACGTCACCGACTCTATTTAAAATGTTTTTAGAACACGCACTAACAACTTGGAAGACAAAGTGTAGGGGTATGGGAATACCGATAAGGGACGATTATCTCTACACATTGTGTTTCGCAGAAGATCAGGTGATGATGGCTCAAGATGAAGAGGATATCAGTTACATGGTAAGAAAACTAAAAGAGGAATACAAAAAGGTGGGCCTGGAAATAAATATCGGAAGAAGACGTAAAAAACTTAGAAGTAGAAGAATAAGTTGAAATAAAAGGAACGAAGAATTTTAAATATTTGGGCTTTATAATGTCAAAAAACGGAAAAACAGAAGCAGAAATAAAAAGTAGATTGGGACAAACAAGATCTTGCATCAGACAACTCCATAATGTAATCTGGAATAAGAACATCAAGGGAAAAACAAAAAGAATGATATACCAAACAATAGTAAGAAGCACCATGACATATGCCGCATAAATTTGGGTCATAAACAAAAAAACCCAAAAAAGCATTCTGGCAACCGAAATGGAATACTGGAGAAGATGCTGTGGTCTCACCAGAAGAGACAGAATAACAAATGAGGAGATAAGGAGAAGAATGCAAGTGGAAAAAGATGCCCTGCAATATATAGACGAGAGAAGACTGAAATGGTACGGCCACGTACGTAGAGCAGAAAACACTTGGATAAACAAGGTTGCAGAATGGAGCCCAAGAGGAACGAGAAGAAGAGGACGACCGAGAAGATCTTGGAAAAATGAAGTCGACGAAGCCATGTCTAAGAAAGGATTGGAAGACGGAGACTGGGAAGATCGAAAAAAATGGAAGTCCTGGCTGACGGAAGGGAAACGGCATTAGCTGTAGACAACTAGAGCTGTATATATATATATATATATATATATATATATATATATATATATATATATATATATATATATAAAATTTTTGTACCCAATAAACTTTACTTTTCTGTCGACCTGATTTAAGTGATTATCTTTGAAGCAGAAACTAGCTACATTAATAATTCAAGCTAAATTAATGAATAATTTTTACGACATAGTTTTTATTATATTATTATTCCATTCATATTTGTATTACTGGAACGTAAAAGAAATCTATTAATTATTTAGGTTACACACACATTACTTTCCCGTTCTATTAATAAACCCTATTTTTTCAGTAATGTTTTTCCGATAGCATCTGGCTCCGTTTATATCCGTCAGCGTCGAGACGTTTCAGCAGCAGCTTTCAGCTTTCAGCTTTCACGCGGGTGGCGCTCACTCCATCAGGAGTACATGATCGGAGAGAGGTAGAACGACGCTTTTCAGGCGTCGTGAAAACCCTCTGTAGTGGGAGTCATGTAATCGGTAAGCGTCATGAGGAGACGCCTGGTTTTTAATAACATTGCAGCCAATTGAGAGTTATACAGAGCGATTCGGGTGTGGAGCAGTTACAACTGCTTATCGTGCCATTTGTTTTGTTTTAAAGATTGAGTATAGTAATAATAATTGTTACTCTATCTTCGGTTTTTATGTGTATCTCTTCTAAGAAGATTAGTCTGAGCCCCTATAATATTTCAATTAACGGTCTGAGAGTGGAGACGGTAACTTCTTCTTCTTAACGTGCCCTATCAAGTCCCCTTGACGTTGGCGATTAACATGGCGAAACTGTCTCTGTCTCGAGCTATTCTAAATAGGTGTTCTGCTTTCTTTATTCCTGTCCACTCCCGGATATTCTTCAACCAAGAGGCCTGCTTTCTACCAATTCCTCTGCGTCCTTCGATTTTACCCATCATAATAAGTTGAAGAATATTATACCGGTCTCCCCTTACTACGTGTCCAAAATAGGCCATCTTTCTATATTTGATGTTATCAAGCAGCTCACGGGTAGCATTTGCTCTCTTAAGGACTGCCACATTTGTCAGCATAGCCGTCCATGGTATTTTTAGAATACGTCTGTGCAGCCACATTTCAAAGGCCTCCAAACGGTTAATGGTGGATATTTTTAATGTCCATGCTTCGACACCATACAAGAGGACTGACCAAATGTAGCATTTAATCATGCGCTTTCGAAGTTGAAGTTTCAAGGTATCATTACAGAAGAATGACCTCATTTTTAAAAATGTCGTGCGGGCTATCTCGATTCTACATTTTATCTCTTTATCTGGATCTAGTTGTTCAGTAATATGGCAACCAAGATATTTAAAACTGGGTACTCTTTGAATCATATGACCATCAACATATAACCGTGAATCTTGATGGGCCAAACGGCTAAATACCATGTACTTTGTTTTTGAACAGTTTATATTTAGGCCAAACTCTCTTCCCACTCTGTCAATGGCATTTAAAAGGTGTTGTAATCCATTCATATCATCACTTCGTACGGTAACTACTTCTTTCTTTTGTTCTCCCTTGAATTATTTTTTTTGGTTATTTGCAAATTATATCGTTCGCCGCTCATTATATTATTATGTCCTAAAGATAACACAGCGCACAAAAAAAGTTTGTCTTGCTGCCCAAAAAAAATCAACTGATTTTTTTTAATTCATCTGTGCTGATTTCAAAAATAAAACCTTTTCTTTGTATCAGCTTTAGTTTTCGAGATATAACATACTAATCAAATATCAAATACCTAAATATTCTTACATTTCTCTATATTCCACCACTATAATTGCAATATGTTTATAGAAGGGAACCAAAAAATCATTTTGACGATTGCTATTTCTGTCTTGTGAATACAAAGGACATATCCTAACCTGGATTCAGCAATAAGACCAATTCCACATTAGGTTGAGCAGATACCCATTCCAATATTTAGCAGTCTACCTATGTTACCAGAGGATAAGGTCGAAACGTTATCTGACGAACTACATACTAATAGATTTGAGGAAGACGACAGTGATTTTGAAGGGGATTTAACACGTCCTGAGCTCTTTACTCAGGAAGAGCTAAGGGATGCTATAAGAGATTTAAACCTTTCAAAGGATTCTTCTAAGTTGCTTGCCTCCAGACTAAAGGAAATGAATCCTCTTCACCCAGACACCAAAATTTTGTACTACCATAATAGAGAAAAAGATCTTTTGCCTTTTTTTTCTCAGCAAGATAATATGTTTTTTTGTAACAATATTAAAGGACTGTTAGAAAAAATGGATGTATCTAGATCACTGGCGTCTTTTTATCGACAGTTCCAAACGAAGTTTAAAGTGTGTCCTTCTACATAATGGCAACAAATATGGAAGTATACCAATTGGGCATGCTACAAAAATGAAAGAAGAATATAATACAATATCGCTGGTGCTAAAAAACATTAAGTATGACCTACATCAGTGGGCGATCTGTGTGGATTTTAAGATGGTGAACTTTCTCCTGGGACAACAAGGTGGCTATACAAAATATCCTGGTTTCCTCTGTCTTTGGGATAACAGGGCTAGGGACCAACACTGGAGTAGAAAAAAATGTCGTTCTAGAGATGCTTTAGTTCAAGGAGAAGCTAACATAGTTAACGAAGCATTGGTCGACCGAGAGAAAATAATATTACCTTCGTTACATATTAAACTAGGGCTGATCAAACAAGTTGTTAAGGCACTAAATCAGAATCGTCCTTGTTTTGAATACTTGTCCAGCAAATTCCCTGCACTTAGTAAAGAAAAATTGAAAGCCGGAATAGTTGATGGGCCTCAGATACGACAACATATAAAAGATATTCGCATTTTACAGAATCGATGACTGAAATTGAATGTATTGCATGGTGCTCTTTTGTGAAAGTTGTAAAAAATTTTCATGGAAACAATAAATCGGAAAATTACCGGGATATAGTGGAAGAAATGCTCAACAATTTCAACAAACACGGTTGTCATATGAGTATTAAAATTCATTACCTCCACAGCCACTTAGACCGCTTCCCAGAAAATCTTGGTGACCTTAGTGAGGAACAAGGGGAATGCTTCCACCAAGATATCAAAACGATGGAAGAGAGGTATCAGGGGAGATGGGACACTCACATGATGGCGGATTACTGCTGGAGTCTTCAAAGGGACCGTCCTTTTAAAACCTTTGCAAGAAAATTATAAAAGGAAGTTTTAAGCTGACGCCGAATAACAGATTTGTGCTGCGATGCTGGTTAGGTTAAATGAAAAGTTAAGTTTTTTTGGCGGATATGTGTGATGATTTTTGTAAGTACATATATTGTTGTACAATAGACATCTTACTTTTTATTCGTGTTTTGTAGGTAGCAGTTTATTTGATGGGTAGCAGCACTACATATATGTAGGTAGTGCTGCGATAAATTACCCTATATGTTAGCAACGTGATACGTTGTCGTATTTTGTGAAAACGATCTGATGTAGCAAATCTGGTGGCTTTTTTGGATTCAGGAGACCCACATTACCCAGAAACAGTAAAAAAATGTCCGGCCGCAAACTGTGTGTTTATCAGTGTAATCAATCCATTTTAATATCGCTGTCTTAAACTTTTTTACCATGCTTCCCAATATCTTTACATTTTTAACTCACTACACCCATCTGATTTTTCATATTTGTTTAAATCCAAAGTTTAAAGGCTTTCAATACGTCTGTAATATCATTCTTCAATGTTCAACCTTCTATTTCGTAGAATAATATGGACTATTTAGCGTTGCAGCAGTTTCATCTTCTCAAATAATATGATGTCCCTTCCACAGAGTATCTTTTATTATTTTGTTGAATTTTTCTTCTTGTTTTTCCTAATTGCTTTAGTTTTTTCTGGTTTCTTCCGATTATTGTCTATTATCCTCAACAGATCTGTTATGTCTTCCACTTTTTTAATTTTTCTTTGACTTCTATAATAATTTTTCCATTTATGTCTTTAAGAAGGCCATCTTTCTTTTTTCGCTGTGTATTTGTGATTTCCTTTATTTTCTTATGCGTGTTAAAGCTATCATGTATTTAGAATATTCTTCTATTTCACTGCATTGATATGCCAGCCAGGTGGATTTGGCCTCTTTTATTTTATTTCCTATTAATCTTTGTATTTCCTTCTATTTTGCCTTATTTCTGCCTTTATGTTTTATTCTTTCTTCCATTAGCTTTAGGATTTCTGAAGTCATCCATCTCTGTTTTTTTCTTATTTTTGTCTGTAATATCTTCTTTTCTGCCTCTATTAACGTTTCTTGTATCTGTATCATGTTCCATTTGTAATTAACATCTGTTGTTTTTATCACGTCTTGTTTGATTTTCTTTAAGTTATCATTTATTACCAGAGAACGGCAGTTCTCGCCAGTGGCCCACAACCACACCCCCTTACACGCGACACTATATATACACGAAATTTTCGATTTTCTAAATCTGACGGAATTGAAAATTGTGCCAACTCCCATCTTGAAGTTTAGGAAAAGACTCACCCATTCATATGTCAACCATCCATTTTGGTCAAAGGGTGTGGATTTTACGGCCCTTCCCATTTAGGGCCTGTTTTTCGTTCTCGTCCCCAAAACTTCAAAAAGTCCCACTTCAAAAAGTTCGCGGCTTCTAATAGTATACTACATTCGCTCTCGCGAGATTTTTTTTTAGACATTCGGAATAGGAAACGTACAACACAAAAATTCCTACCTCACACTATTAACTGCTAAAATCAACTCAAATCAACTTAATCTTTCATTAAAAAAAGAAGAATTAGTAGAAATAGTGGGAGTGTCTACTAATCTCATAAAATTTTGTGAAGTTTATTTCTACAAAATATTTTTATTTTGTACAATAAATAATTTTCTCATTTGCTATCAATACATTATAATGGTTTAAATAAATAAATATTGATTGGCGTAAGGTTTATGTTATTTTTATGTCTGTTTACTATTAAAAATATTGGATATGAGCAGGTGCGTTGGTTTTGTAGTAATTTCCAGTCACTTCTGACAACTGAATTTTTCAAAAAAGAAATTACTAACGTCAGTGTCAAAAAAAATCTCGCGAGAGCGAATGTAGTATACTAATAATTACCTTTCCAACGCATGTCTAATTTTGAAAATCGGTTATACCATTCAAAAGTTACCGAGCTCAGAAATATGACTCAATTTATATTTAAAAAAGGGAAAATGTTTGTGAATATGTATGTATGTGACTGGAAAAGTGAAACCAACTGAATTTTTTTTCTGTGTTTGAAGAGGGAGTCACTGCCGATTCAGAACCGGTGTAGTTTGTGACTTTTGACCTCCCATAAAGCCAACTATAGGACTTGGTAGGTACAAAACGGCATATTTTTTGAAGGTATATATCTTCGGTTCAAGAAGAGGCAGGAGAACGGTAAATACACCAAATCAATAGTGTTGAGTTAAGCTTTCAAATGGCATTTAAGCCGTCAGGATCGGATATACAAATTGCGCCAATAACTAAGCATTTGTAGAAGGACTCTAGACGAATCTGACGGTGTATACCTCATATCCGGGAAAATTCGCATTTTTAAGTTATAGGCTTCATAATTATGATCAAATCTATTTCCTATGGGAAAAACGGTTTTTCAAGCTCAATAATTCCTGTAATAGCTTCAGTTATCATACTTGACCTTATATGCATCAGATAGTACTTGTCAATACGTTTCAAACTCATGTTTAGTGATCAATATTGGTTAAGCCGTTTAGAAGTTATTAAGCTACAAAAGTAAAATAAAATTAACGATTATTCCCGAAATGGTTTATGTAGTTGTAGTGGTTACGACGCTAAATTTGATCTGGCAACGGGCAATCCGAGTTCATTAACCGGTCATCCTAATAATTTTTTTTAATCTATTTAGAATAGAAAAAAATCTAGTGTACATTCGATGGACAGTAGAAAATTTGGGAGATAATGCGACAAAGGCAACCATTTATAAAGCTTAATGTGTAATCGAGAAAAATTGCATTCAACTTCATACATTTAATTTATAAAAAACTCATGAAAAACTCCTGATACAAGAATAAAAAACCGCTAAACGCCGTAAAAATGAGTGGCGCATACAATATTCCAGCTACAAAAGATCTGATATGAATATTACGTGGCGCGCAAATGTATTTTCATTTTGATGCAAAATAAAATTTTAGTTTTTATTTTAAACAATTTTTCCATAATATTTGCTAAATTTGAAGTAAACGCGCCACAAAAGAATTTCAAAATTCAAACTGTATCAAAGTTACTTTTTGTGGCGCGTTTTACTTCAAATTTAGCAAATATTATGGAAAAATCGTTTAAAATAAAACTAAAATTTTATTTTCCGTCAAAATGAAAATACATTTTCGCGCCACGTAATATTCATATCAGCTCTTTTGTAACTGGAATATTGTGTGCGCCACTCATTTTTACGGCGTTTAGCGGTTTTTTATTCGTGTTTCTTGTTTACGACACGTATAATGCTTTAAAAATAATTTTAATGGGCAAGAATGAATGTCGCAAATAGCACTCATGCTTCAGAGATATAAGAAACATACCTATTATTAGTATCAACTAGCAAGAATGCCTCCCCGCTGCTTACGGTACGGCATCATAAGAAGAAGCACACGATAAAGTAAAATATTAATATATCCCTGATACCCAACTGAGTATAATAAAACCTTCTTCTTCTTCTTCTTTTACTTCTTGGAGATCTTTTGATCTGTTTAATTCTGAAGCTGCCTCTGGTTAATTTGCTGGGAGGTAAATTGCCAACTATCCCTCCATCTTTTAGGTGGTCTTCCTGGGGGTCTTGAACAGGGCGGGTTGTTTTCTAGGGCAATTTTTGGGAGTCTATTCTCATCCATTCGTCTTACATGGTTGTACCACATCCTCTTGCGATTCCTTCCCCATCTTACAATATCTTGAATTTTCCATTGCTCTCTAATGTCTGTATTTCTTACTCTGTCTCTTCTTGTTTTCCCCACTATTGTTCTTAGGGTTTTCATTTCGGCAAATCTTAGCATCTGTTTCGTTTTGTTGGTGTCTTCGCGCACTTCATGGCGATATGTCATGATAGATCGTATGCAAGTCTGGTAGATTCTAATTGGACTATCTGTGCGCATATACGGATTTGACCAGACTATCTCCCGCAGACATCCAGACAATGCAGATGCTTTGTTGATCTGACTTCTCAGGTTCTTTATTGGGTCGTGAGTGCTTGATATATCTATGCCCAGATATCTGAATTGCATCACCTGTTCTATGTGGTTGTTCTCAACCACTAACTTTCATCTGAGCGGATCTTTTGCTATTGTCATACATTTAGTTTTGTTGGTAGAAATGTTCATATTTAGTTGGCAGCTACTGGAAAGAACTGAAAGAGCTGTCTCTGAAGATTATCTTCTGATTCAGCAATAATTGCTGCATCATCTGCGTAACACACCATACCAATTCTTTTGTTGCGCATTCTATATCCGAGATTAAGAGATGTTACTTTGTTTATAATTTTGCCCATGAGTAGGTTAAACAAGAAGGGGCTTAAACTGTTTCCTTTTTCTCCCGGTGTTGGAATATTTTCAGTGAACTGGTCTTCTGCTCTAACTTTGGTTACGTTGTTGTTATTTAGGTTACAGACTATTTTTGTTATGCTGGTCGGTGTTTTATTTTCTATTAATATATTTAGAATGTCTCCCAGGAGAACTCTGTCATCATAATAAAACCAAAAGAGTTATAATCAGAACTGCTATTGACTTATCCTGAGACAATCTGGGTCTTGAGAACAAAATCCCTCTGGGAAGTGTGAGCTCAAGGCTCAAGCTATCTCAAGTTTTTCTACTTTTATATGGTATTAATTTCCAAGTTATTAGCGGTATTCTTGCCTCGTCCATTCTTCGCATATATCCATACTAGAATAATTTTCGTTTTTCTATTTCATGATTTAGTGTCTCCTTCACATTGATTAGTTCTCTAATTCATCCATTATTGTTAGCTTCTTCTCCAATACATCATTTCCATTGCATTTCATATAAAAATTATATTGTTGCAATTTTTTTTGTAGAATTTCAGCATGTTTTAAAAATTATTTAAAAGAAATAAAAACGAAAAAAATAAGTAAAGTTTCTCTTATTTTGAAAATTGATTACTGAAATAAAACGATCATAATCCCCTTTGATGTTTGAATTGCTCTGTAGGGAAAACAACCGATAAAACGGACGCGTCATATCAACTAACATATGCGCCGGCGAGCGTCGGATAATCCAGCGCCGCTCTAGATCCGATTAATTTCCCTGCAGCCGGAGTGCGGCAGGCAGATCAACGCTGGATTCGTGGTACAGGGAAGCAGATGTACGAAGAGGACCAAATCCGATTATAAAAGGGGATAAAGCTGAATGAAATCTCTGGAATCTGGATCAATCGAATACTCACAAAATGTAAAAAGGCCGAATAAAATACATAGTAGACTTTTTTGTAAAGTGTATGCTGGTGAATTCGGAAATATAAATGTTAAAATGTTAAAATATATATACAAAAAAAGAAAATATATAAAAAACATATTTACATCCAAAACAGTGTATTTTTTTAGATAGTAGTATGTTAGTTTGTTATGTACATATATTTAGAGTTAGAAATACAGAAAAAATTCCTCTGATTGAAAAAAAATTGTTTGTTTTTAAAATAAAATGTCTGGCTAATTGGCTCAGCCAAGGCCATCAAATTCACACAAAAAAATTCACACAGGTTTATAGTATATTAAGTATGGAGAACGGTAAGGGTTTTATACCGATCGAAGACAATTGTTTGGAGGAGGAGCGGAGCGACGACTCCAATTATTGTCTGAGATCGGTTACCCTTAACGTTCGACATGCTTATAACGTTCTTTGCACGATTGGTACCATTATAAATTATAAAATTAAACATTTTCGTCATATTGACTAGTTTCATTCATTTTATCAAGATAGATACTTTGGTTGTTAGGTAGTAACTAGGGTGCATAACAACAATGGAGAATTGAGTTTTTATTTAGTTGTCAATAATTTTAAGTACCATTTTGATTATTATAAATTAAAATATGAGCGAAAGTGAATTTGAAGAAATTGAACGGGCTTGGGAAGAAGGGTGTTCCGCAATTATTCCTGAAAAATACAAAATCCGTTATCAAAATACCTACCAAAGTTTTAAAAAATGGTGCGAAGGCAAGAGTTTAAGAATCGAAGAAAATACTCTATTGGCATATTTCGTTCAAAGACATATGCAGTTGAAAGCTCCTGGAAGCCTCTGGGCAGAATATTCAATGATTAAATGCACCGTTTTTCTTTATGATGGCATTGATATTTCCAAGTTTTCAACTTTGATCGCGTATTTGAAGAGAAAAAATGTTGGATACTACTAATGTATGCGATTCTGCAGGAGTTTCTGTTAGAAGTGAAACCACAGCCCAAACAAGTGGGATTTCATTAAATAATTTAACAAATTGTACCATAAGTTTCAATAAGTGAATTACTTACCGTCGAGTTGGAGTACTTACCGTCGAGTTGGATTACTTACCGTCGAGTTGCTAGTAAATGTCACCTACTGACGTAAAATCTGTCACGGTAAACAGTCAAAAATGATTAATCGTGCAAAAATAATATTTACATAGAGTTCGTCTAATATACTTACCGACGCACGTCATTATCTACGTCAGAGATCTAAGTTGATATTATTGACCAATTACAAAAAATTCTTGAATTCATTTTAAATCAAATATATCAAATTAATAATGTTCGCGGATAAGTGGATTATATAACAAAACAAATTAATATTCAATGTAAATAAATAAAAACTTTAGAAATAGAAAAAAAAACTAAGTTATAATCTTACGTTAAAGTAAATAATAAAAACAATAAATATAATAAAACAAATACTTATAGTAAAGAATAAAAACAAATATGAAGTGTCATCACCGCAACTGTCAAATAAATGTTACCAATTTATGCCAAAATATCACCTTCGTTCGATTACAGTTACAGTGTATTCCGAACAAATGTGCTTCATAAAAACGCTTTATAATCCATTTATACAAATTAAATGAAATATATAATTGTGTATTTCTTTAAGTTAATATTAATATATATCTTCAAATATTATTTCTACGCATATATAAAAAAACAGTGTTAGAACTTTTAGATAATCAAGACCTAGTCCGCAGGCTCAAACGCTCCAAACTTTTTGAACTTGTGTGATAGTAATAAATCTATAAATGTCAGTGTTAGTTTAAATTCGGGCAGTGAACCTTGCCACAACAGTGATGTGTGCAACAATAATTATTAAATTCTAAGGTGAACCGTTGGGAATACCTAGGACAGTACAGTAGTAGATTAAGTTAAATGTAAAATGCTGGTTAGTCTTAGGACTAGGTGCATTGTTAATTTAATAAATAAAAAAACGCGTATATAATAAAATATGTCTAGTGGCTATAATTCCAGTGTACTCGGCAAAATGATTCTAAAAAAGAACATACCTACCGCCTAAATATTTCGTGTTGGTATCATGTGACGTCACGGGCTAGGACGCGGATGACGTGCAACGGTAAGAATATTAGACGAAGTATAGATCATTTTCATTAATATATTTAATCTTATAAAAGCCCAATGCGACAAGTCACGCAGTCTGTCCGGTTCGTTTGTCAATATGTAAACATTAAATGACGTTTAATAAATGTCATTTAATTTTTTTATATCCCGGATAATAATTTTATTATTTATATTTTAAACAAATTATGTAAGTACATTGCATTAGAATATTTTTAAAATTGAATAAAGGAATTTTATTATTTATTTATTAGTTAGACTTTACACAAATTATCTTATACATATTAATATTTACTTTGACTTTGACATGTCCGGAGGACTACAGAGGAATAACTCTCTTAAATACGACAATGAAGTTATTCACAAGCATACTCAAGGATAAATTGGAATCACAGATAAAGAACAGAGAAGAACAGCAAGGATTCAGAAAAGACAGGTCGACAACGGACGCAATATTTGTCGTGGAACAAGTGAAAGAGAAGTCGATAGAATATAACAAACCTGCATATATTTGCTTCGTAGACCTAACGAAAGCATTTGACAGAGTCAGACTTAGCAATATAATAAAGAAACAAGCTGAAAATGCGAGCATTATCATAACGAAAACTTTGTTTATTTACGTATTTAAATTCATAATGTGGAAAATTTCTATTATGAAAAGTTGTTTAGTATTATATTCTATGTTTTAATATGGAATTATATCCTAATTTAAATATTGTGAACTATAAAGGTACTCTACTCTCGAACGAAATTCATATTTTTTGACATACCTCGAATAAAATTGATAAAATTTGATATATGATGGTTGTTAGATTTTAGACCATGCAGATCTTTTTATGAAGAATAACTTTTCTTCGTAAAATTAATAATAAAAGAGTTATGAATGAAAATGATATTGGTATCCGCAATTTAAGAAAAATTTTCAAATATTTTTTTATCTTTAGAAGGATGTACAAGTAATAATTGCATATTAGAACATAGTCTTTAACTCCAAACAACTTTTTATAATAACACTTTTCAATATTGTGAAAAATAAAGATACGTTAATCTTGATCGAACTTCATATTTTTTGACATACCTCGTATAATATAGATTTGATATCTAATAAAAATAAATAAATACAAAATAAACAGTTTTTTGTACTAATAAATCAATAATTCAGTAAATCAAAATTCATAAATCATTAATTCAATAAACTTGAAAAGAATGAACTGTAATTTAACATTACATTAACGTAAATAAATAAAATTTCTTTATCTGACATTTCAATTTTATGTTGACGTTTAGTTGCGTCAAACGAAAACAAGGTAGAGTTGACGTTTCTATGTCGGAAGAAAATGACAATTTAAAGGAGGCTTGTGACGTCACAATGACGAATTTGAGGTCGGATATCTCGATGATGGTTAGAGATACCGAAATACCGTTTTCAGATTTGGATTCAGAAGACAAAACTACATAGGAATCCATCACTAGGTGGCCCCTAGATATTTCAGGAGCGGCAACGCAATAACACACACACTTTTGCGAATTTATAAACGAAAAGTTTTAGTTGATTAAGCAAAAAAGGATACCGGCAAACATTGTTGAAGTCATAAAACAAATGGACAATAACAACACGACAAAAATTAAAACAAACGACAACACTATGGCCAACATATCAATACCAGGAATAATCAGGCAGAGAGACAGCCTCAGTCTATTTCCATTCAATATGCTAATGGATGAAATAATAGAAGATGTGGAATCGCTACAACTATGATACAGTCTCAGCAACAGTAGAATCAGTATAGTCTGCTATGCGGATGATGCAGCCCTGAGTGCAGAGGACGAGGATGACCTACAAAGAAAACTTTATCGATTCTATCAAGCATGTCGACGCACTCAATATGAACATATCCACGCATAAAACAAAATGCATTACCATTGCGAAAGACCCAATTAGATGAAAGCTCGTGGTAGAGGGGAAACGCATAAAACAGCTAAACCAATTCAAATATCTAGGTGTAGACTTATCAAGTTATCAGGACCCAGCCAGAGACCTAAGAGAACAAATTAACAAGGCCGCTGTCTTGTCCAGATGTTTGAGATGTGATCTGGAATAACCCATATATGAGAATGGACAGCAAAGTTAGACTTTATAAAACTTGCATCAGACCTGTTATGACCTACGGCATTGAATCAAGATAAGACACCAATAAAACCCAAAGCATGCTACGAACAGCCGAAATGAAGACGCTAAGAGCAATAGCAGGAAAGACAAGAAGAGATAGAATACAAAACAACATCATCAGGAAACAATGTGGCGTGCAAGATGTAGTCAGATGGGGCAGGCAAAGACGAAGAGAATGGTTCAGTCATGTAAAAAGAATGGAGGAGCACAGACTACCAATAATTAGTAGAAGGAAAACCAGCAGGCAAGCATCCACCGGGGAGACCACCAAAAAGATGGAGAGATAGCTGGCAGTCTACCTCTCAAGAAATACTTCAACGTCGGAATTAACAGATCGACAGATCTAGAACAAGTATAAGAAGAAGACTTTGACGTTTCTGACAAAACAAACAGGGTATGCTTTATTCATACGTTAACAGATGGCTTAGGAGTTTATTCATTATTTTAAATTATTAATGAAACAAATATTATTTGTTATTAATTTTAATTAGTATATAAAATAAATAAGATGTTTAAAAATAAAATTTGAGTATAGTTTGAAAGGAATTGTTATCAACTAACTTTAAAAAGTTTTTGAAATACAGGGTGTAACAAAAATACAGGTCATAACGAAATCACATATTCTGGGACCAAAAATAGTTACCTTAGTACAAATGTGCACACAAAAAAGTTATAGACCTTTGAAGTTATAAAATGAAAATCGATTTTTTTCAATATATCGAAAACTATTATAGATTTTTTATTGAAAATAGACATGTGGCATTCTTATGGCAGGAACCATCTTAAAAATAAATTATAATGAAATTTGTGCACCCCATAAATATTTTATGGGGTTTTGTTCCCTTAACCCCACCCCCAAACTTCTGTGTACGTTTCAAATAAATTATTATTGTGGTACCATTAGTTAAACAAAATGTTTTAAAAACTTTTTCGCCTCTTAGCACTTTTTCGATAAGCTAGTATTTATCGAGATATTTTGAATATTTTTTGACTCCACCACATATGTGTATAATATGGTATTGAGAGCTGTTAATAATCTGGAAGTTTATTTATAACTTAATTTTTAGGTATACTTTGAACCATATATTAAAAAAGAAGCAACATCTCGATAATAGGTGCCTTATCACAAAAATACGAAGAGGCAAAAAAGTTTTAAAAACACTGTCTTTAACTAATGGTGCCACAATAACAGTTTAATTGGAACGTACATAAACATTTAGGGGGTTTAGAGGAACAAAACGAGCCAAAAAAAGTTTTAAAAACATTGTGTTTAACTAATGGTACCACAATAATAATTTAATTGGAACGTACACAAAAGTTTGGGGGGTTTAAGAGTACAAAACCCCATAAAATTTTTATGGGGTGTACAAATTTTACTGTTATTTTTTGTTAAAATGCTCCTGCCATAAGAATGCATGTCCATTTTCAATAAAAAATCTCTAATAGTTCTCGATATATTGAAAAAAAATCGATTTTTATTTTGTAACTTTAAAGGGTTATAATTTTTGATTTAATTTATTACCTAAATTTTTGTTACACCCGGTATATTGTAGAAAATATATTGCTTTTGTATTTAATACTTCATCAGTACTTAATTAAATCTTTCGAAAATCGACAAAAATACTGGCTACTTTATTAAGAAAAATAATTTAAAGCAATATGTTATTTTATATTTTCTTGGTTTACATGCAAGACTTTTAATATCTTAAAAATGTAATTTTTTATTCTTTTGAAAGTTTGTTGATTCTAAAATTTTGAAAAAAAAATGGGTGGAGTGACCCAATTGGATCCCTCATCGCATGGTGACGGGTAAAATTACTAGTAATATAATAACAAAGGATAACTTTTAACTCTTTACCAAAAATTGTGTTTTAGAGCTTTTATTTTGTTCTTTTACTATGATTTTGATATGATATGTATTGAATTTTTAAAATTGTAATGTATTACTCTTTGGTACTTGTTGGTAATGCGAATTTTTGCTAATATATATTCATACGTATTTATATGTATATACAGCGTGGGCCAAAGAAAACAGTCCACCTCGATATTTGGCAGTATTTATTAGATTTTAAGGAAATGACGAAGCAGGTCTATTTGTTGATCTAAGGGGGACACATTTTTACGGTACATGCATCTGTCATTTGTCAACTCCCTCCCTTCCACTTCTCTCACTCCTTATTTTGAAACAGGGAATAGGGGTCGTGTGCTAGCTCTTTTGAAAGGTGATTCAATTCTCTTTTCAGTAATATAAACATTAACATAATTATTTATAAAGGGTGTCCAAGAAAAAATATTTCAATTAAATTAATGGACACAAAAAGAAGAATGTATTTTATTTAATTCTTTCTTTCTTTCTCCCCTTCCTTATACCCTTTAAGGTGTCGGATTTGGGTTTAATTTAGCTACATATTCACCCATCTCTTCCATTCTTTTCGGTCCTGTGCTATTAGTTTCATTTCTTCTAGCGTTTTCTGTTTGATTTTTCCTGCTTCTACTATTTGCTGTATCCATTTTTTCTTCGGCCTGCCTTTTTTCTTTTTTGTAATATTCCTTGTTTCGTGAATTTTCCTTGCTAGTCTACTAGGTTTCATTCTCATCAGATGTCCATACCAGTTTAATTGCCTCTTTATTATTTTATTCATTATTGGTTCCTGTTTAGTTATCCCTCTTATTGTCTCATTTCTTATTCTATCCCATTTGGTCTTTCCGGCTATAGCACGTAAATGTCTCATCTCAATTGCATTTATCCTACTATTATGCTTTTTCTGTAAAGTCCAATTTTCGCTTGCATACAGTATCGTCGGTATCACAATCGTATTATATATTTTAATTTTTGTTTCGTGGGACAACTCTTTTTTCCTCAGAATTGGCGCTAGTGCGTAGTACAGTTTATTTGATTTTTTAGTTCTGTTTGTTATTTCGAGGTCTATTTTCCCATCATTGGTAATAATACTTCCAAGATAATCATATGCTGTAACTATTTCCAGTTGAGTATTTTTGCATTTTATCTTCTTCTTCTTGTAGTGCCTATCCGTTTCGGATGTTGGCGACCATCATGGCAATCTGCACTTTGCACACTGCTGCTCTGAAAAGATTTGTAGTGGTTGTGTTGAACCACGTTCGTAGATTTTTCAGCCAGGAAATCCTTCGCCTTCCTGGTCCTCGCTTTCCCTCTACTTTTCCCTGCAAGACCAGTTGCAGCAGTCCATATCTCTCACTGTTCCTCATGATGTGACCGAGGTATTCGATTTTGGCTGTTTTTATTTTGATTAACAGCTCTTTTTCTTTTTTCATTCTCAGCAAAACACCCTCATTAGTAATGTGGTCGGTATAAGATATCTTCAGGATTCGACGATAAAGCCACATCTCAAAAGCCTCAATTTTCTTGCAGGTGGCGTCTGTGAGAGTCCACGACTCAACTCCGTACAACAGTATAGGAAATATATAACATCGTAGTAATCTGACTTTTATGGGTATCGACAAATCATGACATTTGAACAACTTTGCCATTTTTTGAAATGCAGATCTTGCTATCTCTATCCGACATTTGATTTCTATAGAATGGTCCCAATTTTCATTGACGTTCGTACCAAGGTAGGTGTATGTTTTTTATAATGCATTTTATAATTACTTCATTTTCTTCCTTTTCGCCGATGACCATTATTTTACTTTTCTCGATGTTTATTTCCATTTTTAATTTCTCTATTTCTTCTGTCCATATATTTATGAGTTTTTGCATTTTTGTCACGGAATCTGCTATAAAGACTATGTCATCCGCATACAATAGGGCTTCTATTTTTTATTGGCTGTAATCTTTGGTATTCATCATATTAGATTTTAAGGAAATGACGAAACATGTTGATTTTTTATCTAAGGGGGACACATTTTTACGGTACATGCATCTGTCATTTGTCAACTCCCTCCCTTCCACTTCTCTCACCCCTTATTTTTAAACAGGGAATAGGGGTCGTGTGCTAGCTCTTTTGAAAGGTGATTCAATTCTCTTTTCAGTAATATAAACATTAACATAATTATTTATAAAGGGTGTCCAAGAAAAAATATTTCAATTAAATTAATGGACACAAAAAGAAGAATGTAATTTATTTAATTCAAATTACATTCTTCTGCTCTCACAAAACAAAAAAAAATGTTTTTTGATAAATAAACATTGCTTTTCGCTTAATTTGAATATTCAAGCTGCCACCCATCCGCCTCTTGGTAGGTTGAATATTGAATTTAAGCAACAAACAATTCAAATAAAAATTTTTTTTATGTTTTCTGTCAGCAGTAGAATGTATTTTGAGTTAAATAAATTACACACATTCTTCTTTTTGTGTCAATGAATTTAATTCAAAATAATTTTTCTTGGACACCCTGTATAAATAATTATGTGAATGTACAAGAATTCATCTGTACTCAGTAGATATATCTTAAAAACACCCTGTAATTATCTACGATAATTACTTTCAGTTATTTATGTCATCATAACAATATTACAACCTTCATTCGATTATACAAATATTGTTATCCTAGATCACGATTCACTAATAATTGCAGAGTCAATTATAAACACTTTTCATGGTCGATGCTGAATAGGCATTTCTAAATATATAAACAGCAAAACTATAACAAGGGAATTCTTATTATTATATTAGACATTCGTCATTCTATTTTGTGATCAGACGTAATATTTCCACATTAAAGATAGTGTCTCTTTTTCTTCACGAGACGTTCTTTGGGTGCGGTCCTACCAGCTTATGCTCATGCGAGTGTAAATAAAACAACTCAACAAGTAAAAGCGTATCAATTATTCCACCCCTCGGATAAGGGATAACCACCCTCACCGGGAGCAGATAGCCTTAATGCCAGGGCTGTCATATGGCGATCCAGACCAGACGTGACCTGATGGATCAAGGATGGGAGGAAAGTCATCCAAGGATGAACTCCAGGAGAACGGAGTGGTGAACAGCAACTTTATCGTCAAGAATAAGGACGTCAAACCCGATACGGAGCTGAAGGTGCTGCTTTACGTAATTACGGCTGTTCTGATTCTTAGATTGGCGTGGTCGTTATGGAAGGCCCACAGGAGGAACCTCAAAAGGAACATTCATCGTGGACTGGCGAGATCAACAGCGAACATTGACGTGTAAAAGTGGTAAGTCCATATTAGCTATTTTTATGGTATTTCCTGATTAATATAAAGTATAAAGTATAAACATTATGTGCTACCTTAATTACATTAATATATGTTTCAAGTTTACCTATTTTTACTTAATTATTCTATTCTATTACCAATATTTATCAATATACAAAGATTTTTTTTTACCCTCATATTAAGTTATTATAGGACGCAATGATACAATTTTATATGATTTTTTTTTACATATTTATCAACGTATACTTTATTCTTGCTGACTTTTATTCATTTATTACTTGACTACTGATTTTTAGTACATTTTTGCAATTTTTTATGATTTTAATATTTGCTATCGTAAATATACCTATCAAAATAAATATACGATATATAACAAATATACGCTATATGCATAATACATTTAAATTATTATTCTAACTACTTATTTACAAGGGTTAATATAACGTTATTTATTTTTGAATTTTTTATTACCACTGCAATTTTTACATATTTTTACCATATATTGACGTATTATTTTATCTCCATATTTTTTTACTATATATCTATATACTACATATCTATATACACCGTAAGACTATCGAATTTATATTTTCGCTAAGAAGTGCAGGAGCTGAAAAAAATTATGTATAAATGAGTAGCAACAAAGTTACTTGGGAAGATTTTGTCAAAATAGTTGAGGAAATTGCACAAGAAATAGACAGGCAAAGCAGAAGAGTCTTAAAGAAAAAAGTTCCGAAATCTAAGGACATAAAGGAAGAAGTGACGACACAGCTAATTAAAGCTTATAACAAGTTCACGCAATTGACTAGGAAAAACTGGGAAGCACTTTCGGACAAACAAAGGGAAACGTGCAACAAATATTTTGGAAAAATCAGAGACAAAGTTATACGATCATTTCAAGCAGTAAATGTGAGAACAGTGGTTCCAAGTTCAATACATCAACCAATCGACAAGGAAGTTGAAGAGGAACAAAGCGATGAGGAAATAGAAGAAGGAAAAAGCGACGAGGAAGGAGAAGAAGAAATAATTAACAACGGAATAAAAGAGGAAAAAGGTGACATAAAACAAGATATAACAATATTAAACATGGCTTTGACAATCAATGAATTTTTGAATATCGCAAGCAAGATATTGCCCAACGAGTTCGATGGAAGCGCAGGGAAATTACAACCATTTTTAGACGCATTAGAACTACTTGGAAAATTGGCAGAAGGTCATGAAGACACAGCTGTAACGCTAATAAAAACGCGACTCACCAATAAGGCTAGGAACCTAATAACCACAGAAGATACGATTCCACGGATAGCTGAAGCACTAAAGAAAGAATGAAAAGGTGATAATCCGAAGAATTTAATAGCCAAATTAGCCAAAAAAAGGCAAGGGCATAGAGATGCAGCAGTGTACGCATCTGAAGTGGAAGAGTTAGCAGAACAATTAAAAGTAGCATACATAGCGGAAGGAATGCCACTTGACTTAGCAAAGAAATATACGACGGAAGCAGTAGTAACAACAATGAGACGAAACGCTAATGCAGAGAAAGCTAAGCTAATACTGGAAGCAGGTAACTTTACATCACCGCAGGAAGTAGTATCTAAATTTTTGTCGATCGATACGACTGAAGAAAATGCACAAGGAAGAGTCTTAAATTATAGGACAAACTACGAGAATAGGAGAGGACAGCAGCAATACAGAAGAGGATACCATAACAAATATGACAGAGGAAGAAGAAATAACTTCGGACAACGGAACGAAGGAGAAGCAACGGACAATCAACGAAATTATTCGAACAGAGGATACAGACAATTTAACAATCAAACATACAAAGGAAACCAGAGAGGCGGACGTAACAGGAACGTAAGGTTACTAGAAATAGAGGACAGTCAAGAAGAGCAAGAAAACCAGCAGTTGGGGTTTTGAATGAACAAGAAGTTGGAAGCACACAGGCAGAAATAAAATATAACATTTACAACTTCGACCTAAACCTAACGAACTTTGTACGAATGAAAACAGGAATTCTTGAAAACACAAGCACTTTTATCATAGACACAGGAGCTGACATTTCAATACTAAAATGTTCACAAGATTTTATGAAGGAACAGGTGAAACCAAACACAAAGTCGAAAATAAAAGGAGTCACTAAAGGAGAGTTGCAAACAATGGGAGAAGTTGAGACAACACTCGAAGTAAAAGGAACTCGATTCGAACACATCTTTCAATTGGTAGAACCTAACTTTCCAATTCCAACAGACGGAATCATTGGGAGAGACTTTATTTCTAACTTTCAATGTATACTAGATTACGCAAACCTTAAAATGCACATTAAAGAGGACAACGATTGTTACATTAGTACGAAAATTCTGGATAATATAGACAATGACACCATAATAATACCGCCTAGATGTGAAATTTACAGAATCGTAAAAATTTTTCAAACGTTAAAGAAAGACAGGATAGTGGAACAGCAAGAAATACAACCAGGAATATTCATAGCAAGAGCAATTATTTCAAGTAATAATCCATACATCAAAATTTTGAACACAACTTACGAAACAGTAAATGTAGACGCAAGCACAATCAGGACGTTGGATATTAAACTATTCAATATATATAGGCTAGTCAACGACAGCGAGGACAGAAAAAAAGAATTACGAGAATCACTGAAATTAGACATACCAGAATACATACGAGACAACTTAGTATCGTTATGCGAGGAATATTCAGACATATTCGCCCTAAGGCATGATATGTTAACCTGTAACAATTTCTACGAACAAAAACTAAGAGTTAAAGACCAAACTCCGGTATATATCAAGAATTATAGGACACCTCATGCGCAAACAGAGGAATTAAATCGACAAGTACAAAACCTAAGAGACCAAGGAATCATGGAACCATCTACATCCGAGTACAACAGCCCAGTAGTACTGGTACCGAAAAAAGCTATAGATGGAGGAAAAGCATGGAGATTATGCATAGATTTTAGACAACTGAACAAGAAGATAGTTACAGACAAATTTCCATTACCAAGAATAGATTCGATATTAGATCAACTAGGAAGAGCAAAATGGTTTTCAGTTATAGACTTAATGTCAGGCTTTCACCAGATACCATTAGAAAAATCATCGAGAAAATACACATCGTTCAGCACAGAAAATGGAGCATTTCAATTTACCAGATTACCTTTTGGATTAAATGTAAGCCCAAATAGCTTTTCAAGAATGATGTCAATAGCATTTTCAGGATTAACGCCAGACAAAGCATTTCTTTACATGGACGATATCGTAGTAATTGGAATATCCGAAAAACATCACTTAGACAACCTGAAAAAGACATTCGAGACATGTCGAAAATTCAATTTGAAACTTAACCCAGGAAAATGTCAATTCTTTAGAAGGGAAGTAACATATTTAGGACATGATCTTTCTCAAGAGGGAGTATCACCAGACAAAGCGAAGTATGCAGCAATTGAACAATATCCGACACCTAAGACAGCGGAAGAAACAAAGAGATTTGTAGCATTTTGCAACTATTACAGACGTTTTATTAAAAATTTTGCGGAAATATGCAGACCACTCAACAAATTATCGAGGAAAGGAGTAGAATTTTCGTGGACCGAGGAGTGTGAAAAAGCATTCAAAAAGCTTAAAGCATCTCTGACGAAACCACCAATTTTAAAATATCCTGATTCCAACAAACAGTTTATCTTAACAACAGACGCATCCAATGAGAGTTGTTCAGCAATCCTAAGTCAAGATTATAACGGAATTGACCTACCTATAGCATATGCATCAAGAAGTTTTAGTAAAGGAGAATGTAATAAACCTATAATCGTTAAGGAATTACTAGCGATTCATTGGGGAATTAATTATTTTAAATGTTATCTATATGGAGCACCAACATTCAAAGTAAAAACAGACCATAAACCTTTGACACACCTATTTGCAATGAAAGAACCAACCTCAAAACTCACGAGGATCAGATTAGACCTAGAAGAATATGACTTCGAAATAGAGTATATAACAGGGAAAAGTAACTACGCAGACAGCCTTTCAAGAATAACATTGCATCAACTAAAAAACCTATACATAGACAACGCCCATATACTAGCTATAACAAGAGCTCAAGCAAAAGAAAAGGAGAAAGAAGCAAGACAAACAAAGGCTGAAAGTGAACTCGCACTACAGCCAGAAGCCACCAAACAGACAGTAAGGAAGGTACTAAATAATTTAGAGGCGCATAGACTACCAATTTTGTCCTTTGGAGCAGAACTAATCTCACCAAGACTGAGCATTAGGGCCAAAAACAAAATAAAATGCAGCAAAAGCATAGCCACAGGATTGAATCGTTTCGATTTAAACCAAGCGTTGGTACATCTTGATAAGCTGGCGGTAGAGAATGCAGTACGTAAAGTAAAAATATACGTAAATGATATTATTTTTAAAATGTGCACAATTGATGAATTTATTAAAGAAGGAAATAAAAAATTGAAGAATATAGAAATATACATATGTGAAGTACCAGAAACAATAAAAGATGACAAAGAAAAACACAGATTAATAGGAGAATACCATAATCACCCGATGTTCGGAGGACACGTAGGGAATAACAGACTAATTAAGAAGCTAAAGGCAAGATTCCGATGGAAAAATTTGGAAAAATACGTAAAACAATGCCACAAATGTCAAATTAACAAACCGAAAAGAACACATGTCGAAGAGTTCGTGATATCGGACACATCTTCCAAACCATGGGACATAGTATACATAGATACAATAGGTCCATTCACGAGAAGTAATGAAGGTAATAAATACTGTATCACAATGTTGTGTGAACTGACAAAATACGCGGTCAGCATACCAGTGTGCAATAAAGAAGCAGAGACAATAGCAAGAGGAATCTTTGATCATTTCATACCAACATACGGACTCATGAAGCAAATAAGAACAGACCAAGGCACAGAGTATAAGAACGAAGTAATGCAGGAATTAACAAAGCTATTAAAAATAGAACACAACTTTTCAACGGCATACCACCCACAGTCCATTGGAAGTTGCGAAAAACTACACAGAACGTTGAACGAGTACGTAAGAGCATTCATAGACGAAGACAGAGAAAATTGGGATGTGTGTTGCAGAATGTTCACATACTGCTACAATACAACCCCTAACGTGTATCATGGATACACACCGTTCGAACTGTTATATGGCAGGAAGGTTAACCTGCCGGAAGACCTTACACATGAGATTCAACCATGTTACAATATAGATGCCTACTACAATGAGTTACGATACAAACTACAAAGCGCACACGAGAGAGCCAGAACCTTCTTATTAAAACACAAAAAAGAGCGGCAAGAAAAGAATAAGCTCAAAGCAACACCACAACACTTTAAAATAGGAGACCTAGTCCTTGTAAAAAGGGAAGAGAATGGTAAGTTTGATAGTCTTTATGTAGGTCCTTTCACGATAACAGAAGTAAATAACGTTAATTGTAAAATCAGAATAGAAAACAATAAAATCAAGGAAATACATAAGAATAGATTATATGCTTACAATCCGAAAACACAGTGAGTGACAAGTGTTACGAAACAATGTTGTTAAACGAACATTTTATATTATTTATGTATTTGCGTAGGCTTAGGAAGTTTGTATATAAAATAAATTTTTTTGTATTGATTACAACACAGTATGGGTTGGTAGCACGACTTGCAAATTTCCCTCCCCGTAGTCGGAAAATTCCTAAAAAGGGAAGGTGTACAAGAATTCATCTGTACTCAGTAGATATATCTTAAAAACACCCTGTAATTATCTACGATAATTACTTTCAGTTATTTATGTCATCATAACAATATTACAACCTTCATTCGATTATACAAATATTGTTATCCTAGATCACGATTCACTAATAATTGCAGAGTCAATTATAAACACTTTTCATGGTCGATGCTGAATAGGCATTTCTAAATATATAAACAGCAAAACTATAACAAGGGAATTCTTATTATTATATTAGACATTCGTCATTCTATTTTGTGATCAGACGTAATATTTCCACATTAAAGATAGTGTCTCTTTTTCTTCACGAGACGTTCTTTGGGTGCGGTGCTACCAGCTTATGCTCATGCGAGTGTAAATAAAACAACTCAACAAGTAAAAGCGTATCAATTATTCCACCCCTCGGATAAGGGATAACCACCCTCACCGGGAGCAGATAGCCTTAATGCCAGGGCTGTCATAGTAACATTATGGAATGGAGAATTGAATAAGCTTTCAAATGAGCTAGCACACGACCCCTATTCCATATTTGAAAATAAGGGGCGGGGGAGTGGAAGGGAGCGGGTTGACAATGACAGATGTATGTACCGTAAAAATGTGTCCCCATTAGATCAAAAATCGACCTGTTTCTTCATTTCCTTAAAATCTAATAAATACTGCCAAATTCGAGGTGGACTGTTTTCTTTGGCCCACTCTGTATACATGTACATAAATATAAAAATAGTCTCCCTACCACTCAGGGGCGGTTTCTCCATTGGTTCACTTGTGCAGTGAACACCCAATCAAATTTCATTAAAATACTTTTTTAAAAATGTCATAAATATCATTAAAATATTTTTTCTTAAATCTCATAAATATCATAGTATCATTAAAATATAACTGTATTTATTAATCACATAATTTGTTTGCAAAACACCGCTACGCTAGATGCACGTGGTAAGTGCAAAATTCAAATTGAACCCAGCCACTATACAGTAACTCTATAGACAGAGGTCGGCAACGTTTTTAACGTAAAGAGTGAAAAACTAAATTAAAAATTCATAGCGGGCGCCAACTATTTTTTTGACCTAACAAATATATAAATATAAACGTATAAAAAATATACGTTTTGAATTTCTTGTCTAAATTAACAATAGTTTAAGGGCGCATTAAAATTTATTGAAGGGCGCAGTGGCGCCCGCGGGCGCCGCGTTGCCCACCTCTGACTATAGAAGAACGAGAGCTCTTAAATCCGTGAACCAGGGATTCTCCTATCTTAAAACATTGACGATTTGTGCATTGCACACAGAGACCGGGGCGAAGCGTTTCGATTCACAGTTTGGCATTATTGTGGGATTTTATTAAATACAATATTGGTAGGTAGTTTTTTTAGGATGGTGGAGCCTTATTCAGTGAGGTTTATAAAAGAAAATGTAAATAGTTTTGAAAATCGACTTCTTCTAAAAAGAATGGACTAACTTGGCCGGAGATAAACTTGGTACAAGAATGTGCAATAAGAAACAAAAAGTTTAAACATTGTTTTAAAGTTGAACAATATAAAAAAACTTAGTGATTATGTGGGTGTGATAAACTACATTCTTTATTTTGTTTTCCATGTTTAGTATTTTCAAAGGATAAAACTATAATTTCAATCTCGGTCTTTGGATGCCGTTAAAATAAACCGATTTTTAAACAGCTTTGACAAAGCCATTTCATTATTCGTAACTTCTGCCTCCACCTTCACCACCGAAGAAGCGCCATCATTCAGTAGGTATCATGTTCTGCACAAAACAAAAAAGTTTGTGACATCCTGCCTAATCGGGTCAAAGATAGGTTTCATTTTACAGAACATCTTTTGGCGAGGCCCCACAAATTTTTCGCCTGCGGCGCTTATTCACCGTTTGTATAATTACATTCTTTAATTAAACACCCTCCTTAAATTACCACGAGCCGCCACTGTACCACTACTCCCTATCCTTTTATACTACTAACGTGGCTTCAGGGTTATAGTAGGGTACTCTGATACCTCTAGGGCTTACGGCGTTTATTTTATCCAAATTATATTTATTATTAAAAAGACAAACGCAAAAAACGAACGAAACGTTATGTAGCTGAATTTATAAATGTTAGATACTAGTGTGTTAAAAGATTATAATAGCACTGTAGGTAGAAGTAAAAAAGACTTCCTTTTATATCTAGTATACTTATATGCATTTAAATTTTATTAAAAGATTTTCTTAAAAACATCCAAGTTGGACAAAAATTTTACATCACATATTAACGAACGTTTTCAGTCTTAGCAGACCATCATCAGGTTAAACTCTAGACTCTAGATCGTTGTAGTTGAAACTAGCCACAGAAATTGGTCACATGACCTTTGAATAACAAATTGTAAGCCATGTTTGTTTAATCTGATGCGACAACAAGTCGATGTTAGAAGATTAAAATTTATCAATGTGCGTCTTCATGTTGCACCGTGCACGTGCTGGTTTTATGAGGAAATCAGACCAACATGTGCCTCCTTCCCTATTTTCATCATTCGCGGTATAGTGGCTGTTGAAGTCGCCGATGTATATAGTAGGGTGTGGATGAGTCTTCACCAGTTCTGGTTTTTTAATGACTGGGGTCTTTCCTCTTAAAGTCTTTATTTCCTCAATTTTAAAAACTCAATAAGTACATGTCAAAAAACATAGCATAGGAAAAAATTAAATCTTTGGTTTATAAGTTTTCAACAAAATACTATATTAAAAATAAAATTAGAAAATAAAAATAAAAGGGATAAATTATTCTTACATTATGTTCGATTTAACATATATTTCCAAATTTACCAGCATACAGTTTATAAAAAATTCTACTATTTTATTCGGCTATTTTACATGTGTTTTCAGTATATTCGGTTGATCGAGATTCCAGAGAATTCATTCAGTTTTATCCCCTTTTATAATGGGATCTGGTCCCCTTCGCACATCTGCTTCCCTGTACCACGAATCCAGCGTTGATATGCCTGCCGCACTCCGGCCAGCGTCATTCAAAAATCAAAAGGGAAGGGATGATGTTCTTTTTAGTCCAATCATGAATTTTTAACGATAAAGTAGCTCTTTACTTATATACTTTTCATTTTTATTTCGTTTACATAATTTTTTCTACAACCGTGTTAAAAATGCAATTTTTAGCACTCCATAGGAGCGTTAAAAATGCTACTTTAGAGCACTAGTGCTTTAAAAATTTTAAGGCACTGCAGTTAAAAGTGAATTGTCAAATTGTGAAACGTCAAAATATTTATATTTCATTTATTAACATTAATATTAATAGTACAACTTGCTCAATTTGAAAAAGGTGGTTTAAAGGGTTTTTAAAAATTTAATTTAAACTGTAGTATTGCATTTTTAACACGTTTGTAGAAAAATACTATTAAAATTTATTAGAATATACAACAATAAAAGTAGATGTCATTATTCTATAGGTAGTTGTTATGATTTAAGTATTGACAGTATAGGCAGTTTTGATGTAATGTCAAGAAAAATATAAAAATGGAATGTCAGTCAAGTTCAAGTAAAAGTTTTTGTAGATATTGTCCTGTAATTGAGAATGAATAAATTATAATTGTTGATATATAAGACGTTTGTAGAAAAAATATTCTATGATATACGTGTTAAAAAGTATATTTTTAAGGCACTCATGTGAATTGCAGAACTCGTTTCGCTCATTCTACAAACTTTCACATGCGTGCCTTAAAATTGTACTTTTAAGAGCAAACAGTAGCGAGCAATAGGTAGAAACAAGCGCGTTCCAAGATTGCGGCTGTAATTTTGAATATTTTGTCGAGATATTTGACACACATATTCGTAATATAATAAAGAATGGCGGTACAGAGCCCAATTTCAGAAATATGTTAGTATGTGGAAATTACTCTAAAACTAAATAAAATATTGAAAAAACGAGCCTGTACCGCCATTAAGAAAGACAAAAAATACACTTTCTTCAAATAAACTTTTTATCCCGTGCCTATATTTTGGGTCACATTGGAACTACTAAAAATCGATTTTTTTATAACAAGAAATCGAACGTCACTTACTTGGCAACATTTCGCGACTATGTGTATAAAAATTATTTTTTCTACAGCCGTGCTAAAAGAACCACTTTCACGCACGCATTTCGTTTCCGAAAGTTGCACTTTCCCGCACGGCGTGCGGGAAAGTAAAATACCTTGTAATAAGGCATTATAATATATTATAATGCATGCAATAAACTAATATTTAGAGATTATTTACTAATTTATTTCAAATTTATCTTATTGTGTTCATGTTTTAATGAAATTAGCGCGATAATTTGATGAAATAAAATTATTTTGACATAATCTTTAAAAGTCAGATCAGTAGACAATTACAATGGTTTTGAATCGTCGTCATGGAAACCAATATCGTCATCGTGGTAACGCATTATATTGAAAGTTTTGGTTTTGACAACCATGTCAAAGAATTAATTTGTGTATTTTCACTTCTAAATAAAAATTGATATAACTCTATTTTTTGTGGCTTTTTTCCAAACGTGCGGCCCTAGAAAAAATATTGTTCCTAACTCATGCGGAAAGTGACTTCCCCGCACTCGACTGCTTGCCCGAATTCCGCTATCGCATTGTTCGGGTCAACGGCAGTCTCGTGCGTGAAAGTATCACTTTCCGCACTAGTTAGGAAAATAACTAGTTTTTGATAGTATAAACGTCACTGTCAGTGTCGAATTACCGACGCACTGTTGCCTCACTTTTGAAAGTTCGCAGAACTTTGCAATCTTGGACCGCGTTTGTTGCTACCTGTTGATCGCTACTGTGTGCTCTTAACACTTACTTATATCATAAATAACTATTAAATCCTGTGGGCCGGATAGCTCATACGGTAGGATGTCTGACTAGGCAGAAGGCCGGGGATCGAATCTCAGCGCCGGCGCCAACGAGAACCTCTAGAACTAGATTATGTATATATTTTTTTCCTTACATGACGCATCAACCACGCATGGTTATTAGCATGTATATTAGCGTGTATGGATTGTGTTACAAAATTATAAATTAAAAATAGATTTGAAACATAACAATAGGAAATTATAAAGAGCCCTAAATCTATACAAAGTAAAGTAAAATACTATATCTTTGGTAAGAGGTTGAAGTCTTTGAGGAATGTGAAAATGTTTTTTGTATCACTGTCTTTTCCGAGTGCACTATGTAATGTTGGTGGTATGTTGTACTTTTTTCGTTGCGTTTTATACTTCGGACACTGACACTGCAATAAACAATGTTTTACGGTAAGGACACTTCTACATAAGTCACACAGAGGTTGATCGGCACGTTGAAGTATGTAGTTCTGGGTTAATCGAGTATGGTCAATCCGGAGACGAGTGAACATTACTTGTTCTCTTCTGTTTTTGAATTGCGGAATTGATTGTGGTGAATATGGATTGTGGTTAATAGCTGTACTTCGTACAGCTTGGTTGGTGAGATTTTCCATGTATCCTACCATTTTTAAAAGTCTTTTCTTTAAAATATGCTTTCAGGTCGGTGTGTAGGGTTTTCATGTTCTCTTCTGCGTTTGGGTTATTAGGTGCATTTTTTGCTAGGTTGTCTACAAACTCGTTACCTTCGATTCCAGTATGTGATGGTACCCAAATAAAATCAACTTCAATATTCATATTTTCTTCATGTTTTAGTTCCTTTTTAATGAAAAGTAGTAGTGGATGATCAGAGTAGAGTTGCTTTAATGCCAATATTGAGCTGAGAGATTATGTAATAATGATGTTTCTCTTTTTATTTTTGTTAACTATCAATGCTAATGCTTTTAGAATAGCAAACAGTTCAGCGGAGAACGTTGTTGTATTTGTATATGAAGGTAATTTATAAGCTGCTGTGTAATCTGACGAGTATAGATTGGTGCGCCAGTTCCGTCTTCGTTTTTGGAGGCATCGGTGTAAACTTTGAAACAGCTACCATAATTGCTTAATATTTTAAGAAATTTTTGATTAATTTGACTTTGGTCAGGCGTTTCTGATTTGTTTAGTCGCAATAAGCTGGTATCAGTAGGGGGAAGGCGAATTGTCCAAGGAGGAGGGGTTTGGATGGTGGAAATATAGTAGGTGTCTGGAAAATGAATACTTATTTTTAATAAGTAAGTTTGTATGCGGTAATGCGGTAATAGAAAGGGTGATCAGTTCGATTTGAGCTTTGAAAACAACTTCTAAAGCGGTCAGCGAATACGTTGTGTATAACTGGATTATCTTGATTAGAGGATTACATTATGCGTTTTGACCGGATGCGTTTCCGCCGCATCCGGTGAAAACGCATAGTGTGACAGATCGGTCCGGTTGCGTTGGAAACGGATGCGTTTTGAGTCATCGGTACGCGCTTACAAACTGCACCAGACTAAACGCATAGTGTGACAGGTCGGTCCGGTTGCGTTGGAAACGGATGCGTTTTCACCGCATCCGGTCAAAACGCATAATGTGGCATCGACCTAAGAAAGACTTAGATATTGTCTTCTACACGTGAGTGGGATCTCTCCAGTCTCCCAGTATAGGGTTTGTTTGTATTCGACTTGTGTGGTGTGCTCCTAAGAAAATTCGAAGACCTGTATTTTGAATCACATCTATTGTTTTTAAGTACGTTTTTTTAGGAGTTGTAAACGATTGAGCCGTAGTCAAGTTTGGAACGTACTAGGGCGTTGTAGATATGTAGAAGTGTAGAAGAGTCAGCGCCCCATTTTTTTGTTTGCAAGTGATCGTAACAAATTTATTCCAGGCTGACATGTCTTTTTTAAATATTCTAAATGTGTCTTCCAAGTTAGTTTTTAGTCAAAGATCATTACGAGAAATCTAAATTCGTCTACATATTTAAGCTGTCCTCTATTTAAGTATAAAACTAGATTATATTAAAAATAAATTAATCCAAAATAGAAAGGTTAGTATCCTGAAATTTATTCACTATTTGACCGCATCGGTCATTGGCCCATGATAGTTTTTGATAAAATTTGGATAAATAAAACTATTGTATATAAAAGGTGACATTGAAAACACGTTGGTATATTTTGTTTTTAATCATCCGGTATAACAAATAGTTGCGCCAAAATGTCTATTCCAAAAAGAGATGTAGCTGCGGAACAGCTTTCAGAATATAGCAAAGATCATGAGGTGAGTAAAATAATTGATAAAATGTACACTCACAACTAAAGATTTAGTGATAGATGACTCAGAATATTTATTCATATACTTTCAAATGCATCACGATCATAATCCAGTCTTCTACGTCAAAAGTTAAACATAGGTCTCCCCTAATTTTTTCCAGTTTTGTCAGTCTTGAGCTTCCTGCAGACAATTCGCAGCGATTCTTTTGACGTCGTCTGTCCATCGTGTAGGTGGTCTACATCTCCTTCTTCTTCTGCTTCTGCTCGTGGTCTCCGCATTGTAATTAGAGATGCATCAAGTCAAACTAGTTTGATTTTGTTCAGCAGACTTGACTTGACTTGACTTGATTTCGATATCTTGAAATCAAACTTGTTCAAACAGTTTGAAGTTTGAATATCATATTGGGCAACGTGTTTATTTCCAATTCTCCCTGCTACTCCGCCGGTGGCGGATCTAGAAATTTGCCTGGGGGGGGGGAAGACATTGATGGGAACCTTTTTCTTCTTCTTCTTTTTTTCTCACACTATCATTTTAAGCGGTTTTTCAGTGATTTGGTGTTTATTTAAACAAATTTGCATTTTTTATCGTAACATATCAATGGAAAAAACAATGTTTTAATAGAAGGGACTCAAAATGTGAATATTAGGCATTATAACAAGTTTTTGATAAAATTTTAGTGTAGAAAGCGTTAAAATACTGTTTTTTACATGTTGTTCCATTCCCAAAATATCAGTTCTTCGATTTGGCTGAAAATTTGCTCACACATAGCCAAAATACAGGACTTTAAGTGGTTCGAAGAATTTATATAGTTTTACAATACATGAAAAGTTACATGCAATAATATCAGAGTCAAAATTATATATAGTCCAGTCGGGTTAGCATTTGCTCTTGCATGCCGAGCTACCCAAGCAAGATTCTATTTTTATAATCTTTAGGGGGTCTATAGTTGTGTAAATTTTAAATCGCGAATGAATTCTGCCGTTACGTTAGCCGCCATCTTGATTTTAAAGGAGAACCGTTTTTGCTCAATATCTCCGCCATTTTTAACTTTTCGACAAAAAGAGTAAGGACTGAAATTGTTGAAAATATGATTTCCTATAATTTATTTTATTATAATTTTTTTGTGCCGTCAAAAATTGGATCAAAAACTTGTTTTTAATTAAAATATCTTGTTTTAATGAATTTTTAAGTCCCTACTATTAAAACATTATTTTTTCTATTGATATTTTACGATAAAAATGCAAATTTGTTTAAATAAATACCAAATCACTGTAAAATCGCTTAAAATGGTATTTTTAGAGAAAAAAAAAAGAAGAATTAAGCAGAATTAATAAGAATTATACACTAAGTTTCAGACAAATCTGAGATCCAAAAGTTTTTGTCTGAGTGATTTGACCTGGAATGTACCAGGTTTATAATCTAATATATTATATTTAATAAAAAGTTTCACTTAAAAAAACTAACCAGTAACCAGATTAATACATTCAAGATATAAAGAACTTAGGAATTACTAAACGGGAGTCTTACAACTTGTAATATGAAGAAATGAATCTACACGAATAGTTTGACTTTCGAACAGGAATAAAGCACTTTGTTACTCCGAGTTCTCGTTAAGGAGAAAGGTGCAAAATGTCGCCTGTCAAAATTTTCAATTTGTTTTAAATGTAGATATTCATTTGTTTCGAGTCCTGTATTTTTGAAAAATTTAAACGCAGAATGAAAGATTACGTTATTGCCGAGGGCCGAAAGTCCCTTAGAATAAATAATATCTAAGTTTCTGTTGAATGAAATATTTCAATTAAAAATCACACTAAATTCTCCCTTTTATTTTCACTCTGTAACTTATTAAAATAAACATTACAGAAGTTTTCAGGGATTTTCGGGCTTCAGAAATAATGTAATCTTTCATGTTGCGTTTAAATTTTTCAAAAATATTTATTAGTTTTCTCAGGATTCGAAAAAATTAATACATTTAAAACATATTGAATAGTTTGACAGGGGGCGTGTTACGCCTATGCCCTTAATGGTTGCAAAAAATACTATTTGGTTTATCAATGGACAATTCAAAATAATCATTTGGAGTTTTTATGACTTTCTTTTATTAACAGAGGTGTTTATCTCATCGAAAACAACATCTGGTACCAACCTGCAGTTCCCTGGAAAACACGACAATACAAAAGTATTTCTAAAATTCAAAACTGACCATAGGGTTATTGGTTTTATATTTGTTTCGGATACATGTTACAAATAATGTTATGTTTGTGTTTAAATTTTAAATAAATTAATGTAGATGCATTCAGTTTTCTTAATTATCCTAAATAGCGGGTTTATTGGGTTTTATTTGTCTGTCTGTGGTTTAAATATCATATCAGCTAATACATTAGATATCCCTAATATATGCTAATATATTAGCATACAGCTATCCCCCGTAGATATCCGCCTACTCCGCAAATTAGTTTGTAGTTCATATTTAAGTAGACGTCTATGTTTGGCTTGTTTATTACGTTCGTTTTGAAGTGTGTGCTTTGTGAGATAATATCTGAACCTGGATATTTTTCGGCTTAGAATAAGTACCAGAACAAATTGAGTCTAATTTTGAAGGTATCCCCACTGCAAAAATTAAGAGAAACAATCTGTAGTCGAAGCTCGAAGCAGTATTAATAATTAAGAAAAATGAATATACTGATTTATTTGATGTTGCGGCAGGTGATTTCAAAACAATGAAAATTGCCAAGTGCATAATATGTAAAAATAAAGAACAGCGTTATCAAATGACAAATAGTGAACTAATTCTTTAAAACGAAATTGAAAAGTCGCAAGAAATGCATCAAACCTACTCTATTAAAAATATTATATGTTGTTGTTCCTTCATAAATTTTTGTTAAAGTAGACTAAATTACACTTGTTATGATAAAAAACCATTCAACGAATTCTTTGTTTTAATCTAGTAATAACACTCAAATTAAAATATAAAACAGTGATATCGATAAAACGATACTTGCAAGCAATTCTAAGCATACAGCAATCATTTTTAAGAAATTTGTGTTTTGACCTGTTTTGACTATAATCGCTTCCTATATCAAGTTACTTTTATATGGAACTCATTGTATTATTAAATTTCTTATCTTAATTGCTAACTAACATGTCTATCTCAACAAAAAATTATATCTCTACGAAATAAATTATTTTTCAAAACTTTTCAAACTAGTTTGACAAACAGTTTGAATTTTCAAACCTGTACGATTGACCAGTTTGACTTGACTTGAATTATTTGTCGGAAGGATTGACTTGAGTTTGACTTGAAATTAAGTCAAGCTCAAGTCAAGTTCAAACATTCAAGTCAAACTTGTGCAACTCTAATTGTAATTTTTCTTGACTTTCAGAGACAGAGACTGTCTCTGAGAGTCAATCCAAATAACAATCAATCCATTATTCTTTGGGTTACTCCGAGATCGGTTGCTATGGTCAGGGTTAAGAAAAGTGTTACGGCGCTATAAGTCATGACTGTAAGCACACATCATAAAAGCACACTACAGAAAGTTAGATCATGTTCCATTGTCATGGCACAATTTCAGTCGTAACAAACTTATCTGCATAGAAATCACGAGCCTTTGAAGTATTGTTTATGTGATTATTGTCTGGGTATTGTATAGACATAGGGGTTTTGTCACATCCAGTAATCCATTTGTTTTAATTCGTCTCCACGTTCCTGGTATATCTTCTCCCCGATTCCAATCTTCAAGGTTTTAAAGGTTTCACTGAATGTTGATTTTGAGAATACCAGGGCCTCATTAGCTTTTCCACTTGTTCCCATATCTAAATGCAGAAAATTATACTTAAATCTTTTGTAAAATAGTAAAAACTCTGATCCATTTTTAGGCGGGCAGCGAATGACTATGTTCTTGCTTTCCATAGAACCACAACAGTTTGAAAAATTCCATGTTACGTAGTAGTCTTTAATTATTGTGTTTCATTCTTCTAATGTCCTTTGTATTATAGGACAAAGGGCCTGCAAGAGAAAATTAAACTGATCTTCAGTCATTTTCAAATTCTTGGGTATGGCTCTGGATCTTCTCCAGCTAATTCGGTTAATAATTGCGTTGATGCTTCTAAATGTTCTCGGCTGAATCCATGGCCATACCCACCAACGACCATGTCGTCATGCCTTTGTTTTAAAAATTTTCCTACATTCTTCTCATAAGGCTGAACTGATTATATATTCTTAAACTTAGTACTTACTCAACAAAATTAGACAAATGTAAATAGCTTAAGCTTTCACATTCACTTTCACTAAAGATGAATAATCCTCAATGTACACCAAAAGTGAATTCGGCTTAATTTGTTCTACAGAGGGCTGAGTTTTGGCAAAAGAAGACTGATGAATGTTTATCTGATATATCCAAAAGTCTGTCTTCGTTCACAGTATGATATGTTTCTGTTTACTTGGACTTGACCAGGTAGTGATTGAGTTGAAGACAGACTCCTACAAGAAGTAATGTGATTCTTTTTTCAGAATAATAAAGAAAAAATAACTAACACCTGGGGTGTTCCTGTTCCTGAAAAAGATGCCAGTCTTACAGTTGGATACCATGGACCTATATTGTTACAAGATTATAATCTAATTGATGAACTCGCCCATTTTACTCGAGAGAGAATCCCTGAACGCGTGGTCCATGCAAAAGGTGCTGGCGCTTTTGGATTTTTTGAAGTAACGCATGATATTACAAAATATACTGCTGCTAAGGTGTTTTCGGAATTAGGAAAGAAGACTCCAATAGCTGTAAGGTAATGTATTAAGTTCTAGTTTCCATGCGTTTGAGTTTTAATTTGTTTTAATGATAAATCACACAAAACTTTGTTTCCAAGACAAAAATAAGTTAGTGCGTTGTTCTGATGCTACTTTCTTGGGGCATTTTGGTACTACCACAATTTTAATGGAAATCAATACGTCAAAATAAACGTATTTTAAACTAAAATTGTGATTAATTATCTTTAAAGATAAAGTTAGTGAATTTTATTTTTTAACATACAATAGTATTAAAAAACAAAATTTAAATTTCTTCATCAAACTTAGAAACTCGCTTTCTCATTTTCTCTCATCTCGATCTTCTCCAAAATGCTATACTGTTCGCTATACTGGTATTATGTAGTCAGACAATTCATTAGTTTTGCCATGGATTAGACCTTTATAAAGTATAAGATTATTTGAAAGCTATATCAAACCTTTGGGTTGTTTTATTACATTACATCGAAACTATCAAACTTTTCTGCTAAACAAAAGTTTTATTTTATTTTTTCTTGCAGTAATGTTATTTTCACATTGTTTCTTTTAGCAGTATTCGTTTTTACGATTGATAGGTTGCTAACCTTGCCAATCACCCTCCACATTTTATTCGGGCTTTGGACCAGCTGTGATAATTACAAAGCTACTCGATACACCCTGATTTTACCCCAGGCAGAACTTACAAAACAGTGATCAGATCAATAACGACATACGCGGAAGAAACATGACCTGACACAGAGAGGACAAAGAGAATGCTAGAAGCAGCAGAGATGAAAATCCTTCGAAAAATCGATGGTAAGACACTATGGGACAGAGCTAGAAGTTTAGGTATACGAGAGAGATGCAAGGTGAACAACATTAATAACTGGGTAAGCAACAAAAGAGTAGAATGGAATGACCACATAGGCCGAATGACAACAAATAGAGCAGTAAGGACGGCGAGAGATGGTTCCCAGTAGGAAAACGATCGGATGGAACGACAACTTACTGGAGTCACATTGAAAAAACAGTCAGAGTCATGTCTACACAAAAAAAAAAGAAGAAGAAGTAATGTTATTAAACTTGGGCTTAAAATTTAAATAGGTGGTAATCAATCCTCTAATGTTATCTTGCTATACAGCGATGAGCGCGCTAATAACCGGCAAAATAACGCAAAAGATGGAAAACATAATACATTGTGATATAAAAAGAGATGAAACTAGTAGAGATAGAAATTATCGATATAAACATATAAATTAACATTACATTACATAGCTTTCCACCTTTAGACGTATCGGAGGAGTATGACAACTGTCACTACGACAGGAGAATTTTATAAAATATTCTTGTCACAGACATCTAAAGGTGGGAAGCTATGTAATGTAATGTTAATTTATACGTTTAACGTTTATATCGATAATTTTCATTTCTACTAGTTTCATCTCTTTTTATATCACAATGTATTATGTTTTCCATTTTTGCGTTATTTTGCCGGTCATTAGCGCGCTAATCACTGCAAGTATAATCAAACTTTATAACATTTTGAAGTGTTCTGAACTTTGACATTTATTCCTTATGAGTAAACAGTAGCGATCAACATGTAGCAACTTCGGGAGATAGTATCATAAACTTTGGCAACAGTGGTAATCTTTGACATTATCTAAGAATAATATTTTGACAGTATCATCTTCTTCTTCATGTGCCATCTCCGCAACGGAGGTTGGCAATCATCATGGCTATTCTGATCTTAGATCAATGAAAATATCATAGTCGCGCTAAATGGAAGTAATAGAAAACGATTTTATTATTAATAAATAGATATTTATAAAAATAAACCAAAATGGGTGAAAATTTTATGTTTAGATAGGTATTTAGAAAGGTATTTGCATGAAATATCTAATAATAAAACAATAATAAATAATCATTTTTTTGTTGTGAAGCGAAACAAATTTCGATTTTCGCATAATTTTGGCACGGTTTTTAATGGACTTTTTCTTGGAAGGTTTCACTTTATTTTTCGTTTGATTTACTTTTTCCATTTTGTTAAATTATTGATAATATTTTTAGAATAAAAAAATCCTCCTAAAACTTTATATACTCGCATTAGAATTCGAAATATTTTTACGTAAAATATACTTACCGACCTACATATAACTAAAACTCACAATTGACAACAATCTATTCTTTCAAAGAGGCCAACAACTTATACAACAACAACAAATATATAATAAATTAACTATCAATAAACACTACTTTCTTATGAAACAACAATAACGAATTCTTAAATTAACACACTAGTGCACTGAACAGATATCGATAAAGATGACAGAACAGATTAGAGAAAATCTGACGCAGGTTTGTCAAAATGACAGTGATAATTTCTATATGTTGCCTAATTAGTTATTTAGTTATAATGTGTTCGATTTCTTGTTAGAAATAAAAATTTTTAGTAGTTTCAAGATTACACAAAATCCAGACATGGGATAAAAAAATTTATTTGAAGAAAGTTTATTTTTTTTTTCTTCTTAATGGCGATACAGGCTCCTTTTTTCAATATTTTATTTAGTTATAGAGTAATTTCCACGTACTAACATATTTCTGAAATTGGGCTCTGTACCGCCATTCTTTATTATATTACGAATATGTGTGCCAAATATCTCGACAAAATATTCAAAATTAGAGCCGCAATCTTGGAACGCGTTTGTTGCTACCTGTTGATCGCTACTGTAGCCTCTTAAGCAAATATAGTTCCTATTTTTTCTCAGACCAAGTTTGCGCTCAAATGGAAGGAATGAGGGTTTTTGGGTAAAAATCTGGATCTAATGTCCGGGTATCTTGGTCTTGTTGACCATATTGGTAATGTGGATACATGGTTTGCCAATTTTTTCCAGAATAGATATTGTATCAATTGTAAATCGTTTCAATTTATAAAATCTTTTCCGTATGAGTAAATAAAAGGTGCGCTATCCTACAATAATTATAATATGGTGACAGCTTCTGAGAGTTTCCAGTCGGTTGTAGGAAATTCCGCCAACCTCTTGGTTTCTGCTATAGGTCACGGTCATTTTTCATCTTCCTTTTTTATCAGATTTTCGTCTGTTCTGCTGGAGGTCAAACTGGTCGGTGGGTGTGTCGTAGAAAATAATTTCGAACCAATGACCAGCTGCGACGTCACTACACAACCATTGATCACGTGTCTCTCGAACTTAGCATGGGAACGAACGTAGTATAGTAATGCTGTGAGCATTGTATCTTGGAAATGGTTACTATAAATAATGTTTTTCGAAATATATTTAATTGTTCTGTTATACATTCTTGGATTTTATCAGCAATACTGATGTAGTCCTTAGCTTTAAGAGCAAAGGAAAATACGTTGCCGCTCTAATACTTTTTGTAAAAATAAATTAAATGGCACGGCTTTTATTATACTAATACATCGACATGTAACTGTAATCATGGGTATTTATATAGTATTTTATTTAAGGTTTTCACAAGTAGCTGGAGAATTGGGCTATCCAGATACTATTAGAGATATTCGAGGATTCGCCATAAAATTTTATACCGAAGATGGCATATGGGATTTGGTTGGAAACAACTCGCCAATATTCTTTGTTAAAGATTGTGCTCTATTTCCTAGTTTTATACATATTGTAAAAAGGTAAGGGCTTTCTAAAGGACTCGATAAATAAAAAAAAACAAGTTTTCAATCTAATAGCACATAAAACAACATCAAAAAATGATATTCTACATCCTACCAGATTGAAAACAATGGGAACCTTCTCTGGTAACACCTACGAGGCTTCTACAATTTGCAAGCCATAACGGATGCTGAGACTAAAGAAGATGAGGGAATTTTACAATTTATAATTCACGTCCCATCTGCTCAGCGCGGTAAAGTTCCAACGAGAATGGTTCCCTTTCTACTCCAATCAGAGTAAACATGTAAATCAAAAATGAATAACCATTTTCAATTTCGTTGCAACACGAAACGACAGCCGCACCATTATTCTAGTTCAATCTAGTTCAATCGCTGCACTCTCTGATTGAACTAGAATAATGATGCGGCTGTAATTTCGTGTTGCAACGACATTGAAAATGGTTATTCATTTTTGATTTACATGTTTACTCTGATTGGAGTAGGAAGGGAACCATTCTCGTTGCAACTTTACCGCGCTGAGCAGATGGGACGTGAATTATAAATTGTAAAATTCCCTCATCTTCCTTAGTCTCAGCATCCGTTATGGCTTGCAAATTGTAGAAGCCTCGGAGGTGTTACCAGAGAAGGTTCCCATTGTTTTCAATCTGGTAAGATGTAGAGTAACATTTAAAAAAAATAAAAAAAAAATACAAGATACTTTGTAAAAGGTATATTTAAAAGACCCCAATAAGGGTTACATCACAAAACAAAACGTTTTCGGATTGATAGGTAATCCATCATCATTGTTAAGCCAATATCATGCCACATATTGAAAATTGAGTTTCAACTTTTCAATATGTGAGGTTCATTCCTTGCATATCACATCCACGTGGGTTAGAGTCCTGTGTTGCCCTGGGTTATATCCAGGAATATTTGCAAAACCCATTTGTATTAATAATAATATGTAGTATCATTTAAGATCTTGAAACTTTTTAAGGGTTTTCACCCATAATTTTTTGGTGGCTCACGCATGCATGCTATTGGCTTAACACTGATGATGGATTACCTATTAATCCGAAAACGCTTTGTTTTGTGATGTAACCCTTATTGGGGTCTTTTAAATATACCTTTTATGGTATACAGCCAGCTACAGGAATTTTAATTTCCTCGTGGATTTTTAACTTTTTTTATTTGTTTTATGTGCTATTAGATTGAAACCTTAGTTTTTTGCTAGCAGTTGCCGTTAGGGCATCCTTGCCATTTCGTTCGTTGCAATCCGTGACTGTACATCGGGGTTTGTCCTAGTTGGGTCAGAGAGAGCAGCATATGTGCCTGCTGATGAGAGACTAATAAGTTTCGAAACCGGTAGAGGTGCTTGCTGCACTCTCTGATTGAACTAGAATAATGATGCGGCTGTAGTTTCGTGTTGCAACGAAATTGAAAATGGTTATTCATTTTTGACTCGATAAATATTTATTAAAATAATCAAAGATATTTCGATGTTTTTGATATACTTTAGGGACGTTGTATTAAAATGATTTTTTTAATTTCTTTTTTTAGACCTTAAACTGCATACCAACACAACCAGAACCTAATTTTATAAAAATAATTGACATAGGAATTACAACTTTCTCTTCCAGGGGACGATCAGGGCCTTTTAAAGAACAGTGACATGAAAAAAATACTAAGAGCCACATGGATGAACTACTGTAGACAAACAGCGAGAAAATTAAGACGAAACAAATCACAAATAAAATAATCAAAGGATCAGCCAAACGATGGAAACATTCCATCACACACGAGATACGGATCAGACAATTAATATGGTACTGGCATGTACAGAGAATTCCCCGTTACACAATATTAAAAAAGTATTAGATTAAAGTAAAAGAAGAGAAAGCCTATAAAAGGAGTTGATGGGAAGCTATCAACGAAGAGATAAGAGATAGAGAGAAAGAGAGAGGGAAAAGAGAAGAGAGAGAGAAAGAGAGAGAGAGAGAGAGAGACAGAAAGAGAGAGATAGAGAAAGAGATATACTGCATCGACTGTCTCCCACTTTGTTTAAAAATCTTAGGCGAACGTTTGTTGTTAAATACTAAAATGCTTAAAAAAAGAGATATATCACTACTTACTTTTATATACTTTTAATATTATTCTTTTAGAAACCCTGTTACTCACATGCGTCCTGATTATGATGGGTTCTGGGATATGATAACTTTACGACCTGAGACTACACACACTTGCTTAATATTCTTTTCTGATAGAGGAATTCCTGCTAGCTTTAGAAAAATGCACGGATTTGGCACCAATACTTTTGCTTTCGTTAATTCGCATGGCAAATTCTTTTACTGTAAATTTCATTACATAAGTGAACAAGGTAAATATAATTAAATGACACCGCACATATCTTATGAGAAATGTCAGTCAAATAAAAAAAAATATATGAATAGATATAATTTTGATTAATAACTGCGTAAATTGTAATTAAAGTTTATAAAAATCACATTTTTTAAGTCCATCTTCTTCTTCTTCAAGTGCCATCTTCGTTCCGAAGGTTGGCGATCATCAGGGCTATACGTATTTTCGAAACTGCTGACCGAAACAATTCGTTGTTGCTACAGCTATACCATTCCCGTAGATTCTTTAGCCAGAAGTTTCGTCTTCTTCCTATGGACCTTTTTCCTACTATCTTCCCCTGCATAATTATTCGAAGCAGTTCATATCTTTCGCCTCTTGTAATGTGTCCCAAGTATTGCAGTTTTCGTTTTTTGATCGTAAACATGACTTCCTTTTCTTTATTCATTCTTCTCAAGACCTCGACGTTTGTGACTCTCTCCGTCCATGATATTCTCAAGAATCTGCGATACATCCACAGTTCAAATGCCTCTAATTTTTTGGTATCAATCTTTTTCAGCGTCCATGACTCCATTCTGTAGAACAGCATAGAAAGTACGTAACATCTCATCAGGCGAAGTTTCATTTCAAGGATCAAATCTCTTCCACAGAACACTCTCTTCATTTTAGTGAATATGGATCTGGCTTTTTCTATTCTTATTTTGATTTCTGCTGAGCCATCGTTGTCTTCATTTATTAAAGTGCCTAAATATTTGCATTTGCTAACTCGATCGATCATTTCATTGTGTAAATATAAATTTTGGACATTTCGTGTTGATTTAGATATTATCATAAATTTAGTTTTCTTTATGGTCAAAGATAGTCCATATTCTTCGCTGCAGTCTGCTATCTTATTCACCAATGTCTGTAGCTCTTCAAGTGTTTCTGCGATCAGAACGGTGTCGTCGGCAAATCTCAGATTGTTTAATCTAACACCATTTATTTTAATACCTATGGATTGCTCAGAGAGTGTTCTATTCATTACGTCTTCGGAATAGAGATTAAACAGGGTTGGTGACAGTATACACCCTTGTCTCACACCTCGATTTATTTCAATTTCTTCAGTGGTATTATTCTCTACTCTCACTACTGCTTTCTGATTGTAGTACATATTTGCTATTAGTCGGATGTCTCGTTTATCTAAATTCTTTTCTGCCAGGAGTCTGATTAGATGATCATGCCGCACTTTATCAAAGGCCTTGTTATAATCTATGAAACACATGAATACATCTTGATTTATGTCAAGACATCTTTGAGACATAACGTTCAGTGCAAACAACGCCTCTCTTGTTTCGAGTCCATTTCGGAATCCAAACTGGGTATCATTGATGTCCATTTCCAGTTTTCTGTGTACTCTAGTGTGTATAATTTTCAGGAATATTTTCAGTAAGTTCAGTTTTATGGACTTTTAAGTCCATAAAACTGATATATTCATAAATAATTAGTCTCGTCTCTATTGAAAACAGTTTAAGACAGCGTGAGCTAAGCCGATTAGAGGAACTATACTTAATACCTGCAGATATAAAATAATTGCCTTAATACCTGCAAAAAAATTTCTGAACTGCCCATTCACAAAATCTCTTTTCTCACTCTAACACACGTACACACCCATTTGATTTTGGATTTATTTATATCAATTTACGCCGATACTATCAAAATTCGGAATTGTCTCAATGATATGAAATGATTGTAATTTCGAGACTAATCCATTCATGTAAATTATATTGCATTTGAGTGACATTACACCTTTTCCATTCCATAAGATGTAAGGTGTCCTTTCCCTGTAATATAGAACTGAAACATTAATTTGTCTGATTACTATTTTAGGTATTGAAAATCTTCAACCAGATAAAGCACAAAAATTAGCCGGAGAAGACCCCGATTATCATGTCAGGGACCTTTACAACGCTATAGAAAACGGAGACTATCCATCTTGGAAGTTCTACGTTCAAGTAATGACCCCGGAGCAAGCAGAAAAAAGCTCATACGATCCTTTTGATGATACTAAAGTTTGGTTACATTCTGAATATCCTTTGATACCTGTTGGAAAATTCACATTAAACAAAAATCCAACTAACTACTTTGCTGAAGTTGAGCAAATTGGTTTTGATCCTGCTCATCTTATTCCAGGTAATTAGATTTAAACTTTGTTACTCTTCGCCGCTGTTACTAGATTTTATATTCTATATTTCTTTTTAGGCGAAGGTAAATAAATACTTTTTTTTCCTAACTTAATCAAACAAGTAATAAGAAATCAAATCGAAGAAAACAAACTATTTATTCTTATTTACAAAACTTTAAAATCAATATATTATAACTCTAATTATTTAATCTTAGTTAAAAATATAAAAACAAAAGAAAAAGATAAAAAGCCCAAAAATAATGTTTATGCTTGCCTCGAAGAAAATTTTTTTTACCGTACACGAATATTGTAATTGTTTAAAACTATGTAATGTTACTATTTACAAAAAAGAAAAATAGGTTATCTGACTACTGTTTTTTTCTAATATTGTAATTATTCAAAACTATGTAATGTTACTATTTACAAAAACAAAAATAAGTTATCTGACTACTGTTTGTGGCGGTGGCGGCTTAGACAGGTAGAACAACGTTTTCTTTTAGGATAAAAATTGGACTGATCCTACCTTGTATTTTTGTTCAATGTTTCATTTGTCGTACGGAAAAGGAAAACACACAACTCTCTAGTTTGTTTTATTTCCACTTTATGTTTCCACGGGCACTTAACAGTTTCTCCAAGTATTTGTCGGCCTTGGTAAAGGTGTCTCAAAAAAACCCACAATATAAAATAAATAGGGAGAACGAAAAATTGTTGGCCTTAAAGATAGCATGTGGCCAAAAAGAAAGGTCTTGAAGACCTAAATATCCGAGAATTATAAATCCTTGGCAAGCAAGATACCATAAAACTTCAGAAAGTTGAATATTTCTTGATTAATTCTCTGGATGACTTCCGATTTAAAATCCTTAAACAGTTTCATAAGACAAGTCTTGTCCTCATGAAGTGAAAATCGAAAGTGTCCAAGATATGACACTAGACAGGTAAAGACAAAGATGTGACACTTACTAGACAGGTAGCAATTTTATACCTAAAGCCTACTTCATGCCTGATTTTCCTATATGATTTCGGACTTAAAAAATGGCTTGATAGCAGCTAATGTTCAAGACAATATAGAAGCTTGATTTTTATAATTATTTAGGCCAGTACTTGTGACAAAGAGCAAAAATTATGACAATCTGATTTATAAAAATAGTTTCTAGTTGCTTAGCGACTTTTAACCCGTAACAACTTCTAGTTTGATTTAAGATCTTCATATAAATGACAGGCTATTAAAAAAGGTAAACCGAGCACACCTAAATTACTTCGGCCACAGTGCCAGAAAGGAACCATTGAACTATTGGTGGTAGAAGGAAAGGTATATAGAACGCAGAAGACCAAGAGGAAAATCTCCAATACAATGGGCAGGCAAATGTAATTCGACTCTGGAGCAAAAATTCCACCACAACATTAGACAACAAATGGTAATAGAAAGAATAATCACAGATGACGTCGAAAGACAACAGCTACTATGGTACGGGCATGTAAGAAGACTGGAGGAAAGAAGAATCTCCAAAAAAGTGTAAGAATGGACCTCCATAGAAAAACGGAAACGAGGAAGACCAGCAACCACATGGATGAAATTTAAGACATGAAGACTGCCATTTTTTCTCATGATCATCTTTCAGTGCGTCACAGTTTTTCGATTTCTTTCTAACGTATTAAATTGTATATGACAGAAAAAAAGGCACGTCGGTGATTACTTTGGTGATTTTTAGTTCGGTGATTATTCTAGTTGTCGATAAATGGCGCCATAATAAAAAAATATTTTTTTTTAATTAGATAATAATATTACAAATATAATCTGTATAATTTATAAGACTATACAAATCAAAGAAAATACCATTTTACAAATGCAAGAAACACAAATTGAAAATAAAATGTGACAACTGTCAGATTTAACTAAAATGTCATGTTAGAATAAATGTCATAAATGTGTATTATCACGGACTTACCCTTTTTCCTATAATTTGTTACGCACTGAAAAATGATCATGAAAATGACAATATTACATGAAGATTCGAATTTTCTCTTTACAATTTCAACAATAATTTTTAAAATTAAGATAAATACAGATGCTAATATTACACAAGACATTGCAAAGACATTGTCTATTTCACTTTTCATATTCTCGCTGTTGGTGTTGTTGCTGGCCACTAATGGTGTAGGTTGAATACGTCTTAACGGATATGTAGCTTGTGGTAGTTTTCTACAGGCGTAAAGACCTTGCTGCTCTTCAGACCTCCACGTTTGCCCCTCAATATGCAGACTATCGAATTGCCTATTAATTTGTTTTAAATCCTCATATGATTTAATATCTTTATTTAACAGGTTGAGTTTACTTTGAAATTCCATTACCCTATGTATGTACTCGATGTGATTCATACTAGTACTGATCATGTTCTGCGTGAAATGTCTCAATAAATTCCAACTTTGGAGCACACCTCCTGCGTCGAATGTCACATCATTCACGTTCAAATGTCACGTTATTCACGTCACGCCATTCACGTCACGTTCTGTTAGGCACTATACGGAAAAGAAGAAGAAGAATTGACAGTTAATGTTGAACGTTGACAGAAGAAGAATTGACAGTTGGCTTCTGTGTCGCCACCGCTTTCATTTGACACCCCATACGTCAAAATCGGATCATTAGCAAAGAAGATATGCTGTAATGCCGTTTTGGCAATGTCTATGTGTGGTTGTTTTTTGTCCTAAAGTATTCGCTATACCCTCCTCTTTCATTTAACGTTTTGAATCATTAAAATCAGACCAATAATAACGGAGATATGTAGTAATGCCCTTTTGGTACTGTCTTTGCGTTTGTTTTTTGTGTTCACGTATTCGTTACCCCCTATACTTTTCAACGACCCCTCACACTTCACGATCCTACGAGCCGTCTCGACTCCACTACAAAACGAGACAAAAATGACCAGAATGAACCTTAGCGATTTTATTCGTTTTCCCATAAGAAATAACATGGGGCGCCTCCACCAAATAGCCCGTTCCCGTATAGCCCTTTTACTAAGGGAGCAAGACGATGCTGTCGTCACATGCCATTCTTGTGAGTCGTTCGGTAAATGAGTTGTGAGCACATTGGCGAGGAACTGATGTGAACACCTCTCTCGCGTCGATATCGTATTTCGGGCAATATTTCCGGCAATGGCCGAGTATAAATCCGGCATAATACTTTGAGTGTAGCATAAAATGACGCAGGCCCGTGCGCAGGGGGGGTTTTGGGGTTCTAACCCCCCCCCCATCGAGAATTTTTCCACATAATTTTCCACTAGCAATAGTCCTTATTCTACGAAAGTCAAACCGACTTGATAATGAGACCGAAGTGGCAAAAAAAGACAGAAAGCCAACGGAAAGACGTATACCGCTCTAAAGCCGTTTTAATATTATATACTAAAAACGTGTCATTCTATGTAATTGACGTATTTAAAATGTTTAGTTTAGAGTAGTGTCGTTTAATAACAAATTCAGTCTACATATATGGTGCTGAGAGATTTTTGTTTTCTTTGTTTTCTGCATTATTCATGAATTTTCCCAGTTATGTACTGATCATGGTCATTCACAAATAATAAAATATTTAGCACGTTTAATGATATAATACAATATTGTCAACGACATTAAATATTTTTTTAGGAATTGAACCTTCACCTGACAGAATGCTCCAAGGAAGACTCTTTGCTTATGGTGATACTCATCGTTACCGTTTGGGTGCAAACCATTTGCAGCTGCCTGTAAATGCCCCCTTTAAGGCTTCTCATTTCTCTAGGGATGGTCATTCTACGCTACATAGCCATGGTGGAGCTCCTAATTATCATCCAAACAGTTTTCATGGACCTAGAATCGATAAAAGAGCCAAGGCCTTAAGTCCCGTTATTCCTTTAAGTGGTACGTATGTTTTGGAATGTTTTATATCTGATAACATTAAAAATAAGTGTTTTAATCAGGCATTCCTTATTGAAATGAAAACGCACCATGGCAGAAAGAAAATGATTGGTTCTAACCACTATTATTCAAAGAAGAATAAAATGAAAAAAAAACCTAGAATTCCGTAATTTGTTTGCCTCTAGAGTCTAGAGTCTAGGTCGACAGATATATCTGAAATCGCCAAGGTCAGACTGACCGAAAACTTTAGTTACTCGACGTTGTCAGATCAATCGGGTTTCAAAGGTTTTTCGGTTTTTTATTTGTTATCTGTTTTACAGTAAAATTTCCTTCTGCTTTCTCCTGCGTACACATTGTGTACACTTTCACGGGATTCTACACTTAGTGTCCTATTTTTCATGGCACTTGTAATATTCATGTGTACTAAAAAAATATTAAATGTATTCTAAATACACAACTCATCATTCTCTTTGCCTTATCCCTATGCGGGGTCGGCTTCCCTAATTGCATTTCTCCACACAATTCTATCTTGGGGCATATCAATGTTAATCCCCTTTACCAACATGTCCTGCCTTATCGTCTCCCCCAGGTCTTCTTTGGTCTTCCTCTCCTACTCCTTCCAGGAATCTGCACTTCAGCTATTCTTCGTATTAGGTGATTAACGTCTCGACGTTGAACATGACCAAACCATCTTAACCTATGCTCTCTAATTTTGACATCAATTGGTGCCACACCTAGACTTCCCCTAATATACTCATTTCTAATTTTATCCCTCTTTGTCACTCCACTCATCCATCTAAGCATTCTCATTTCCGCTACATGCATTCGTTGTTCCTCTTTCTTTTTCACTGCCCAACATTCAGTTCCGTACATCATAGCCGGTCTTATGGCTGTTTTATAGAATTTCCCTTCAGCTTCATTGGAATTTTTCTGTCACACAACACACCACTCGCTTCTTTCCACTTCATCCATCCAGCCCTAATTCTACTGCATGCATCTCCATCTATTTCTCCATTACTCTGTAATACCGATCCTAGGTACTTAAAACTATTGCTTTTCACAATCATTTCACCATCCAAAGATACCATTTTATTTGTAGTAACTCCATCTTTAAACGAACATTCCAAATACTCTGTTTTTGTCCTACTTTTTTAAACCTTTTTCCTCCAAACCTTCTCCACTGTTTCAGTTTTTGTTCTAAGACTCTTTCACTATTTCCTATTAACACTACATCATCAGCATACATTAGGCACCATGGAATGCTACCCTGTAGTTTCGCTGTTATCTGGTCCAAAACTAATGAGAATAAATAAGGACTAAGCACCGAGCCTTGATGCAATCCTACTTTCACCTGAAATTTATCAGTCTCTCCCACACCTGTCCTAACACTAGTCGTTACTCCCTCATACATATCTCTCACATCTTTACATATTCGCCAGGGACTCCTTTCTTATTGAATGCCCACCACAGAATCTCTCGAGGAACTCTATCATATGCTTTCTCAAGATCAATGAATACCATATGAGCGTTGGTCTCTGTATTCCTGTATTTTTCCATCAGTTGCCTTACAATGAAAATGGCATCTGTTGTTGGTCTGCCCTGCATAAAGCCAAATTGATTATCGGATATTTCGGTTTATTCACGTATCCGTCTATCAATTACTCTCTCCCATATTTTCATTATGTGGCTAAGTAGTTTTATAGCCCTGTGGTTTGTACGTCTCCCTTATTTTTTTAGACAGGTACTTAATATACTGCTTCTCCATTCGTCTGGCATTTGCCCAACTTCCATATTTCTATTAAATAGACCTGCTAGCCAACTTATTCCTGTCTCTCCCAATGCTCTCCATACTTCCCCAGGAATATCATCTGGTCCGACTGCTTCTCCTTTCTTTATTTTTTGAAGCGCTTGATCCACTTCCTCGTTTGTTATTCTGGTAACCATAGCTGTTACTGTCTCCGTTAACTCCACAGGCTGTCTGTAAAATTCTTCATTTAATAAACTGTCAAAATACTTTCTCCATCTCTTTTTGACATCCTTTTCTTGAATTAGTATTTTATTATTTTCATCTCGGATACACCTAATCTGATTAAAATCTCTTGCTTTCTTTGCTCTCTGCTTGGCTATTTTATATATCTTTGCTTCGCCTTCCCTGGTATCAAGTTGATCGTATAGGTTTGAATACGCTTCTGCTTTAGCTTTTGCTATTGCTACTTTCGCTTCCTTTTTGGCGACCATATAGTTTTAAAGATCTATGTCCGATCTGGTTTCTTGCCACTTTTTATATAATTTTCCCTTCTCTTTTATTTTTCCTTGTACTTCATTTGACCACCACCAAGTCTCTTTATCCTCAAACTTCTTTCCTGACGTTTTCCCAAGTATTTCAATAGCCGTCTCTCTAATAATATTGGCCATTTTTCTTCAAATTGTTTTAGGGCTTCCTTTCTAAATACACAACTATTGGACGATTTTATCTGGCAATGTCGCAAAACCACCGATTTCTTGCACAATGCATTTTAAATTAATGTTTAAACACTTTGCACCAACGAGTCCAACTGTGTCCCCTCTCCTTGATTTGGTACCTGAGTGACCTTCGCCGTTTCGGATATTTCTGTACAATTGTAGTTTTGATATCTTCTGATTTCAAAAAATGTGTTTTGAGTGTTTAAAGGTGACTTTAAAAGTTTAAATAGAATAAAATTTAACGTGAAGTAAAACACTCCCTGGTGTAGTTGGTATATTTTAATAAAAATTAAATTTTTTAAAATCCAAAAGGATTACGCTCAAAACGTTTTCGAACTTATCAGTCCATCATCAGTGAACTCCCTGTCCTTGCTAAATAGCCACAATACCAAACACTGGTTAAGTGCTCTAACTACATAGTAAAAAGTATAAAAGAATTTGGCTTAAAGTGGATGCCAATGAAATACTTCCAGCAATATGATGCTCTACTGCTTTACAATAAAATATTTTTGAAGTTATTCTTCTTTAGGCGTGATTGGGAGTAAAATTTTTCATAAATCTGCGCGAATGCGCACACAGACAGTATGTAGTTCGTTTCTAATCTTTCAAGATAGTATCTGTATCAGCGCAAATAAGTCATTAAAAGAACATATTAGTGTTTTTAGTAAATGTATTATTTATTATAATTTTTGTGCCTTTGAATTTCTCTTCTTCGGTAGTAAGATAATAAAATATGTAGGTATAACATTTTTATCACGATACCACTCAATCTATTTGTCACCGTGTTGTGTAATTATATCCGAAACTTACGTGTCAATTATAGGAGACTCGGTGGTCTAGTTGTTGAGCGTTCGGTCAGAGATCGAAAGGTCCCGGGTTCCAATCCTGGACGATTCATTTTTATTTTTGGTTGTTTTAATAATTTTTTTTTGAAAGTGGTAGATAAGAAAGTTAGTTTAATATTTAAATAGAATACAAACAACCTGTTAGGTATATTTACTTCGTTAAAATTATATAATAGAAGAATAACTTATTACGTGCGTAAAAAGTACACACACATTCTTTTTTGTTATTAGGTCTTCATTGAACCACGTTTAGTCGGTCATTGAAAGACTAAACGTGGTTCAATGAAGACTTAATAACAAAAAAAGAATGTGTGTGTACTTTGTACGCACGTAAGAAGTTATTCTTCTATTATATAATTTTAACGAAGTAAATATACTTAACAGGTTATTTGGATTCTATTTAAATATTAAACTAACTTTCTTATCTACCACTTTCAAAAAAATTTTATTAAAACAACCAAAAATAAAAAACAATGAATCGTCCAGGATTGGAACCCGGGACCTTTCGATCTCTGACCGAACGCTCAACAACTAAACCACCGAGTCTCCAGTAATTGACACGTAAGTTTCGGATATAATTACACAACACGGTGACAAATAGATTGAGTGGTATCGTGATAAAAATGTTATACATACCTACATATTTTATTATCTTACTACAGAAGAAGAGAAATTCAAAGACACAAAAATTATAATAAATAATACATTTACTAAAAACACTAATATATTCTTTTAATGACTTATTTGCGCTGATACAGATACTATCTTGAAATATTAGAAACGAACTATATACTGTCTGTGTGCGCATGCGCGCAGATTTATGAAAAATTTTACTCTCAATCGCGCCTAAGGAAGAATAACTTCAAAAATATTTTAATGTAAAGCAGTAGAGCATCATATTGCTGGAAGTAATCCATTGGCATCCACTTTAAGCCAAATTCTTTTATACTTTTTACTCTGTAGTTGGAACCCTTAACCAGTGTTTGGCATTGTGGCTATTTAGCAAGGACAGGGAGTTCACTGATGATGGACTGATAAGTCCGAAAACGTTTTGAACGTAATCCTTTTGGTTTTTAAAAATTTTAAATTTTTATTAAAATATACCAACTACACCAGGGAGGGTTTTACTTCACGTTAAATTTTATTTAACTAGATGGTATACAGCCAACCTTCGGGAATTATCCCATTTTATTTATTTCAATGGAATGTTTAATTTTAAGGTGAAGCGAAAAGGATCGACAATGGCAACGATGACAATTTTACGCAAGCAAGGCTTTTGTACCAAAAAGTTATGAAAGACGATGAAAGATCAAGATTGATAGACAATATTGTGAGTTGGCTAAAACCTACGAAAGACGAGTTGCAAGATAGAGCTATTGACATGTTTTCTAAAGTGGACGAAGATTTTGGTAGAAAAATAAGGCACCGTTTGGGATCTTCACCGCACATTAATTTGTAATACGTTTTTGAACTTAATTTTGTAAACCATTTGTGGTCTTGGGAGCTCTTCAGAACCTATTTTACTTCAAATCAGGCCCGAGGCACTACATAATTTTCGGGTCCTTAAATACAATTTAATAATAATATTAATTAAGTTAATTAGTTAATATTGACATCAAATTTGTTAATTGTTCTAAGACCTTTTTCTTCTTCTTAACGTGCCCTATCAAGTCCTCATGAAGTTGGCGATTAACATGGCGAAACTGTCTTTGTCTCGAGCTATTCTAAATAGTTCTTCTGCTTTCTTTATTCCTGTCCACTCCCGGATATTCTTCAACCAAGAGACCTGCTACCAATTCCTCTTTTTTTGGCATGGGCGGTCGCCATTCAGCCAGTCACAATAAGTATATTTTAAAATCTAAATACATTTCAAAAATATAAAACAAAACAAAAATAAGAAAGATAAGGAAATACCAATTACTCTGCGTCCTTCGATTTTACCCATCATAATAAGTTGAAGAATATTATACCGGTCTCATCTTACTACGTGTCCAAAATATGCCATCTTTCTATATTTGATATTATCATTGAGCTTGCGGGCAGCATTTGCTCTCTTCTCTTAAGGACTGCCACACTTGTCAGAGTAGCCGTCCATGGTATTTTCAGTGTACGTCTGTGCAGCCACATTTAAAAGGCCTCCAAGCAATTAATGGTCGATATTTTTATGTGCATGCTTCGACAACATACAAGAGGACTGACCAAATGTAACATTTAATCATGCGCTTTCGAAGTTTAAGTTGCAAGTTATCATTACAAAAGAATGATCTCATTTTTAAAAATGACGTGCGGGCTATCTCGATTCTACATGCTATCTCTTTATATGGATCTAGTTGTTCAGTAATATGGCAACCAAGATATTTCAAACTGGGCACTCTTTGAATTATATGACCATCAACATACATATAACTGTGAATCTTGATGGGCCAAACGGTTAAATATCATGTATTTTGTTTTTGAACAGTTTATGTTTGGGCCAAACTCTCTTCCCACTGTGTCAATGGCATTTAAAAGGTGTAGTAATCTATTCATATCATTACTTAAAATAACTGTATTGTCTTCATATCTGATTGTATTTATCAGAATTCCATTAACTTTCACACCCCATTCCAAAATAAGGAGCGCTTCCTTAAATATTCAATCTGAATATAAATTGAATAACAGTGGGGACAGTATACAACCCTGTCTGACACCTCTTTGTATTTTGCATATTTCTGTTGATTTTCTTTTTATGCAAGCTGTCGCTGTTTGACGCCAGTGTAATTTTTCTATGATTCGTACATTTTGACTATCAACTCCTTAAATCTAAATATTTTAATTAATTTGTGATGTTGTACTCGATCAATGTCCTTCTCATAGTCAATAAATACAGCAAATACGTCTTTCCTTTGATCTCGGCATTTCTGCAATAATACATTTAGTGCAAAGAGTGCGACCCGGGTTCCCAGTAAATTTCTGAAGCCAAATTGTATTTCATCCTGTTCTCCTTCACATGTATCTCTGATTTTACTGTGGACGATACGTAGAAAGATTTTCAAAGTATGGCTCATGTGGTTCTAAGACCACAGTTGACAAATTTGAAAATTTATCTTGTTTTATTGCACCTGAGGCAGTGAGGTACCTGACTCGGGCCCCCATTAAAATGCGGGTCCGAGTCAGGTGCCTCACTGGCCTAGGGGTAAAATAGGCCCTGGAGCTCTTAAGACTGTATTCATCTGTAGTGTCTTGATGTGTCTTGATTAATATCACAAACATAAAACCTAAAAGTATTGCCAAGGAGATCTTTCAGAAGACAATGTTAAACCACCAAAAAGATATCATTCATGATATATTTACCAAAATAAATTTAGTGTTTTTGAATTCTCATTGTGGCAAAAGATCTTTGCGGTAAGTACTATTTTACTCATAATTATTATAAATAAAAATATGTAATATTGTAGTTAAAACAATTTTAAGTAATAAATTTATTATTAATTTACTACCAACTTTTAATTTAATTAAACAGGAACAAAACGATATAATATACATATTATGGATAGTTAAAACGGGAAAATAGGGTCTTGGAGACAAAACGGCAAGGGTGATAGTGTGGTCGTGTTCTAACAGCAAATCGAAATGGTAGCCTCAAATACATACTTTAAGTTACCAACAAGATTGGATATCGCAGCAGCATACAAAATATAACCAGATTGATTACACATATTATTATTAGTCCTGTCGCCAGGGGGGGTACAACGGCCTTCTTTATTCAGATGGACTTACCCAAGTTTTTTTATGTATTTTGACCCGTAGAACACGAATTTTTTGGATAACAGTTAATCCGGATGTCGATTAGATCGTTATAAACAAAGAACTTGAGAAATTACGTAACAGCGATTTTTCGCCAAATATAACATTTTTTGTATTTTTTTTTTTTCGGTTATTCTAAGCAAAAAATGCTTTTATAAGTTTTTTTTTTCGTAGGATCCATGTTTTTCGAGATATACGCGGTTGAACTTTAAAAAAATCGAAAAATTGAAATTTTTGAACCCGAATATCTTTGGATTAAAAAATAAAATAACAATTCTGTTTTTGCCGCATTTGAAAGTTAAAGTCAAATTATACCGGTTTTGATTATTTGCATTGCTAAAAATTAATTTTTTTAATGTTAAACAAAGCTAGAAACACATATGGCTTGAGTGATGTTTTCAATGCATTTCTAAATTAAAATCGAAAGAGTAGGCAAGCCTACATGCAATAGGCAATTTCTAAAAAATTAATTTTTAGCAATGCATGTAATCAAAACCGATATAACTTGGCTTGAACCTTCAAATGCAGTAAGCAGAATTGCTATTTTATTTTTTAATCAAAAGTTATTCGGGTTCAAAGGGAACTTGAGGATACGCCACTGTCCAGACAACAACACAAAAATAGGTGTTCCGATATTTAATTCGTTATCGGGTAATATCGAACTAAATTGGTGAAAAATTGTAGTGAAAGTGGTATTTAACGGGTAAGGTAGACTCAGAATTATTATTGGTTGTAAAAGAAACTGTTCTACGACGATTACCGTGATTTTTAACAGTGGGACCAGTGGGTAGAGGTTAGTTATCCGCAAGGTTGAATTGTAACTAACTTCTGGCGCTAGCTGTGCGAAGCTGTGTAGGCAACCAGTAATTCACACCGAACCCAGTGACGTGGGAACTAGTAAGTACAAATTGTGAGAGTACTTTCTAAAGATTAGGCATCCAGTATTACAGTAGCATACGTTTTAAATTGAATTTAGCTTTATATTTTGATAAACTCCATTAATGTTGAAACTAATTATCAATAATTAAAAGAACGAAAGTTAACAAAAACTGTTAAAATTTGTAAATATTGGTAGACCTGTAGAGGTGGGAACGAATAATTTTAAAAGTTACAAAATAACTACAATAAGAATTGATATAATTAATTATTAAAAATAGAATAATAATTTTTTTTTAATTACTAAAAATACACAGAAATTGCTACACTGTGAGAAACGGCAATTTTTTAAAGGGTCGACCTGAATACCAGTTTCTATAGCGGTATACCTAATCAAAATGTATGATTCCGATGACTCAACTACAGCAGATGAATCAGGAAAAAGAAAAGCTACAGATGTCTTGGATGCTTTTCAACAATCTAAAAAAACCACCAGATCTCCAAAGAAAGATGACGGTTCCAACAAAGAAATGCTAACGCAAATTATGTCTATGTTAAAAAATCTTAAAGAGGACACAGAAGAAATAAGAAAACAACAAAAAGAACAAGATAAGAAAATGAAGGAGATTTCCGAGGAACTAAAAGAACTCAAAAAAGAACAGATTGAAAATAAAAACGAAATATCAGCAATGAAGAAGAATAATGAAAAAATGTTAAAAGAAATTAATAATTTGCAGAAAGAAATAATGAGTTGCAACGAGAGAATTCAATACCTTGAAAGCGACAAAAGAAGGAAAAATATAGTTATACAAGGCATCCCGATAACTACAAATAATCCAAAGGTATTAAGAGATTCAGTAAAAAATTTTATCGACAAGGAAATGGGTATAGAAGTAAAAATAAATGAAGCAAGGAAATTGGGAGATAAAATATACTTAGTCGAACTGGATAGCAAATACGAAAAGATGAAAATAATGAAAAACATACATAAACTCAAAGAACTGCCGAACCGCATATACATAAATGATGATCTAACAAAACGTGAAAGAGAAATACAATCCAAAATTAGAGCAACTGCTAAAGAAGAGAAGACCAAAGGGAAAATTGCTAAGGTGGGATATCAAAAGTTAATTTTGGATAATGAAGTATGGAAATGGAACAGAGAAAGAGAAAAGTTGGAAAGAGTAAATTATAACCGCTCAAAAAACTAATAAGCAATAACGGACAGAACAATACTATAAAGACGACACGGCAAAGAAAAAGGAGACAAGAGGGAAACGACGAAACAAAAAAGAAAACAATAAAATCAAACGAAGTAATACGTATGGCGACATGGAATATAAGAGGAAGTCACAAAGAAGGAAAATTAAAACAAATGGTACTTGAACTTAAAAGATACAGTTTTCAGATTGTCGCATTACAAGAAACAAAGCAATTAGGGCAATACAGTCAGGAAATAGAAGATTACTTATTCTTTAATAGTGGAGGGCAAAATAGAATGCTGGGTACAGGCTTTTTAATACATAAAAACTTTAGAGCATCAATTGTCGAATTCAGAGCAATATCCGATAGACTGAGTGTTCTTAGAGTAAAGGGAAAATTCCAAAAAATTTCATTTGTAAATATTCATGCACCTTCGGAAGAAAAAGAAATAGAGGTAAAGGAAGAGTTTTATAACCTACTGGACCAAGTATATGAAACCATCCCCAAATATGATCTCAAAATAGTCCTTGGAGATACCAATGCCAAAATAGGTAGAGAGGACATATTTAAGCCTACTATAGGAAAATACAGCTTGCATCCAACAACGAATCACAATGGACACATGCTCATCGACTTTGCAAGAGAAAAAAACCTTTTAATAAAAAGTACCTACTTCCAGAGAAAGGAAATACACAAGGGCACTTGGAGATCGCCGGACGGTCAAACGGTAAACCAAATAGACCATGTTTTAATAGAGAAGTATGTAGAAAAAAGCATAATGCATATACGTACATATAGAGGGCCAGATATAGATTCAGACCACTTTTTAGTGGGAATAAAAATGAAACAAATAATACCTATAAATAGAAACAGAAACAGAGAAAAACGCATGATGAACAAACTAGTCAGGTTACAAACAGAAGAAGAAAAAAAGGTATACCAGTTGACACTTAACAAGAAACTGGAACTTATTACAGAAAATGACAATGTAGAACAAACATGGGACTTAATTAAAAATACTTTAAAAGCCGTAGCAGATGATACTGACAAGCCAATCAAGAAACAACAAAAGGCATGGTTCGACGACGAATGCAAACTAGAAATAGAGAAACGGAACAAGCTACGATTAGAAAGTCTAAGACTGAAATCAAAAACAGCGGAAACACTTTACATAGAGCAAAGAAGAAAAACCAGCGCAATTTTACGAAATAAAAAGAGAAAATTTTACGAAGATAAGTTGAAAGACATTGAAGAGAATTACAAAAATAATCTTATTAGAAATTTATATCAAGGCATTAAAAATCAAAAAAGAGAATATAAACCACAGCCCATTTATTACAAAGATAAAGAAGGAAAAATGATATTTGATGACCAAGAAATATTAAAACGATGGAAACAATATTTTGATGAATTGTTAAACGGGGAGTACACAAATAATCACAATGAAGAAGACACAGATCATGGAAATGAAGAACACATAAATCACGATAATGAAGGATACACAGACGCCATAATGAGTATGCAAAGAGACAGTACGGAAGATATAGCACCATCCCTAAATGAAGTTGAAATTATTATTAAGAATCTAAAAAACTATAAATGTCCTGGAAGTGATTCTATAACAGCGGAAATGTTAAAATATGGAGGAGCGCAGCTGACAGACAAAATACACAAATTACTAAAAAACATATGGGAAAAGGAATAACTACCAATGGAGTGGAAGCAAGCAGTGATATGTCCTCTTTATAAAAAGGGGGACAAAGCAGAATGTCAAAATTATAGGGGCGTGGCACTATTAAATGTAATATATAAGATATTAGCAGTCCACATCAAAAACAAGCTAGCAAGAAGTCTTAACAATAGCATAGGTGAATACCAGTGTGGCTTTAGAAAAGGAAGAAGTACTATAGACAACATCTTTACTTTAAGAGAAATACAAGCTGAGAGCTATGAATATAATAAACCAACAATGGCACTCTTCTTAGATTTTAAGCAAGCTTTTGATAGAATAAAAAGAAAAGAAATATATAAAGCGTTAAAAAATCTAGAAGTTTCACCAAAAATAATAAGAATGATAAAGCTTACACTTACGAAAACAGAAAATAAAGTAAAAGTTAATAACAAACTAACAGAAAATTTCGAAGTGAAAGAAGGAGTACGACAAGGGGATGTACGTTGTCATCACTGCTATTTAATGTAGTATTGGAAATGATAATAAAAGAGGCTAATATTAACAGATCAGGACATATATATCACAAAAAACATCAATGTTTGGCATTCGCGGATGATGTAGTAATTCTATCCAGAAGCAAGGAACAACTAAAAGAGGTAGTAGAACGACTAGAAAAGGCAGCTCGAGAAAAAGGACTTTATATAAATGAAACAAAAACTAAGTATATGGAATGGACCGACAAAAAATTTGAACAAGGGCAATATTTAATGATAACAACGAATGAAGGAACAATGTATAAATTTGAAAAGGTAGACAGATTTGAATATTTAGGGACCTTATTTTCTAGTAAACCAAATATCCGGGATGAAATACACAAAAGACTAATGTCAGGGAATCGTTGCATATATGCACTCAATAAAATACTCAGAAGCAAAAATATATCCAAAGCAGCTAAATTAAGAACGTATAAAACTGTGATACGACCAATAGTTACGTATGCCTCAGAAACTTGGACTATGACAAAAACCGAGCAATCAATGTTACAAGTATGGGAAAGAAAAATACTTAGAAGGATATTTGGGGGAAAAATAATCAACAATCAGTGGACACGAAGAACAAACAAGGAGTTAGAAGAATTGTATAAGGAGCCTAATATAATTGCAGTTGTAAGATCACAAAGACTTAGATGGTTAGGACATGTCCAAAGAATGGCCCAAGTTAGAATGCCTAAAATCATGTTAAGCGCTACAATAGGTGGTAAAAAGAGAAAAGGAAGACCTAGGACCAGATGGAGCCATGAAGTTAATGATGACCTGAAGTATCTCAATGCAACCAATTGGAAAGAAAAAGCGAAGAACAAGCAAGAATGGAGGAAGATTGTAAACCAAGCCATGAGCCTGCTTGGCTCGAAGTGCTAATGTATATATATATATATATATATATATATATATATATATATATATATATATATATATATATATATATATATATATATATATATATATATATATTCGGGTTCAAAAATTGCAATTTTTCGATTTTTTTAAAGTTCAACCGCGTTTATTTAGAAAACTATGCATCCTACGGAAAAACTTGCAAGAACATTTTTTAACCCAAAAAATTAAAAAATATGTTTTGTTTTGCGACCATCCGAAGCCTGATCCGCGGCTCGTTATCATTTTGATTACCATTATGACAATAAGAATTTACAAGATACAAACATGAAGGAAGTGGTAACAGAAAAATTAAAAACAAAATTGTAGCACTTAAAAAGAGAAGAACTAACTACCTCGGGAATTTATCATTCTCTTCCTCTATCCTTTATCCTTCTTAAGAATATGGTGACGTTATGGTATTCGATGTATGTATATTATAGCACACGAAAAAAAAGAGTTTAGTTTAAAAAGAGGATTTTATAAAAAGTAATTCTCCGATGACATTAATTTACTATGTCATATAGATATATTACCATTACTGATTAGCTGAAGACCGCGAACAACTCGCCAATGTAATTTCCAACGTTAGGGGAATAGGTCTGGATCCCGCGTATGAAAAAAAAGTTGATTAATAGCAAGCTGAAAATTGGTTAATAGCTTAAGGGTGTCTAGTCGGACAAACTTTGATATATAGGAACACTGGAGCAGGGGTAGTTTTAATTGTGGAACAGGTTAAAATTTTGGAACGGTCAGACCACGAAAACGTCACATGTACTTTGTCCGACAGAACTTCCAATTGATTTGTTACCCTTTCATTAAACTCTCATGCAAAACTCAGGCTGCTATTTATCACCAAATGGGAATTATAATGAGTTGAACACGTAGAATATGTCAAATGACAGGAATTATGACAGGTGATAAATAGCAGTCTGATTTTTGCATGAGAGTTTAATGAAAGGGTAACAAATCAATTGGAAGTTCTGTCGGACAAAATACATGTGACGTTTTCGTCGTCTGAACGTTCCAAATTTTTAACCTGTTCCACAATTAAAACTTCCTCTGTTCCAGTGTTCCCGTACATCAAAGTTTGTCCGACTAGACACCCTTAAGCTATTAACAAATTTTCAGCTTGCTATTAATCAACTTTTTTTCATACGCGGGATCCAGACCTAGAACCTAATATAGCACTGAAAGAAGAAGATATTACAACTGATATTCCTCTGTTATTTCGCTAATAACTTGTCAAAGTAGCGCCAGGATTTGCATTATTAACTCAGGATTCCTGTGCACATTTCATGGAGGAAGAGAAATATCATACTAAACATTTAGATCTTTTTGACATACACTGAAAACACTTAAATCGTAAATAAAAACTACTAACTACTAACTTTTTTTATAATTAAGAAAATGCAAGAGTTTTACATCAAAATATTTATTTAAAAACAAAGTGCATACCACAAAATGTACTGATACACCCGACAATGTCCTTAAAATATGTTTGTATCTTTGTGGTATTACCAAAAAAACATTTAGTACGATAAATTATTTAGTATATAAATAATTTTAAAAATGTAACAGACAGTTAAACAGGTCTGAACTTTTTGGCAACATGTCGCACCGTGATCCATCTGCTAACCAACTTTTAGAGTATGCTAGAAAGCAAGGGGTAAGTAACCACATTTATTTTTTCTCCTAGCTCTTTTTCTGTTTAATTATTTCATTATTTTTAACGAATCAAGCGATATGTGTAATTAAATTTCTGCTATATAGGTACTATCTTAGACCATAAAAACTCAGTTTTTATGGTCTAAGGGTACTATAATATTGTTCCCAATTTTTTTCTTTCTTGTGGCATCTTAGCTTTTATCCAACATCTTCTTGGGAGTATAGAACAATTATAATTTTTTATATTATTTTAGTATATATGTTACGGTAAATGTGATTAAATGGGAATTATTAATAATTACCGGTTACTATTAATACAACCCGAATAGCTAGGTAAAAGTAATAAATATACCAGAAATAATCACATTGACCGGTTATTATTAATAAATCCCGTATTCAAACGGTAAACGTGATAAATGTTGAATACAAATAAGGTCTTAGAAGCTTGTGGGGTGGAGGGTTTACTTATTACATGTCTATACTAAATTTACAATCAAGATGCAGTAGAAATAAACAAACCAAGACACGTTAAATGTTACTAGGAGTACTCCTGAATCATAATTTACAATGTACCCATATACATTGTAAATCCAAAATCATGATTTCCAAAGTTTATACATTGTATTTAACATGTCTTGGTTTGTAAATTTCTACTGCATCTTGATTGCAAATTTAGTATAGTTAGGTTTTTTGATTGATAAGTTCTGTTTAACTGTCTAAATGTATTGCCAAAATACGAGTTTGTTAATACATACCGAGACATACTTATAGTCTAAGAGCCTATACACCCTGTATAAATAATTATGTTAATGGTTATACTAGTGAATAGAGAATTAAATAACCTTTCAAATGAGCTATCACACAACCCCTACTCTCATTTAAAAAAATCCTCAATTACGTCATCACGGCCTGTCTGAGGATTTCTCTTGAAATTTGCCCATTCTCGAGATAATGAATTTATGCCAACTCAAACGTCCTCACTTATACTACAGTGTCGCGCCCGCTTGATTAGCAATTAAAAAACAATAGGGTTTCCGATATTGTATTGCAAAAACCTCTTTGAGATTTCAATCGCTTATATTAACAAGAACTATTAACTTAAGAGAAAAATCACTAAAGACCTTTTCTGTTTGGAATGATTCAAAAAACCTAAAAAAAATTGTATGATGCAAAAAGAATAATTTTAGGAAAAACCCCTAATCTTTCCCCTCGCCTGGCAAGGTCTTATACTCTTCAGTATCGCCTGTCATTGTAAACATTTCTTCTAAATGACTTACTCAAACACATACTTAAATTTAAACCTTACAGGAGAAAGTTTATTTTACCCCCTAAATTTGCACTTTTCGATTCACCTGGTAGATACACGTGTACCGCTGATGCCTGCCAGGTCATGGTTTTTAGCCTTAGTGTGCTATAAATTATCACTAGACAAATTGCTAGCCTTACAGGACGACCGTTAGTCGGAGGGTTCACTACCTCTTAGACTATTATTACATGTCTAGTTAGGATTTTTGATTGATAATTTTGTCATAGGCGCAAAATGTCGCCTGACAAAATATTCAATGTGCTTTAAATGTATTTATTTTTTTCGAATCCTAAGAAAACTAATAAATTTTTTTGAAAAAATTAAAGGCAGAGTGAAAGATTCATGATTACCGAGGGCCGAAAGTCCCTGAAAACTTCTATAATGTTTATTTTAATAAGTTACAGTTATTTTTAATTGCAAATATTTCATTCAAAAGAAATTTTTTGTTCTGATCGACTTGAGACCTTCGGTAATAACGTAATCTTTCATTCTGCGTTTAAATTTTTTAAAAATACTTATTAGTTTTCTCATGATTCCAAAAAAATGAATACATTTAAAACACATTGAAAATTTTAACATGCGACATTTTGCGCCTTTCCCCTTAAGTGTTTAACTGTTTTTACTTATTAAATGTCTAGTTAGGTTTTTTTATTGATAAATGTTGTTTTAACTTTGTTACCAAATACAAGTCTAGTTAAATAGGTTTTTTTGGTTAATAAATGTTGTTTAGTTTAAGTGTTTTAATTTTGTTACCAAATACAAGTCTATTTATTATTACTTATTTGTTACCAAATATAAGTCTAGTTAGGTTTTTTGATTGATAAATTATGTTTAGGCGTTTAACTTTATTACCAAATTCGAGTCTGTTTTTACTTATTACATGTCTAGTTGGGTTGTTTGATTAATAAGTTCTGTTTAAGTGTTAACTTTATTACCAAGTTTCCAAAATGCGTTTTTATTACATTTACCAGAGCTGTTAGGATAGTATTAATAATAACCGGTTAATCTAATTATAAAGGCATTATTAATCACATTGACCAACTGCTAAGGTTATTATTAATACAGACCGGTTATTATTAATACAGACCGGACTTATCACATTGACCGTAACATATATACTGCTTATTTAATTATTGGCTTAACATTACTTTGTAATTTACTCTTACTTCTTAACTTAGTAGCGTTACAACCCAACTTGACAGCATATCTCCATTTCTTTCTCTACCCTAATTTCATTAGTATTTTGTATTTTGATAACGACGTCCGAAGTGGAAGTCAAAACATCAATAAAATCATTTTTCAAGTTAAATTGTGGCTTATTTCCCAATAATATAATTAGAGTATTTACTAAATTTAAATTACATAAATGCCACAAAATAGCTTCAGAACAATATTTCTCTACTCTATCGTGCAATTTCCATTCAATTCTTAACGCCCATAGCTTTATGGTCTCCTGCTATATTATTTCGCTACCGGAGTCGAGGTCGTCTACGTGGTCTTCCTCCTGTTGGACTACTTCCTTCCCATACCAACCAGTCTTTAATTCTCTCGTCAGAAACTCTGCTGGATCTTACGCCCAGTTCCACCGACGTGTTCTAAGTAAAATCTTAAAAGTAAGTTTTGCTTAGTCAAAAAAATATCTTAGTTTAAACTTGCGTTCCACCATACAAGTTTTTACTTAACTTAAGCCAAGAAAAAACTTTAAAGAAAAAAAGTATCAGAGATACCAACTTTGCAAAATTGTCAAACATTTTGCTCATTGTCACTTGCCGTCATACTTTCAACATGTAAACAAGTCAAATCCACAGCTCAGATGTTACCTGGGGCAGATTAGCTAAATATTTTAAACATCCATACTTAATGTAGCTTTTTAAACCAATGTTTCCTTGACGGACTTCTTTTACTGGGCTTTGAGCTTTGACCCACATATTTTTGTTAAATACTATCTTGGTGGTTAGCATGTACATTGCACGTAAGCACTGATGATGACTGGTAAACCAGTCGAAAACTAGTTATATGATTTTGATGTGGCCCTTTTGAGGGTTTTTAAATATACCTTTTATACAGGATTTTACTGTTTTTTAAAAAAATTAACTTTTATTACAAAAATTATTTTTTTTTTGAACAAATATTTAATTTATAAGTAATTATACTACCACTGCTCGTGCTATACGTTTTAAATAATACAACCTTTTTAGCCAATTCCCAGAATTTTAAAAGGAACAGGTTGTTTTGAATAATATTAAAACATTATCCTGTATAATATTAGAGTCTTATTAGAGTTTTCAAAAACTATATACAGCGTGAATTTTTTTCTAAGACCAAAACGAACTAATTTTTTAAATCCGGACCTGATTTTTTTCTAGTTTGAATAAATCAGTTGATTGGGTGGTAACTTATAAATTAAATATTTGTTAAAAAAAATTAATTTTTGTAATAAAAGTTAATTTTTTTAAATCTATGGTTCACTTTACCAAACTTTTAATTTATAGTCAAATTTGAAATTTTTATAAAAAATTAAGTAATTGTGTAGGGGAAAAATATGCCATTTTAATTGCCTATTTGTCGGATTTGTAAAATTATTATTAGAGTTTTCAAAAACCGTATACAGGGTGAATTTTTTTCTAAGACCAAAACGAACTAATTTTTTAAAGCCGAACCTGATTTTTTCTAGTTTGAATAAATCAGTTGATTGGGTGGTAACAGTGTAACGATTGACCAAAATAAGAGACATATCTATCTTACTGTTTAAAAATTATGACGAATACAAGTTTCTGTAAAAATTAACAACTCGCCCTGTATATTATTAAACAATGGGAGCAGAAACTTTTTAATGGTCATTTGTTATTCCCCATAGAGGCCTGCATACGAGGTAGGAGTATGTACAGTTCCTTATGACTCACCCTGTATAATACTTTATACTATAGATTCCGGTGGAATTGACACAAAATAGGAATCTAAAAATCAAATTAGATCGCAAAATGCGAGTTAACCTAACGTAATATCAACAGAAGAAATTTAAACTCACTTATTTGTCAATATACAGTGCGCTTTAATAAGTGTTACCCCCCCCCCCCTTATTAGCATATTTATTTTTAGCACATAGGGGAAGTGCGGGTATTGCCGCCCACTTAAGCAATTTACTGAATTATTCAAAAACTACAGGTCTTGATAAAAAATGTCAACTGTCAAAATACAGTCATTTTATCTACTTCTAATTATTTAAGCCTTAAAGTATTCATTTATTTTATTTTGCGGAGTATGACATTTATTTTCACAAACCTACACTTGGGCGGAATTATCAGACTATGCGGGTAATAGCGCCCACTGATGGTATAATACCGCCCAGGGTTTACATTGTATAAAAATCAAACACAAAATAATTATTTACGTACAAACAACATATATATATTTTTTATATAAAAAAACATTCAAAAAAATACTTAAGTAAAAAAACATTTCAAACTACACTCTATTTGCAATAATCGCATATAAAACTTTTGTGATTATCGTAACCACTACATTCTTTATGCGCCGATTTATGGCAAACTCCGCATCTGTACCACATTTCCGATTTTCCATATTCGCCACAATAGATGCACTCTTCTTCTACGTCGCTGCTGGGATCATCGGAACTGTGGTCATTGCAAATCTCCATTTCATCGTGTAGGGATGAACCGCTTGAAGAACTATCATCGAAGACTTTCCTCGTAACACGTTTAATTTTTTTATTAACGTGTTTTACATTTTTTGAAAGTTTTTGCTTTTCTTTCTTTTGTATTTTTCTATTTTCTTTTTGCTCCAGTTCTATTTTTTCTGGAGTTGCCGTCAAAATCTTTGAAATGCCTAATTTTCTACCCCTCTCTTTTAATTTATTTTCAGTTATGACACACAACGGTGTCATTTCTTCAATCGATATATCTCCTTGTCTTTCATTTGTAATTCCTGATTTTGATGTTGAAGGAGTGACATCTGCATGAGCTTCGTTGGCTTTTGATGTACTTGGAATAACATTAGGTTCATTTGTTTCCAAGACTGCATCTTTTAAAGGCACTCGATTTGTTTCAGAGGTACAGGGAGTAAGTTCAGTTTCAGGAAGTTGTAGTTCAACAGCGGGAATATTAGAAACGGTAGAAGGCAAAAAATCTTCGTCCGTGAAAATATTTGGTCTATATGGAACAATACCGCTTATTTCAAAGCCTTTTTGAGCTTTTTCCATGGTAGCTACACGAACGAATGCTCGATTCAAAATTTCAGATACATCAAATGGTGTTATTTTTTTGTGAACATTCATTTGAATAGGCAGATTTTAGCGGCCCAAAAAATGTCAAATCTAGTGGCTGTAGCTTATTGGACGTGTGGGGCGGAAACGATAACATAATGATCCCATTTTCACGGCAAAATTCATAAGCAGCTAAAGAACAATGACTGCTGTGATTATCTAGCAACAGCAATGCTGGGTTGTCGTTCGAAGTAAATAGATGCGTGTTTATTAAAATGTTTAAGCCAAATCAAGAATAATTCTACAGTCATCCAGCCTTTGGCCGAGCATTCATATATGGCACCTACCGGTCCATTGCGTTTAAGCTGTTCCGACATTCGGATTCTAGGATAAATAAACATCGGAGGTATATATATATCCCTGATGCACTTACTGAGCAGCACAGAGTTATATTTCGACCTCTTTCCCAACTTACAGCTTTTCCCAGTTGTTTGACACCTTTTGGAGCTACAATTTTGGATGGAACCTGCACCGTGGTAATGCCTGTCTCGTCAACATTAAATATGCGGCAGGCTTGAAAGTTATATTTTGTTAAAACTATATTTAAATTTTTGAAAAAAAGGCCTACACTTTCAGCATTAAAACCCGAAATTCTCCCTAAACTGGTTGCCTCGGGTTTCCTCAAACTAAGATTTGGATGCCGTTTTAAGAAAGCTTGAAGCCAGTCTTTACCGGCCATTTTTTTGTCATCGTTGAAGCAGTGTTTGATATTATTTTTAACCGCAAACTCGTAGACGATTTTTCGTAAATCAGTGGCCGTTAGACCATAGAACATCTTTGCCAAATAGATGCAGCGATCAGCCACTCGCTTTTCTTGTTCAGTGGAAAATATAGGATGACGACCTAGTTGTGCTGCACAAGCATTGTTTGTATTTAACCTATCTTTTAATGTAGAATATGGGATATCTGAAAAAAGAACATTAGAAAATGGATTAAAAAATAAAGATCATATATTACCAAACTCTCTTGCACTTTGCCTTTTCCCCTTTCCGCTTCTAACTGCATTTATACCTTCCTGAAGCTGTTCTGCGCTCCATGTTGCCTTTTTCCGCGAATTCATCATTGTCTTTGGCATTCTTTATCCTAAATTAAAAATGTATAAATCAATGTATAATACCGCCCACTGGAGGGTAATGCCGCCCAAGTTGGGCGAAATTACCCGCCATCGCCATATTTCAAACAAAACAATTGTTAATCGTTATTTCTCAAAATATTGAAAGAAACTGTTTCGATTCATATATATAAGAGGACCGGTTACTAATTAATAAAAAAATCAATAAATTAAGTATAAAAATAAGTTACTCACAAATTATTTTCGAGCTCCTAAAAATTATAGTGGCACCACACAAAACACGTTGACTTCTCTGAAACAACTAAATATGCTTATGGCCGGCGACCTTGTTGCACGGTTCTCTCAGTAGTATCGTGGCGTCATTTCGATGTTGCCAAAGTTACTATTTCTCTATATTTAAGATATTTTATAGAGTGGGCGGTATTTGCCGCTGGGCGGTAATACCCGCAGTTCCCCTAAGCAAAACGCTAGGACAGGCCGATTTTTAAAATAATCATATTATATTAATGTTTCTAACTTTACGCGATCCCTCTTCAGGTGACAGGCATAACTTTGATTTTTTTAAATGGGAAAGCACATACATCATGTGACACCTCATTTAAAAGCTTTTGAAATGCTGATTACAAAAATGTATAATACTTTAATCCTTTTTGAGAGCGTAGGCGAAAAATTTCGGTCGAAATCTTTTTAAACGCATTCATTCTTTTCGAATCCTGAAAAAACTAATAAGTATTTTTGAAAAATTTAATTGCAGAATGAAATATTAGATTATTAGCGAGGGCAAACAGTCCCTTAGAATAAACAAAAAGTTTCTTTTGAATGATATATTTGAAATAAAAATCAGACTAAATTTTCTCTTTTTTTTCACCCCTGTGACTTACTAAAATTAACATTATAGGAGTTCTCAGGGACTTTCGACCATCTAGAATACTGTAATATTTCATTCTGCGTTTAAATTTTTCAAAAATATTTATTAGTTTTTTCAGGATTCGAAAAAAATAATTGCATTTAGAAAGAATTCGACCGAAATTTTGCGCCTACGTTCTCAAACAGGATTAAAGTATTATACATTTTTGTAATCCGTATTTCAAAAGCTTTTAAATGAGGTGTTACATGATATACTTTCACATTTAAAAAAATCAAAGTTACGACTCACCTGAAGAGGTATCGCGTAAAGTTCGAAATATTGATGCTATAATATACTATGATTATTTTAAAAATCGACCTGTCCGAGCGTTTTGCTTATGTGCTAAAAATAAATATGTTAATAAGGGGGGTAACACTAATTCCAGCGCACTACATATATGACAAAAGATGAATTTTAATGCATGCTTTAAGTTAAAATTTTTTACTTAAGTCGTCATAATAGGTGACTTAAGCTTAAGCGAAAATATTTGTACTTAAGTAAATATTTTTAGTTGGTGGAACGAAACTCAACGGACTTAAGTAAAAATTATGTCTTAAGATCAAATTTTCACTTAAATCACGTTGGTGAAACTGGGCGTAACGCCCAACATAGTTCTTTTATCTTGTTGGCGTCTGTATAGTTCCTTCAGCTCTTTGTTGGTTCTTAGCCTATAATATTGTCCTGTTTACGCATTAAGAGGCGGCCCAAACAGTTATCGCTCTTCATTTAAATAGTATATAATTCCCTGGGTCACCCTGACCAACTGAACGATATTTATCAATATATGTGACGCATTTCTGGTTTATTTTTCTGTATTCTTTATATATTTTTAGAGCAAAACCGAAAGGTTAACTACATCCGGAGGTAATCCAGTTGCGGAAAAAGACGCAAGTTTAACAGTTGGTTATCATGGACCTACCTTATTACAAGACTGGGTTTTAATTGACGAATTATCCCACTTCAGTAGGGAACGAATACCTGAACGTGTAGTGCATGCTAAGGGTGCTGGAGCATTCGGATATTTTGAAGTTACTCATGATATTACCAAATATACAGCTGCCAAAGTTTTCTCTGAAATTGGGAAGAAAACCCCAATAGCTGTCAGGTATTTGCTGATTTTTATTTAAACATTTTTAATTCCATACACTTTTTATATTCTTTAATAGAACAATAAAAATAAAACTGCTTTTCCACTCACTTTATCGTTTCTGATTCTATGCCATTAGTCACCTTCTTCTTCTTCGTCTTCTTCTTCTTCTTCTTCAATTCTCCAGTATCTCCAGTTTATCTCTACAGTATCTTGGTCATCTGCTTCCATTCCTTATTTAGTTATATATTCGTTAAATTTAGTCTCTGATTAAATTTATTTGCATAGTAATCTTTCCATATTTTTAAAATTTTGTCTGTTTTTGTTTCTAATTCATTTATATTTTTTATGATTTACTTTATTTTGTTTCTCTTGCCTTCATTCATAGATCTTACATTAGACCAGATCTGTCTATTATTCGTTTCGCATTTTTAGTTGATTTCCATTTCTCCACAATTCTCGCGCAATTACGGTATGCGGCAAAATAAACAGTACTAAAATTCGTATGCCTCAAATTTGTATGTGTCATGTGCCGAAACGTATTGAGTGGTTTTTGAAAGTTGGTATAACCTATGTGAATATCGTGTTAATATTAGGTGCTCCAGAATGGTCCTCAGTTTTGCAGAAAAAATTTTTATAGTGGAGTACTATTTTCGGTAATACGGAAAAGGTCACGAAAACGATCCAAGCTTAAAATCAATTATGGTTTCAGCAGGACGGGACAGCTTGTCATACTGCTAGGGAGTCTCCTCGAATACTGCGTGATCATTTGGGGAGTTGCCACTCACCAGAACTAATGCCACCAGATGCGTACATATGCGGAATGCTGAAGGAGTCAGACAAATCCACCGTTTACCATTTCGGAATTTCGGAATAGAATAAGATTTTTTCGTGCCAGAGGTAGTAGTGGATCTAGAAATATGCCATAGGAGGGGAAATTTACCTTAGGGGGAACTTCCAATGAAAAACCAAACGAAAGACATAAAAAAGATAAACTCAGATTACATAAAAGACATAAATAATAACTTATAGGCATTCAGTTCCCTTAATTTTCCTAACTAGCTTGTTTATTGGATTGAATTTGTCTTTCTGGGGTTTCGGTTTCATGTCAACCAATATATTTTTACGTTTGAACAGGGAGGGAAATTTCCCCATTTTCCCTCACCGTAGATCCGCCACTGGCCAGAGGGCATCTTTAACATCTGTTTCATAGGAAACGTGCGTCGTGGTGAATAATTTTTGCAAGGCTATATTGTATATTAGATATATAAATAATCATAAACATTTCAATATTCACTTCAGTAGTATTTATTTTGCCGCATACTCTATTGCGTTATCTTTAGTTTCTAAATAGGTTATTTGTTTTTTGTTGACATTCTTTTTCTTATATTTTATTCCGCTTCTTTTTGTGTTTGTATGTTCATGATTATTGTTCCCATATCTTGTGTATATTGTGAATTATACTTTTTGTATTCCTTTCTTTTGCCACATATGTACCTACTTCAATTAGTTGGTCCCAGACCAGAAAGCACCAGAAAGTGTCTAGCCGCTGAAAACATGGACTGATCAGGTGAACGATATCATGAATGATCAGCACTCTTAGGGCTTGTCGATATTCGGGCGGTTTGCCAACGTCAACTGTTTTCCCCTGTTTTTCTTGGTATTAGGGTGAAACTTCAAAGGCGGCATTAGGGTGAGATCAAGTAAAACAGGTAAATCGCGCAGTCGACGTTGGCAAACCGCCCACATATGACCGCCCTTAAACGTTCCTCTCCCGATGTCACCAGTTTTCCCACGTTTACACCGCTCAACAAAAACAAATTTTAGCACTGCCTAACGAAATTACGAAATGACCAGCGTAGATGCGAAACGCAAATAATGATGGTGTAAAGTGTAAACAGTTCATAGAAGGTCTGGCTTCGAACGACCGGTCGATGCTTGCATTGAGTGATCACGCAACCTTCGATTCCATCTTTTAAATGGCTGAGTTAATCATTGTTAATATAGAATTCTACCATTTTTGCCATTTCAGTTTAGTTCAATATCTCCATATTTTCCGGTACTCTTTAGACTTATGTTTGGATTTTTGCATATTCTTCCTTAATAGAACTAATAGGAGTGGGAATAGTAATATATAACGTGCAAATCTACTTTTTCAGGTTTTCTCAAGTTGCTGGAGAAATGGGATACGCCGATACTGTTAGAGATTTCAGAGGATTTGCAGTAAAATTCTATACTGAGGATGGAATTTGGGATTTGGTTGGAAATAATTTTCCTGTATTTTTCGTGAAGGATGCTGCGTTGTTTCCAAGTTTTATCCACGTACTAAAGAGGTCAGTTATATTACTAAATTTTATATACAAAAAAAACTACACTCGCCATCACATCAAAAGTACTCATTAGATGCAAAAAATCGACTTGTATTGTTTTTTAATATTCTATTTTCGCCTATTTTTATTGCCATAAATAATATATATGCAGTTACAGTAACCTAACGATAAAATCGTCAACGCCAAAAACATACAATAGACATACAGTATGGTGCAAATGAAAGGAATTAATTCATTTTTTCGTAAATGGACGATTTTGGAATAAATCCCGAAACAGGTCGAATTTTATTTTTAAATTATTATTTTTTGGCATATATATCATACTATGGTTTGTTTCTAAACCAGGAGGAGTAATTCAAATTTACGGCGCCGTAATGCTTGTTTATAATTGGTCCAACCCCAGGCAAGTTTACACCACTGTTTGTAATTTTGACACTAATGACATTTATGAAATTTTGACACCACTGGCACTTTATAGGTTAATTAAGTTATATCAGCGATTTTTGTGTTTTCTGCGTTTTTCCTTTAATTTTTAGATTTTCAGTCTGCTTTTATAAAAAAATAGTTGTTTTTAGAACTCTTTAACGACGTATTCGTATAATATAAGATTTATGGATTACCGTCGAAGGCCGACATGATCAAAGAAAAAAGAAGATGTATTTGTTGACTTTTCTAGTGACTTTCTCGGATGTGAACCTGTCTTTTTAGTTTACTCCTCTTAGTTAAAAAATAAACTATAGTGACGTCATACATCTGGATGTGATGACTTAATCGATGATTTTTTTAACGAAAACAGGGCTCGTGTGCTAGCTTACTTGAAAAGTTATTAAATTCTCTATTCAGCAGTATAAGCAAAAATATAATTATTCATACAGGGTATCCAAAAATTATTTTTGAATTAAATTAATTGACACAAGAAGAAGAATGTAATTCATATAATTCAAAATATATTTTATTTTTCACAGAAAATAGAAAAAAAAAATGTTTTTAAAAAACAAACATTTCTTCTCGCTTAAATTAAATCTTCAAAGTGCTAAGCGACAACTGGGTGGCAGATTTAACAATGAATTTAAGCGAAAAGCAATGTTTAAACATTTTTATATGTTATTTGACAGCAGTAAAATAAATTCTGTATTAAATAAATGACGTGCACTCTTCGTTTTGTGTCAATTAATTCAATTAAAAAAATTTGAACACCCTGTATAAATAATTATGTTAATTCTTATATTACTGAATAGAGAATTGAATAGCCTTTCAAATCAGCTGGTACACGACCCCTATTCTCATTTAAAAAAGTCATCATCAAAAAATTAATCGATTACGTCATCACGTCTAGATGGATGACGCCACTAGTATGATATATGTATGTATATGCCAGAAAAATCATAATTTAAAAATAAAAATCGACCTCTTTCTTGACTTATTTCGAAAATCGCTCATTCGAGAAAAAATGAATTTACTCCTTTCACTTACATCATGCTGTATATTAATTTTAAAACAATTTTCTCCTTAACAAGTTCAACTATTACTAGCACTTATTTTTAAAATAATTAATGGGATTATGGAATACTTGACTGATTGATTCTGAAAGTCCCATTAAGACAAAACTAATTTTACTCTCTGACAGAATGACTGACGTAGTATGCCATATGTTATGTAAAATTAGAAATGAATTTTACAAAAAAAGGATGGATGGAATGAATTAAGCCTGAGTGGTATGAAGATGTCAAAGGGATGTAGGTTGGAACGATAAAAACATGAGAGAGAGTAGTAAAGTTACAAGCCCTATATTAGACCTTGACCCATTAGTATATTTATAAGCAACAACATGCCAGGAACTAGTAATCAACAAACAGTCGAATATACAGTGTGTTCCAACGAATATTTGACCCCCACCCCAGAAACTCAAAAACCAAGAGTTTCTTCACAATAAAAAACACGTCAATTTGTACTGGACGGGGGAAGAATTTTCATGCAAAATCCATGCCCTCAAATGTAACACCCCACCCCCCACTTTTTTTTTAAAGCAAGTGTAGTCGAGTGGCACATTATTTGAAAGGTATATTTTTTCTCTATACGGCCCTCTATTTTTTTAATTTGCGGGATAACTATAAAGATAATTTTGGATTTAACTAATTTATAGTAAATTTGTTAAGTCCAAAATTATTTTCAAACTTATTACGTAAATTAAAAAAAATAGAGTGTCGTGTAGAGAAAAAAAATACCTTTCAAATGGTGTGCCACTCAACCACACTTGCTTTAAAAAAAATCTGGGTTGATGCGGGGCAGTAGGGGGTTAAATTTGAGGGAATGAATTTTACATGAAAATTCGTTCCCCTCCCATTATAAATTGACGTGTTTTTTTTTTAATTTTGAAGAAGCTCTTAGTTTCTAAATTTCTGGGGGGTCAAATTTTCGTTGGAACAGACTGTATATCAGCCATAAAGAAAAAAAAAACATCATAACCGAAAAGACAAAGATCGGAGTGTACTATTTAGTAAAATATAAAGAGAGAGATCAATCCAATACTATTATGAATTGCGCTAGTGAATAATATTTAGAAAAAACGCACACAAGAAAGGACACATACCTAATGGTTGGTCCAATTCATTGTTCATAGCTCTACCTAAGAAGACAACAGCAAAAACCTTTGCTAATTATAGAACTATCAGTTTATTAAACCATTTGTTGAAAATTTTTCTAAAGGTAATACATAGCTGTATCAACAATAAATGCGAGGAATACCTATGTGACACACAGTTTGGTTTCCGTAACGGCTTTGGAACGAGAGAGGCATTGTTTGGGATGAATATACTTGCTCCAATATGTCGTGATATATCTGTAGACATTTTTACTGTTGTTTTATTGACTTCCAAAAGGCATTTTGGTATTATAACAAATCAGTTAAAACTTATCCAGGTGCTGACATTGGGTCTGATCACAATCCCATAGTAGCTGTAACCCAGTTAAAATTGATACAGCCCAATTACAAGTCGAGAAAGTTAAGGAATCAGTTCAAAGACAACTGAACCAAAATTTGAATTGGGAAAATATCGGTGAGAATGTCGATGAGGGCTTAAATAAAAATAAATAACAGTAAAAGAAATCTGTGTGAGAAATTTACAAGGCAGGTCAAAGCTAAAAAAGCAGGGTTGGATGACACAAAACATATTGGATTTGATGGAACAACGGCGATTAGCGAAAAACAACGAAACACTTTATAACAGCATACAAAAAGAAATTCGACATAAAATACGAGAAGCAAAGAGTCAACATCTAGCCAAACAGTGCCAAGACATTGAAGAACTTGAAAACAAATATGACACGTTTAACATGTATAAAAAAGTGAAAGAAGCGGCTGGTATCTTCAATAAGAAACAAACTGCATTGCTACAAGATGAACATGGTAAAGTAATATTTGAGGTAGAGGACAAACTTAAAAAATGGGAAAATTACGTTACGAACCTATTCGAAGACGATAGGAGTAGTTCAACCACCCAATATTACTAACTGCGACGGACCCCTAATAACACTCTCTGAGGTAATAATAGCCATACAATCATCAAAAGATGGCAGAGCGACTGGTCCTGATGAAATTCCAATTAAAATATACAAGCTTATACATGATAGCAATGTTTTAGAGGCTATAATTTCGTTTTTCAATACCGTTTATACCAGCGAACAACTTCCTAATGGCTGGTCTAATTCACTGTTTATAGCTCTACCTAAGAAAACAACAGCAAAAACCTGTGCTGATTATAGAACCATCAGCTTGTTAAACCACTTATTGAAAATTTTTCTGAAGGTAATACATGGCCGTATCTACAATAAATGCGAGGAATACCTGGATGACACACAGTTTGTTTTCCGTAACGGGTCTGGAACGAGAGAGGCATTGTTTGGAATGAACGTACTTGCTCAAAGATATCGAGATATATCTGTAGACATATACTGTTGTTTTATTGACTTCCAAAAGGCTTTTGATCGTGTTAAGCACTCTATATTGATCGAAACTCTACTAAAAGACATAGGCTTGGACGGCAGAGATGTTCGAATAATTGCAAATTTATATTGGAATCAAACAACATCAGTTTTAGTAGAGGGTGTGGAATCACAGGCTCTTAATATTAAAAGAGGAGTACGGCAGGGACGCCTCTTGTCACCACTGTTTTTCAACGTTTACTCCGAAAGAATTTTTATAAAGTAATAAGTAAACAGCAGCATATAAAACCGTCTATATATGTAAATAATACCAAACTTGAGCAAGTTGATAAAATCGTTTACCTTGGACAGCAACTAAATTGTAACGCAGAAAGTCACGGCGAAATTAGATCTAGGATAGAGCAAGATAGAGCCGCTTTTAGAAGGATGTCCAAGGTGTTATGTAACAGAGACCTAAAATTGGCATTGAGGATCCGCCTACTTCGCTGCTACGTGTTCTCGGTTTTACTTTATGGTGTCGAGTCCTGGACTGTGAATAAAATCTATCTAAATCGCCTTGAGGCTTTCGAAATGTGGTGCTATAGAAGAATTTTAAAAGTTTCCTGGGTGGAGAAGATTCGAAAATCCACAATACTAGAACGTCTCAGCAAGACTACTGAGATAATAAAAAGCATCAAGCAGAGAAAGATGGAGTACTTCGGACATGTAATGAGAGGTCCCAAATATAGGTTGCTACAAAATATCATGCAAGGAAAAATAGCAGGCAAACGCAGTCCAGGACGAAGAAGAACCTCATGGTTGAAGAACTTGCGAGATTGGTATGGTGTTGATACAAGCATGCTATTTAGGGTGGCAGTGAATAAAATTAAGATAGCTATGATGGTAACCAACGTTCTGAAAAGACATGGTACATGAAGAAGAAGAAAAGGTATTTGATCGGGTTAAGCACTAACAGAGACGTTCGCAGAATTGCGTAATGGAATCAAACATCAGTTTTAGTATACGGTTTGGAATCACAGGCTCTTAATATTAAAAGAGGAGTACGATAGGGATGCTCTTGTCGCCCCTGCTTTTCAACGTTTACTCCGAACGAATTTTCAGAAATGCACTTTCTGGAAAACAAGAAGAAATAGTTGTGAACGGTGAAGTCATCAATAATTTGCGATGTGCGGACAACACATTACTATCCAAGCTTCTACTCAAAAAGATCTGTTGTATGTAAACATTACTTGATAGTGTTGTTAAGAGTTGTAAGGAAGCAGGCCTGGATCTGAACATACGGAAAACCGAAATACCCATAGGAAGTAAACAAGAGAATATAAAACCGTCTATGTATGTAAATAATAGCAAACTTGCGCAAATTGATTACCTTGGATATAAATTAAATTGTAATGCAGAGTCACGGCGAAATTAGATCTAGGATACAGCAGGCCAAAGCCGCTTTTAGAAGGATGTCCAAGGTATAATGTAACAGAGACATAAAATTGCCATTCAAAATCCGCCGACTTCGCTGCTACGTGTGCTCGGTCTTACTTACTTACTATAGTGTCAAGTGTCGAGTCCTGGACTGTGAATAAAATTGATCTAAATCGCCTTGAGGCTTTCGAAAATTGGTGCTATAGAAGAATTTTAAAATACAACCAAGAGCTCAGCAAGACTACTGAGATTATAAAAAGCATCAAGAAAAGAAAGCTGGAGTATTTCGGACATACAATGAGAGGTCCCAAATATAGGTTGCTAAAAAATATTATGCGAAGGAAAATAGCAGGCAAACGCAGTTCAGGACGAAGAAGAACCTCATGGTTGAAGAACTTGCGAGATTGGTATGGTGTTGATACAAGAGTGCTATTTAGGGTGGCAGTGAATAAAATTAAGATAGCTATGATGGTAACCAACGTTCTGAAAAGACATGGTACATGAAGAAGAAGACACAAGAAAGGCCGCCGAAAGGGACATAGTTGGTACAACAAATCAAAAAATCAAAATAAATATCACTAAGAATAAGTACCAATTCTCAATAAATATACTCAAATTACTTATAATATACAGAGCTGTTGTAAGTACCGACAAAAAGTACTGAAGTCTTAAGTACCAGTACTTATTCAAAGTGGAACCAAGTATAAGTACCAGTACCAAGAATAAATAAGTACTTAAGTGTTGAATGGTATCCTTAAGTATTTCGGTTAAGTAGTACTTGAAAACAGTAAATTTAAGTACTACGTATTAAGTAACGGATTTATGTAGTTAAGTACCTACGATTAAAATATTTGGTGCATAAATATCGAGTTCAAATACAAGTACTGACACATTTGTTTTAAGTACTTGTGTAAAAGGGAAGAAACTCATATATAACAGGAACATTTCATTGAAATTAAGGATTAGAACACTTAAATATTACATATTTGCAGTACTGTTCTATGAAATGGAGAGCTGAATGTTTAAAACAGGAACATATAAATAAATTACAATAACTTTACCAAAAGAAAAATAAATAAAGATACTCAGACTAACGGAAATATTGTATTATAGATAATAATATTTATTTGTCGGTTACGGGAAACCTGGCTGACGAGTTCTAAAAGTACGAAACAACAATGTTTTTTAAAATTATTAGAAATATAATTGCAGTAATTGCTAATACTCAAGAACTTTTCGAAAAGGGTTTAAGTACATTTCGAGTACTTAAATAATTTTTATTTTTTTAATTGCAAGTAAAACTATACTTAAAACAAAAAGTACTAAGTACAAGTATTTGTCGGAATACTTAAAAGGTCAAGTACCAGTAAAGGTATTTTTTGGAGTACTTAGAGTAATGTACTTAAGTACTTAAAAGTACTTAAGTACATGTCGGTACTCACTACCGCAGCTCTGATACTATATTTATCACATTTTCATGTTTTCTCGTAGGAATCCAGTAACCCATATTAGACCAGACTACGACATGTTTTGGGATTTCATCACGCTTCGTGAAGAGTCCATGCACGCTGTTTTAATGATGTTTGCTGATAGAGGAATTCCCGACGGTTATAGACACATGCATGGTTATGGTGCAAATACGTTTGCCTTTGTGAATGCCCACGGAAAACTGGTTTATTGTAAATTTCATTATTTAAGCAATCAAGGTAATAGTCTAGTAGCAACATAGGGGTCCCGTGGGCACTTTTAGGTCGCCGCGATTTGATGGTGGAATTATAGGTTTTTTGGGTCGCTGAATCAAAAGGAAGTGGTTTGGAAAGCCAGCTATGGTCCGTTTAATTGTCATTAACAAATTATTGGAAAATTAGGTGTTTTTCAGGAATTATTAGAAGCCCTTTAAATAAATTGATAGTGTTAAGGTCTTCTCTGGTATATTTTTGGTCGTTGAATTGAATGCGACTAGTCGCGATTATTCAAAATAAGTTCTTATTTTGTTAATATCAAAATAATTGTTTATTCGCCGAAAAGCTCGAAATGCGTTATCTACAGCAAGTTTGTAGTCTTTTTCATAGTATTTTTATACGCATAATCAATTGTCACTAGTCGTGGTAGCTTAAACCACCTTCCGACTTTGTTATTAATAAATTATTGCAAAAATAATGGTTTATAGTACGTACGTTTACTCACGGTTTTTGCTCTAAATTAAAAAGAAACCACCTGGTATGACATGAAATTTGGCATGCACGTAGCTAACATGTCAAACAAAACAAGTGATATTGTGCTGATGTGTGATTTTACCCTGCGGGTGAGTTGCACCCCGTTTCGGGGGTGAAAAAAGATACCTTTAAAATATGTCCGGAATTGGATAAACTGTTTAATTCTAAGCAACTTTTGTTCTATACAGCTTTTTCACCAAGTCAATACTTTTCGAGTTATTTGCGAGTGAATATGTTCATATTTCACCAAAAAGGCAAAAATAACTCTAAAAGTATTGACTTAGTGAAAAAACTGTATAGAACAAGTTGCTTAGAATCAACCAGTTTATCCACTTCCGGACTTATTTTATAAAAGTTTCTTTTTCACCCCCGAAAAAAGTGAAACTGACCCCCAGGGTCAACGCAGACATCGGCACAATATCACTTGTTTTGTTTGACATGTTAGCTACGTGTGTGCCAAATTTCATGTCAATCCAAGTGGTTTTTTAAAATCTAGAGCAAAAATCGTGAGTAAACGTACCATAAACCGTTATTTTTGCAATAATTTATTAATAACAAAGTCGGAACATGGTTTAAGCTATCATGGCTAGTGGCAATCGATTTAGCGTATAAAAGTACTATGAAAAAGACTACAAACTTGCGTAGATAGCGCATTTCGAGCTTTTCGGCGAATAAATAATTATTTTGTTACTAACAAAATAAGAATATATTTTGAGTAATCGCGACTAGTAGCATTCGATTCAGCGACTAAAAATACACCAGAGAAGAGCTTAATACTATAAATTAATTTACAGGGCTTCTAATAATTCCTGAAAAACCCCTAATTTTACCATAATTTGTTAACAACAATTAAATGGCACCACATTTGGGCTTGCAGACCACTTCCATTGGATTCAGCGACCCAAAAAACCTATAATACCACCATCAAATCGCGGCGACCTAAAAGTGTCCACGGGACCCCCTATGCTGCGTCTAGACTAATAAGTTCGTATCCATTAATTTATTCAAGATATTCCCTAAATATCATAAAACGATCTAAAGCGGTCTCCTCTATACCACATAAATGGTATAGAATTAAAACATGGCACAAAATATATTTTGTAAAAAGTGGAATAAACACTTCTGTAAAAGAAAACTGAAACAGAACCGATTAAAATGACTTATGTACGAGTAGACTGTGTTACAAAGATACAACCAAACAACAACTAACAGGTAGCAATATTTTTTTTTAATTTGTTACAAAATATCAGTTTGTAGCAAATCACTCCTAAATGTATAGCGTGTCGAGCCTAGTAGGTCCACTTCTCCTCCATCTCTTCTTCTCCATCGCTTTTTTCCTCCAATTTGTGTCTTTGGCTCTTTTTAGATCATCTACATCCATTTTCCACTTTGTTCTGAGTCGATCTCTTCTCTGGCATCCTCCTATTGTACTTGACTTGAATTTTCGGTAGTCTACCTTCTGACATCCTCTTCTATATGTATCCTAGACATCTTAGTCATTGAGTTCTTATTGCTCCTTATAGTATGCTGGGCTCCCCAACTCTCTCAGATCTTCATTATTTTGTCCTTCTAATCCAAACGATGTTCTCCATTTTTCCTAAAAATATTTTCCTTAGTAGTTTTTGTTCCCATATCTGTACCATACCTTGTTGTTTTTTATTTAATGTCCATGTGTCACATATGTTGACTATCAGTGCTCTATTTTGGATTTCTTCTTCTATATTTGGTTTTCGTACAGCAAATTTCGTACAGCCTTTGTTATACACTCACCCGGCACGAAATTCCGCCACTAAAAATTTTGATTAAGTTTGACAATGTATAACTTTATTATTTGTACTCTGATTTTCAAGATTCCTGAATCAGTTTGTAGGTACATACATGTATTGATGTCGTTTGTTATTATTGCGATAAAAAATTTTTTGCTTAGATGGCATTATACGGGTGTGAATGGAAGCGTTGTATTTTCTCCTAACTTTAAAAAGGTCTGTAGAAAAATTTGAGGGCTGATTTTGTTTCATACCCCTTTCGTATTATCTTGGAGGTATCATTAAGATTTTTTTGAATTATCCGAATATCACTTTCACGTAAGAGCTGGAAACAAAAACACAGTTTTGAAGGTCTATTTAATTAAAAATATCAAACGCACTAAAATGAACAACACAAAACAAACTTAACAACAAAACAAAACAATTGACTGATCGCAATCTGTTTGGCATCGTAAAGATGTGTTATCCTTGCCTGGGGAATAGCCCGATATTCCTCTACCAAGGCCGTAGCTGTACCAAATTTTCTGGAGGCCTAGGATGACGGAGATTCATCCCATAAATGCTCAATAGGATTGAGATCTGGGCTGCATGCGGGCCATTCTAATCTTATCAATCCAACCTCTATTGAGGATACGTATGTTTATGAACCAATCAGTGTTTTTATTTACAAAAAATTGTACAACTCTTACAAGAAAAGAGATATTCGAATAATTCAAAAAGCAATATTTTAGTGATGCCTCCGAGTTAATTATGATAGGACTATAATGCCATGTAAGGAAAAATTTTTTTTACCGGAATAATAACAAACGATATCAATAAATCATGATTATAGAAACTGACGCAAGAAGCTTGAAAATCGGGATACAAATACATAATAAAGTTATAAATTGTCAAACTTAATCAAACATTTTTAGTGGCGGAATTTTGTGCCGGTAAGTGTAAAAATGTATTATTAGTTATTTGTACTGTTAAACAGTGGCGGCTCTACGGAAAGGGAAAACATCCAAAATTACAGAAAAAAAATGTTCAAACATAAAAATATATTATCTGACATGAAACCGAAACCACAGAAAGACAAATTCAACCAAATAAACACGATAGTTAGGAAATTAAGGGAACTTAATGCCTATAAGTTATTACGTATGTCTTTTATGTAATCTGAATATATCTTTTGGTTGGTTTTTCATTGGAAGTTCCCCCTAACGCAAAGTTCCCCTCCCAATACAAATTTCTAGATCCGCCACTGCTGTTAAATAGTTTCGTCTTATATATTTTTGGTCTGTGCATTCCATGTAAATATTTTACTTTTATTTTACTAATATATGTACATAGGTCTGGATCCCGCGTATGAAAAAAAAGTTGATTAATAGCAAGCTGAAAATTTGTTAATAGCTTAAGGGTGTTTAGTCGGACAAACTTTGATATATGGGAACACTGGAAAAGGGGAAGTTCTAATTGTGGAACAGGTTAAAAATTTGGAACGGTCAGACCACGAAAACGGCACATGTATGGTGTCCGACAGAACAGACTTAAACTCTCTGAACAGAGAGTAAACTCTCATGCAAAAATCAGACTGCTATTTATCACCAAATGGGCGTTTTAATGAGTGGAACATGTATAATATTTCAAATGACAGGAATTATGACAGATGATAAATAGCAGTCTGATTTTTGCATGAGAGTTTAATCTCTGTTCGGAGAGTTTAAGTCTATTCTGTCGGACAAAATAAATGTGCCGTTTTCGTGGTCTGACCGTTCCAAATTTTTAACCTGTTCCACAATTAAAGCTACCCCTGTTCCAGTGTTCCCATATATCAAAGTCTATCCGACTAGACACCCTTAAGCTATTAACAAATTTTCAGCTTGCTATTAATCAACTCTTTTTTCATACGCGGGATCCACACCTAACAGTCTTATTTATTGCTTTTCTTCAAATTTTTTAGTTATCAGTATCGCTTTCTGTTTGCGTCTCGCTACTATTCTTATATCTACAGCGAACGCCAGGTATTGATGCTTTTTATGATATGCATAATTCCCTTTCTGTTGATATTATTGGCTTCCCGTACCTCGTTTTCCAGAAGGAGACTAGAGAGAGAATAGATGGAAGTGGGTCGCCTTGTCTTACTCCTTCATTTACTAGAAAATTGTCTGAACTCTCATCATTTACTTTTACTTCAAGTGATTTATCTAGTTCCTTGATTTTTGCTTTATCAAATGTTTGTTTAAAGTTTATAAATAGACTCGAATCTTTCCTCTAGTATCTCTTTCAGCAAGAATTTGTTCTGTTGTAATTCTTCCTTGTCTAAAACCCTCGTGGTATTCACTATATCTTCCTTTCTTTTTTTAGTATATTTTCACATATACACAAATATGACCTTCTTCTTTCTGGCATGATTAATCATGTTATTAGTAGGCTACTGTCTGTTCATTGCCATCAAATTTTCCCCGGACGATGAGGTCCAGCATTATCGCGATCGTTTTGGTGGTCTACCCTGTGGCATTTTACCTACTGGGTTATTTGTTTTCAGTGGCGTAGCGGGCGTGGGTTACACCCGGGGTGGTAATCGATGGTGTCACCCCAAATCCTAAAAATACAGTGACTCTCAAACGCCACTGTATTCGGTCCTGAGTTAGGTCTTCATTTAGATTTCGAGAGCTAATCGCTTTCCTAACTCCCAGATTCCAGCTCTGTGGTGGTCTTCCTCGTTTTTTTCTTCTCTGGGGGTTTTTCTGGGGGTCACATCATAGTTTTTTTGGCAATCTTTCGTCCCCCATTCGGTTCACATGCCCACACCATATGAGCTGTTTTCTTTCAATATCCTCAACTATAGTGCCCTTTACACCCATTTGTTGTTTTATTACTTCATTCCTTATTCTTTCGGCTCTTGATATTCTCATCGATCCTCGGATGGCACCCATTTCCGTGGCTTCGACCTTTTTCTTATATTTCTCGGTGTTACCCCAAATCCTAAAAATAAAGATTGTTAAAATCATCTGCTATCTTGGTAAAACTCACAAAATATTAAAACAGCCAATTTCAACTGTTCACTGTTCGTGGAAAAGCAAAGTGTGTGTGTGCACAGCCTCGAACAATGAAGCCATATGAATGGACTGATCTGGTTTCGAGTTTAACATTGAATAGGTCAAAACATTCCAACATATCTTTTTGAAGTTCGGCTCGAATTGTAAGTCCTATATCGGTAACTAACTCATCATCCATTCGTTTTCGACGTCGAATTGTTTTTAGGTGGAAATGTCTTCGTCCTCATATTTTGTCGTGGCAAAATCTATGTATTGCTTCATTTATAATATCATTACGTTTTTCTTCAATATAAAGACGAAGTGCCCCTATTTTTGTCGCTGATTGATCAACGGTTATGCTTTTACTTTGCAATTAAATTTGAAAAACATTTATTTCCCTTAGTACATCATTCCAAAACAGAAAGGTACCCTAACAAATAAATGTGAAATTATACAAAGCGGGCATAAGGTTATGTGCAGCACCTCTGGTGTATAAATTTTCTTGTTGATGAGAGAATTTCTCAATTGAAGCAACAACACTATAAAAATGTTCTGCCAATATTTTAACTGCAGCCAGCATAGTGTGCAGTGACTAAGAACTCCAACGTGTTATGGAAAGTCGCTTTAAGGCTGATTTATCTTAGAACGGGGCGTGCACGATACGTGCCGTGGAACAATAGAAAGCGCACCTTCCGGCTCCGTTATCGCTCCGCCACGTTGTCGCTCCATCCCGTTGTAGCATAAACCAGCCAATGCTTTTCATATCAGACGATCTTCAACGTACCACGTAAGACAGCCGTCCCGTCCACGTCCCCGTTGTAACATAAATCCGGCTTAACAGATGTTTTGCTGTGTTTAACAAGCACTTCCCAACAGCGAATGGAAACAAATAAAAAAATTAAAAATTGCTTCTACAGTTCCGAAAAATGTTAAGATGTGTTTTGTGCAAAAGAGTGCTGGCCACATAAATTAATTGATCAATAAATCCGACGAAAATGGCCTTTTTGATTTTTGTTTTAATAATAGCTTGTATTCCTCCATGTACGCCGCTCATAACAGTTAGTTACATTATCATATCCCTGTGAACGGCACTTCATAATATTTCTACACCATCAATTTAAAGCTTCTTGAGAATTTCGTTACTTAGATCAACTTAGATTTACTGCTTTTTTCCTTTCAACGGAAAAAATCCAAGAAATGCTTCTTCATTCATTCTTTTGTGATCGGGTCTCACGGGTGTCACCCCTGAACGGGTGACACCCGGGGCGGACGGGCCCCTCCCCCACCCCACCCTACCTACGCCACTGCTTGTTTTTACCCTTTAAAGAAGTCTGCTGTCCTCCATTCTCTTTATATATGTTTGTTCCAATATTTTCGTCTCTGTCTGACTCAACTTCCTATGTCTTGTATTGCACAGTTTTTTGTGATGTCTTCACTTTCTTATTCTGTCACGTAGAGTTTTGCCTTGTATATTTCTTAGAACATAACCTAATTCCTATGAAGTAACAAAAATTTTTTAATAAATTTTTTTATACCATGTTTGAATTCTGATAATATTTTCACCAAATTTGTCTATATACCATTTAGAGTATTTAGACGTAAATATAGACAAGAAAAAATTAATAAAAGTAAAGAATGCAAAATCTTTATTCTAACTCTTAACGATATTTTTAGGTATCTCAAACTTGATGTCAGACCAAGCAGAAAAACTTGCAGGTTCTGATCCCGAATATCTCATTAGAGACCTATACAACGCTATAGACAGTGGCCAGTATCCATCTTGGAATATGTATGTGCAGATTATGACACCAGAGCAAGCAGCCAAAAGTTCTTATGATCCTTTTGATGATTCCAAAGTGTGGTTACATGCTGATTATCCTTTAATTCCCGTTGGAAGGTTTGTCCTGAATAAAAACCCTACAAACTATTTTTCAGAAATAGAACAGATTGCGTTTGATGTTTCTCATTTAATACCAGGTAAGTTTAAATGGTCATAAAGTAAAGATTCAATATTTCTTGTATTTTATAAGGTCTATTCGTGGAGCAAATCCCGAACTTACCCAGAGGGAGAACGCCTGCTCATTACAAAAATGGGCGTTCGATAAGGTCGAATTTTTCCCTCTTCGCACAGTCATTGAAGCTTTTTAGCTCAGAAGTTTTTTACTCTGAACCGATTTACATGAAATTTTGGAATTAGGCTTATCCTACCCTTAACTTCAAAAGTGATATTGACCCGGACTCCGTTTTCACCCTGGGGGTGGTTGCCACCCCTTTTCGGTGATGGAATTTTTTTTTTTTAAATAACAGATATCGGTGGAAGACCTAATTTTAAGCAAAAAATGTTGTATAAATTTTTTTCAAAAACCCAATACTATTCAAGTTATTGGCAATTGAAAATTCGGAATTTTCTCACGATTTTCAACAGTTTTTTGCTAATATCTCCAAAAATATGCATTTTAACGATAATATTATAGTAAAGAACATTGTAGCAGGTAAAAAAAAAATAAACAAATTGGTTATTTAAAGAGTGTTCTAATTGCAATATTAAGCGAGATATTGAAGATCAAAACCGTTTTTATTTTGTGTGAAATTTAATCGATGTACTCAATGCCATCTAGCGGAGAGCGAATAAATGTTATGCATGCTGATGAGAAAGGATTTTATAGTGCTTAAAATAAGCTTTAAAATGAGTACTGTTAAAAGTCTTTTGTACGTAAAATAAGTGAGCTGTGATGAAAAAAAAAGAGGATCATCTAATGTTTTTTTTTAATCAATGGATTTCATAAGTGCCATTTCCACCAAAATTAAAACTAATCGTATTCCGTCTGGAATCAACTTTAGTATAAAGAGTTTGATGGAATCTAGCAGTCTCGCTGCTTTGAAACACCAATTTTTTGAAAAAATCACGATTTTAAGAAAAAAAATTTTGAATTTAAAAAAAACCACCTTTTTTCATAATATCTCAAAAATAAAGATACGTAAAAAAGTGTAATAATAAAAAAATTAAGTTTTTTTTTTGACAAAAATTTTGGTTTGTTTGTTTTTCCTATCACACAAAAATTGACGAAGATTTGATTGATTAAAGAGCGCGCGGTAGCGCAACCAGTCTCTCTCGAGCCTTTTGACCCGTCACCGTTTCAAAATAAAAGGTTTTTCACAAAATATTATAATAAAAAAAAGTTGTAGACCTAGTTGTAAACCTTCAAAATGGTTTTTTATAAGTTGTGATAGCTTCAAAATTAAAGTAGGTAGTTATGGCCACCAAACTACATATGTCGGTTCGCTAAACTCAGACACAACTTTTTAGTGATTTTAGTAAGTAATTTTGCCAATTTGGTAAAATTGGCAAAAAAATAATTACTAAATATTTAATAATTACTAAATAGTTAGTAATTTTGCAAATTTTGGCAAAATTGGCCCGAAACAAAAAAATTACCTACTAAAATCACTAGCCAGTTGTGTCTGACTTTAGCGAACCGGCTATTCCACGTAACTTGTAAGTTTATATTTTATTCAATAAATGGTGATATCTTACTCTATAATTGAATTCTTTTTAAATGTATAATCATACATATTCAATGTTTTAATTTAGGGGTAGTTTTAAGGGTTGAAGAACTTGGCATATGATTTTCCAGTATAGCTTTTTCGAGAACGTGGAACGATATTTAAATCCTTTTTCGTTTATCAAAAGAAATTTTTTATACAATTTTTAATCGAGGGGTTGATTGTAAGGGTTGAAAGGGGTTAACAATATGATAATTAAGGTAGAGAACATAAAATATCATTTACTCTATATTTAAATCTTTTTATGTCATACGAAATTAATTTTTTGTAAATATTTTAAATATTTTCGATTTAGGGGTTGTTTGCAAGGGTTGTACGGTTTTCAAGGGGATGAAAATAAGTTTGACATAAGGTTATTGTGTTAGAATAGAAAACACTTCACAATGTCACTCTTCATTATTAAACACGTTTTCTGGCGATAAAATGGCTTAATGTCAATTTTTCCATTAAGGGGTTGTTTTCACCCCTTAAAAATAAAAAACAGAGTTCGGGTCAATATCACTTTTGAAGTTAGAGGTAAGATAAGCCTAATTTCAAAATCTCATGTAAATCGGTTAATAGTGAAAAATTTCGGAGGTAAAAACCTATTTTACGCTTCAATGACTGCACTATCTGAACACCTAATGCGCAGGCGTTCTACCTCTGAGTAAGTTCAGGATACGTTTGGGGCGTGCTACCCGAATACGGCTATACAGTGGCAGTTCTAGACCAAAAAAACTGGGGGGGGGGCAAGGGAACACAACCGGTGAATATAAAAGATAACGTGCCTTTTTAACGAAGATTATAGTACAAAAGTCCTGTAAAAACGGGGGGGGGCTGCCTCCCTGGCCCAGGCTAGAACCGCCACTGCAGCTATAGTACCTATATGTACCTAACTACATTAAAATAACCACGTAACTTTCTCACTGCAGCCGATTTGATAAACCCCGATCATTCGAAAGACCCTGTTTACAAACACTTTTCTCTTTCACACTTGGGGAACACTTTTAGATTGCAGCGCGCAGTCTATGTCTATGTCTTTGACCAGTGACGATTTTTACGTTATAAATGGCTCCAGTACACGTTGGGCCAACTAGTTGGCCAATGAGTTGGGCCAATAAGTTGGGCCAAGTAAGAACAGTGAGTACATGGTGATTACACGTTGGTGGAGTTATCAGTCTGCATTAACCTTTCTTAGTGAATAAACAAAAACAAACTCTGATTATGGATATTGATGTGGAGACTGTAGCAGCTGCCGCAATTAATTTGTACAATGCGTTCAATGCTTATAGAAAAGTGTACCAAAGAAGAGTGATTAAAAAACAATGGCGTAAACGACGGTGCTTTTACACCGAAAAAAGTATTCATATTAAAACACAACCTTAAAATTAATACTTATAAACAGTATCAGTATTGTGAGAAGAGAAAACAAATATTTTAAACTCAACGACAACAACGTGTTCAGTGTTCATAGCCAAACAGCTGTTTGGCAGATCGCGCAAGTCCCAAAAATCCTTTGATTTGTGCACCAAATACCGACAAGATTCGGTTTGTAGACCAACGCTGACCGCCAATCGCAAACTCATGCCAAGTGGTCCTGTACAGTCTGTACACGTTGGCCCAACTACTTGGCCCAACTGATTGGCCCAACGTCTACTAGCCCCATTTTAGGTTAAGTTTGACGTTGGTCATTGACTTTTTTAGGTATTGAACCATCCCCCGACAGAATGCTGCAAGGTCGTCTCTTTAACTACGGTGACACTCACCGTTACCGTCTCGGAATTAACAACACCCAGTTGCCCGTCAATAGTGCTTTCCAGGTTAATACTTACCAGCGAGACGGTCAAGATTCTCTTCAAAGTCAAAATGGAGCTCCAGTATACCATCCAAATAGTTTCAAAGGACCTGAGGAAGACAAAAGGGCTAAAGCTCTATCTCCTATTTGGCCGTTGAGTGGAGATGCTCAAAGGGTTGATAATGGAAATGAAGATAATTATACACAGCCTAGGTAATTATCCTTTTTTTTTTTTTAGTTGTAATTTTTTTCTGGAAATGTTTATCAAATCATTTTCTTTTTTCATCAATAATGATAATTTTATTTGGTTGCGTTTTGAAAAGTCTTGGTGTAGATATTGCAGATCACGTCCTCAAATGCTTTAGCTATGATATTCGTTTTCTCCTGTTGCTTTCCTTACCTTACAGCTCCTTATAGAATGCATTTCAGTAACTTAAATTTGACTTTATTTCTTTTGTGTTTTAAATATAGTAATTTTCTTCGTTTGGTGTAACACAGTTTTCTTTTTCATTATTAAATAATGTGATATTTTACTCAATTATGACATGCAAAAATCAGCAAGCAGACCTTTTTGTCTGTTTTATGGATTTTGAAAAAGCGTTCGATAGGGTGCAGCACAAGACCATGATAGAAAGATTAAATGACATCGGAGTCGACAAAAGAGATTCTAAAATTATAGAGGCTATTTATTGGAATCAGACAGCAATCATAAAGACCAATGGTAACACGTCCAGGCCAACTACAATACAACCATGTGTTAGACAGGGTTGTGTGCTATCACCCATACTGTTTAACGTCTACTCTGAGGTAATATTTGCGAACGTTTTATCGCACTCTTCAGAAGGAATCAGGATGAACGGTCAAAAAGTAAATAACATCCGCTATGCAGATGACACGGTATTAATGACTGATTCGGACCATAGTCTGCAGATACTGTTGGATAGGGTTACTGAGAGTTGTGAAAAAATGGGATGAAGATCAATACTGCGAAAACCAAAGTTATGAAAATATCAAGGAACAAAAATTTATCCCTTCCAATATATGTAAAACACCAACAGCTTGAATACGTAAACCAATACACATATCTTGGTTGCTGGTTCAACAATCAACTTGATTATAAACAAGAAGTAAGAGCGAGAGTAGAGGTAGCCCGACAAGGGTTTATCAAAATGAAAAGCTTATTTTGTAACAGTAGCATTAATATCAGCCTTAGAAGTCGTTTTCTGCATTGCTATGCGTGGTCAATACTTTTGTATGGAACGGAGGCCTGGACACTCAACACAACACTGATGAACAAGTTAGAAGCCTTTGAACTCTGGCTTTATAGAAGAATCTTGAAAATACCTTGGACAACCCTCACCACCAACGAAAATGTTCTGAGGAGAATAGATACAGATAGGGAACTGATAAAAATCATTATAGTCAGAAAAGTTAGCTACCTGGGACACATAATGAGAAACGAAAAGTACCGCCTCGAGCAAGTGATCATCCAGAATAGGATTGAAGGAAAACGGGGTCCCGGTAGGTGCCAGATTTCATGGCTTAGAAATATAAGAAACTGGACCGGCCTTGATTCAACATATTTGTTTATGACATTTTAGGAAGTTCTAGACAATAGATATTTGCACCAGCGCAATAACCTCTCATTCCAATTCCTTTCCTAAATCGAAACTGTGTATCAGCTCGATCATCTTCAACTTTTTTTGTATTTTTTCTAGAGCCTTCCTTGTATTATTTTTAGGAAGCTTTTAAGTGTGTACCTGTATTATCTGGCAGCTAGAGCTTCACGATACGATACAATATCGATGCTTTTTAAATATTGAGTATTGTATTGGATATACCAATGAGGTATCGTATCGTGTATCGATATCGGCAATATTTTCTTATAAAAATATCGTATTGATATTGATTTCGATGCAATATCGATAGAATATTCGATAAAATATTGACATAAAAAGGAATAAATTAATAAAAAAAACGATAGTTTATTCATTTTCACTATCTTTATTAAAAATTTTTTTAGTAAAATAGGAAGTGGTTGAATGCTCGAATATATGAATATACGAAATAAAAGGCAGATATCGAGCATTGAGCTTTATCTAATCTTGCTTTAAAAGTATACTTAGTATACTATGATTGTACCTCCATCTTCAAAATGTAGGTACCGGCACTCAAATTTATCTGTTTTTCCTTCGTGTAGTGTACGTTAAGTATTTGTTATATTATGTTAATTTAAGTTGCCTCCACTCAGATAATTAATGACATTCGAGGATACCTTCCCGTTTTTTGACGAATTGCCCCTGAAGATGCTCTTGGGGCGAAAGTATACTTGCGCAAGATTAAATAAAACTCAGTGCTCGATATCTGCCTTTTATTTCGTAAAAAAATATTTATTAAAATATATAAGAAATAGGATAAGTTACATTATAACCTCACAAATATTATTCTTTAAAGAGCTCTCCATCCATCTGTTCACACGAATGAGTTCATTGATACTTTTATCTTTTAAAGAGCATCTTTTATTCGTTAGTACCAACGCTGCTTCAGAAAAAAGCCGCTCGACTGGTACGGACGTCGCTTGGACACACAAAATATCTCTAGCCAACCGAGATAAAACGGGGAACACTACTATATATTATGATTTCTACCATAATAAAATATTTGGGTCTGGTCCAGGTCTTGAAAATTGCAAGTAGTTTTCAATTTCCTTTTCAAAACATCGATATTATTTGATGATTTTAAAAATAAAATATCGAGATTGATTGATTTATTGGGTTCATAGTCTTTCTCTCTCGCACTAATGGAGAGCATACGCGCTTGTGCGTCTTATAACTCTTATAATATTTTAACTGTATGTATAATAGGTCTGTTATTAGGTCAAAAATTGGAATTTTTCGATTTTTTGAAAGTTCAACCGCGTTTATCTCGAAATCTATGCATCCTGCGAAAAAACTTGTGAGAACATTTTTTGCTCAGAATCACCAAAAAAATACAAAATGTTTTGTTTTGCGAAAAATCGCTGTTATGTAATTCCTCAAGTTCTGTGTTTATAACAATCTTATCGATATCCGGATCAACTGTTACCCAAAAAATTCGTGTTCTACTCGAAATACATAAAAAAAACTTGGGTAAGTCGATCTGAATTAAGGAGGCCGTTATACCCCGCTGGTGACAGGACTACTACTGCTCTGGTCTCTTAATAATACTACTGCCCAGTGGCGGATTTAGACATTTGCCTAGGTGGGGAAACTTCTAATGAAATACCAACCAAAAGACATAATAACTTAGATGCATTTATCATCATCATCCGTAGCAGTTTTGAGGTCCACTGCTGAACATAGGCCTTCCATTGCATCCGATCTTGAACACCCTTAATGCATTTGTGCTGGATGGCATCGCTTGATGTCATCCAACGACCTTATTGGAGGACGTATACTCGATTACGATAAGCATCTTGTCTACACCTCTATTCTAAAATTTTCTTGGTCCATCTTTCATTTTTGAATCTGGCAACATATCCCACCCAATTTCTGGAAAATTAAGTTTCCTTAATGTTGTTCTGAAGCTATTTCCTTGTGGCATTTTTATAATTATGTATTTTTTATGGGAAATAAGCCACAATTTTACTAAAAAATGAATTTATTAACGTTTCGAAGCCCAAATCGGGTTTCGTTGTCAAAATACAAAATACTATTAAAATAAAACAAACATGTTGTTGCTAAGTAAAAAAATTCTTCTAATAATTTATTTAATCTGACTCATTTATATTGGTAATTCAGACGTATATTATACATTTTAAAGTAGAAGACTTTAAAATGATATCACCAATATTTATGAGTTGCGTTCCTGGGACGACTTTACTAAAAGATAGTTCATTCGATTACATGAAATCAATCCCAACTCAAGAATATCCGTCGTAAAAAAAAATCATAGCATGTCATCTGTCTTTAAAAAGACAACCAAATGCAACGATGACAGTAAAATTCTCGCGTTAGAGATTCCATAGTAAATCACGAGGGAAAAACCAGGAAAAAACCTCGTGATACTATCCCGACATCGTAAGTATTTGGTCTTACATTTAATCTACCTTCAAAAAACTAATACCAAATTCTGACTGTAATATGTTTAAATTATAAATAATATTAATATTACATAGATATACAATAAGTAATACTAAAATATAAAATTTGTACTAAATAAATAAAATAAATAAAATAAAAAATAAAAAATAAAAAATAAAAAATAAAAAAATAAAATAAATAAAATTGTGGCTTATTTCCCATAAAAAATACATAATTAAGTTCCTTAATTTTTCTAATTAGAGGGTTTACTGGTTTGAATTTTTCTCTCTATGGTTTAAGTTTCATGTCAGCTATTATATTTTTTTGTTTCAACAATTTTTTTAACAAGTTTATCTACTAATTAAAAAACTAAAATTTTTTACGCAGGTTACTATATCAACGAGTTTTAAAACCAATCGAACGAGGAAGGCTGATACAAAATATTGTTAGCTGGTTAAAGAGAACAAACAGTACATTCCAAGAGAGAGCTGTTCTGAACTTTTCAAAAGTGGATGAAGATTTTGGAAAAAGGATTAAAGAAGGAATAGGCGCTGGTATACATACGCAAGTAAACTTGTAGAAGAGAAAAATAAATTAATAATAATTACTGCATTTTGCTTTTTAAAACTTTTTAAAACCAATGGTAACAAAAAATTTTCTAATAATGTAATAATTTATCCATGATACTAATAAAATTAATATGTATAGTGTCTTTTATTGTTCGTGTGTGGATAAAATTGATTGTGTTATTATAATAGATTGATTTATTAAAGATCATCTTAATTTCAGATTTGATTTTTTGATTTGAGATATCATTTACGTCTATTGCAATATTACACTTTTAAACTCATGAAATTGGAACAGTATACGAATCTGATTATGTATCCTTACTTCTCATTAACATCTTCTTCTTAGCTCTCTATCGTCCATTCTTCGGTATCGAATTGGAGTTTTCCAACTCACTTTTGCTCTTATTCCACAGTACCCCTTTCATTTGTTTAATACATGTTCTTGTCTGCGCTAATTTGCTGGTTATCTCTTGCTCGGTGGTTCCATTCTTTAAGAGTTTTTTTTTTATTTATTTATTATTTATACATATGACCTGGCCTCTAGTGACTAATCCAGGTCGTTTTTTCCTGATGGGATTACAGATATTTTTTTTATATTTTTACATTTTTTACTCAACTATTAAATCTATTTTTACAATAACAATTTGCCATAATCTCTTAATTACGTATAACAAACAAATTTAAATAAACAATTTAAAATATTTTTGGTACTATCAACTCCCTTCTAAGTTATAAAGACAGTCCCTCTATTTTCAGAAGAGAGTTGGTAGTTTTTTTTTTATGAATTATGTATTGAATTATTATTTTTATTTATTTATTTTATATTGAATTATTATTATTATAATTGTAAATATCTATTTTTGAATTTATATTTTATTTTATTTTAACTTTATCTTACTCAACTTCATCAGGGTTGGATTATTGGTTGTCTTCTTCTATTATTATAGATTTCTTGTTGTTTTTTAGATATTATTTGTGTGAGATTGTTTAATATTTCAAAATATTCTTCATTTTGTAATATATCTCTTATTTCAGTTCTTTCTAATCTTCTTCTCATTTCTCTGTGTTCTTCATTTTCTATAGTATTTTCACAATGTAACACTATATGTTCTGGTGTACCTAGTTCTCCACATTCACAATATGCATCATCTTTTAAGTTAAATCTTTCCAAATATGTTGGGTACGGTCCATGTCCTGTTAAAAAGTGTATTAAATCTTGTTTTGGATTAAAATAATTTGGAATGTTTTCTAATATTGGTATAAAATTGTATAAACGTCTAGATTTTGTTGAATTTTCCCATTCATTTTGTCTTTTTCTATTTATTATTTCTTTTAATTCTCTTTTATTTCTTATATCTAATCCTATTATTTGTATTATTTTTTCATATTTTTCTTTTTTTAGCCAATAATTACATGCTCTTTTTTGTGTTTCTGAATGCATTGGCATTACTCCAGTTAAAACTGTGAGTGCCTGTGTTGCAGTTGTTCCAAATGCTCCCGTCATTCTTACAAGAAATCCTCTCTGAGCTCTATTTAATTTTTCTGCGTTTTTTTTATTTATTAATCTATGTGCCCATACACTTGAACCGTACCCTACAATTGATGCAAGTATTGTACTTAGGTATATTCTCATCTGTCGGAACGAAATTCTATATTCCTTCTGTGCTAGACTAGCAATGCTATGCATGATCTTTGTTGCCTTTTCACAGACACAATTCATGTGTTTTGTAAATAATTTTTGTTCGTCTATTATAATACCTAAATATCTTGTTTCCTTTTTTCTTTTTATTGTTTTCCCTCTAATTTTTATAATTGGATCTCTTTCTAAATTTCCTTTTATTAAACTATATGTTGTTTTTGAATCTGATATTGTTAATTTTACTTTATTCATCCAATCATTTACTCTTATTAATACTTCATTTGATTTATTTTCTAATTCTCTTCTAGAGAATCTTTAAGAGTATGAATCCTAAGTATTTGAATTTTTCAGTGCCGTTATAATGTCAACAGGAGAAACAGAACGCATAGAACTGAAAGGAGGAATTCGCCAAGGAGACTCGCTCAGTCCATTGTTATTCAATATGGTGATGAATCAAATAATTCACGAAGTAAGAAAACGACATGGATACCACATGGGAGCGCATAAAATCACGATACTATGCTATGCCGATGATGCAGTACTAATTGCTGATAACGAGGATGACCTACAAAGGCAGCTCCACACTTTCAATATCACAGCAAATAAACTTAATATGAGAATATCAGTAGAAAAAACTAAATGTATAGTGATAAGTAAAGAGCAGAGCCGCGTAAATGCAAGTTAGAAATAGACGGCAAAATTGTAGAGCAAGTAATGAAATTTAATTACCCAGGAGTAGAGATCACTAGTGACAGGAATATAAGAACAGAGACCACAACACAAGCAACAAAAGCGGCAAGAGTAAGTGGTTGCCTCCGAGAAACCATATGGAGAAACAAATATCTGACCACGGAAAGCAAAATAAAAGTATACAAGACAACAGTAAGACCTATTCTAACATATGCAGCGTAGACAAGGACCGATACAAGAAAGACGAAACAACAAATCAACAATATCGAAATGAAAGTATTAAGATCAATAGCGGGCATATCATTAAGAGACAGACAAAGCAACAGAAGTATACGAGAACGATGCAAAATTCAAAATATTAACAGGTGGATAAAAACAAGACAGAAAAACTGGAACGAACATGTAAATCGAATGGAACCAGATAGATTAGCGAACATCTGTAAAAACAACAAGCCGTATAGCAGAAGACCCGTTGGAAGGCCGCCGAAAAGGTGGAAAGACAATGTACAGTCAACAACAACTGAAACAGAATAAGAGCCAGACAAACAGGAGTAATCCTAGTCGCGCGAAGAAGAAGAAGAAGAAGAAGAAGAAGAAGAAGAAGTGCCGTTAGTTTCCCTTTCATTGTCCATTTCCAAGTTTCTCACTGGTTCTTTTTCTGTTGTTAAGTATTTGGCCTTTTCTAGGTTTATTTCTTGTCCCGTATTGGTATTCCCATCCCTTCACATTTCCTTTTCCATGGTTTTAATATTTGTTCCAGGAATATCTTGAACAGTGTCGGAGATGTAGAGAATCCCTGCAATAAGCCTTTTGGCCAAAGAGTATTACCTATCATATTATTGAACTTGTTCTATCTCATTGTTATTTATAAATATTATACGTCTGGGGTCATCTGTGTTTGTAATTGTTTTTGTTTTTCTTATATTCATTTTTCGACCGATGTATTGGGATCTTCCTGCGAGTTCCTCCACCATATTTTGTAGTTCCTCGAAAGTGCTCGCTGCACTGCAATCACTATATCGTCAGCGAATCTGAGGTAGATTAACTTTCTTCCATTAACGCTGATACCATATGTTGACCAATTTGTACTTTTTAAGACGCTTTTAAGGCTAAATTAAACAGCTTTAACGATATTATGTCGCCTTGTCAAACCCTCTTCTAATGGGAATGAGATTCGTATTTTTGGCTAGTTGTACTACCATAGTTGCGTTTCCATAGTTCAGAGAAATAAGGAAAAAATGTCCTGTTGGTGACACAACCCCCTCCAGGCCGAAACAAAATTTTTTGAGTAGTATGGACATATATAATTGGACATCTACTTTTTGTAATTTTTTTTAATTAAGTTAATAGTATAAATGTTCTTCTTTCATAAACTTCCGAAGTATTACTGTAACCTCATAATTTTCTGACTTCAGTGTTGCAAAAAAATTAATTTGGGATAAACAAATCAAATAACTTTTAAACTATTTGACCAATTGCTTTGAAATTTAAAATATAATTTAAGCACAAGAAGTCTCAGCAATCCGTGTAATAAGAAGGTTCTAACTTAATTTTTACATAAGTTATGAACATTTATAAAATCTCAAAATTTATTACTTATTTTGCAATTTTCTAAGCAACAAATAAGGATTCAGCATATTGAAGTTTTTTATATGATTTATGAGTTTCTTATTCTCAAATTTGTTTAGAATGCTTCACTTTTTGGTAATAGACGAAAAAAGCGAAAATTTACCGTTTTTTGATCTTCATTTGTTTACTTATAAACTTATAACTATATATCATCAAAATCGGCTGCAGGAAACATAATATAGGTTATTAATATAGATGTCCATACTACTCAAAAAATTTAGTTTCGGCCTGGAGGGGGATGTGTCACGAGAAAAATCTTATTTCTCTGGGCTATTTTACATATTATGTTCGGATATACATATTCTACAATTATTATGAATAGCTTTTTCTATGGCCCCTATCACAATACGGTCAAATGCCCTTTCATAGTCTACGAAGGCAAGAAATACTGATAATTAGTATTCATTTGACTTCTTAGCAAGGTTCTCATTATCAGCGGATGGTTTGATGTATTACATAATATATCCTTCGATGATGTATGTGAAATAGAAATAATAAGGTCCAAGAGGTTTGTCGCCATGAAATATTAGGCGTTTGTATGGCACCCATATTCACTCGACGAAGTTTAGATTTATTTTATACCTAATTTAAATATCAATTTTATGAAACACTGGCTCAGAAGTTGACAAAAATAACAGGAAATACAGACATTCTCAGTGGTGCGCCCGCCATATAGTCTGGATGATGTAATATATTTATATAGATAAGAAATTTGTGCATTTTCCACAATACAAACAAAAATTAAAATAATTTAAGTACCTATAATAATAAAAATCGGTAGGTGAGGGTGCAAAATCGGTCTATCGGTAGATTGCTCCCTGAATCGGTAAATCTACCGAAAAATCGGTAGGGTTGGCATCGCTGGACATTCTTCAGACACTGACGTTGTGTTGAGTCAGGTTCTGAGATTCTTTAACCAAGATGTTCTTCATCTTCCTGGAGATCGCCTTTCAAATATTTCTCCCTGCATGATGACTTGCATGACAAGTAGGTAGTCCAGAGAAATAAAATTTTTCTCATGACACATCCCTCTCCAAGCCGAAACCAAATTTTTTGAGTAGTATGGACATCTATATTAATAACCTATACGTTTCCTGCAGCCGATTTTGATGATATACATAGTTATAAACAAATGAAGATCAAAAAACAATTTTCGCTTTTGTCGTCTATTACTAAAAAGTGAAAGTGAAGCATTCTAAACAAATTTGAGAATAAGAAACTCATAAATCATATAAAAAACTTTAATATGGCGTTCGCTGAATATGTCTATCCTTATTTGTTGCTTAGAAAATTGCAAAATACGTCATAAATTTTGAGATGCTATAAATGTTCATAACTTATGTAAAAAATTAAGTTAGAGCCTTCTTATTATACGGAATGCTGAATTCCGTATAATAAGAAGGCTCTAACTTAATTTTTTACATAAGTTATGAACATTTATAGCATCTCAAAATTTATGACGTATTTTGCTTAAATTATATTTTAAATCTTAAAGCAATTGGTCAAATAGTTTAAAAGTTATTTAATTTGTTTATCCCAAATTCTTTTTTTTTTTGCAACACTAAAGTCAGAAAATTATGAGGTTACAGTAATACTTCGGACAGTTTATGAAAGAAGAACATTCATGCTATTAACTTAATTAAAAAAAAAGAATGTGTGTGTACTTTGTACGCACGTACGAAGTTATACTTCTATTATATGATTATATGATTATAAACGAAATTAATATACTTTTTATTTATATTTTATTTAAATATTAAATTAATTTATACTTACTACTTCTCAAACATTTTTATTAAAACAGTGCCAAAAAACACATTAAAAATGCCACAAATGATTTCTGAACATTAATTGTCGGAAAAATTTTTAACTAAATCGTATTTTCTGAAAATAAAATTATATAATAAATATACTTACAATCATAAAATGTTTAAAAAAAAGTAAAAAAATAAAAGTTTCTATTGGGATTCGAACCAACTTACCACGCGGCTGGTATTTGCGTTGTATTGGGATTCACCCGCATTAAAACTTCGCCACAGAGACAGCTTGTCATTATGTGCGAAGATCGTCTAACTAAACAGATTAACCTTTTGACATTTTTAACTTTGTAAATCAAATTATTTTGATTTTGAATTGAAATGATTTAGAATTGAAAAAATACAACAAAACATAGAGTACGAAGACAATATATTAGGTGAATATTGATAGAAATTTTGATGGTAATCAAATTATGTAAATAAAAGTATAACATACTACTTATGTATTTTGGTAGGTTCAAGGTAGGTATCGGAGCCCGTATAACGACTAATAAATTTCGCAATCACTTGCGTCGTGCAAAGTGGCTATGTTCAAATATCATAACAAAATTTGATCAACTATTTATAAAACACTTACCAGTGAAAGATTCTTTAGCTTTGAATAAGCGAGATCTGCGGCACTCATACTAGGCACAGTTTGATGAGCTTTCACATTGGCATGCAACAATCATCTCTTCTATGTAAATAAGTCCAAAAATATAATATGAAAACTATTTAAAAAGGCAGTATAACCATTAACTAACTTTTTGTTTGTTGTTTCCCTTCCTACAAATTTTAAAACGCAACAAGCATACATTATAACCAAACCATGCACAGTCCCACAGCTGTGCCACAGCTGCCATATTGGATAATTTTTGTCATGTCATTTGAACATCCAATCAGAACAAAGTTATAATGCGCATGCGCCCGGTCGCTAGGTTTTCCCATATAAAATTTCACCGTCATTACGCCCGTAAAGAAGTATAACTTCAAAAATGACAAAAAGTAATTTTAAACAGTGTAAAATTATTTTGCAAAAACATGTCGATTTTTTGCTTACTTATAAACAATTAGAATAACGTTTTAATCGTTACCCGTAGAAAAATTATTTTTTCAAATTTAGAAAGACTGAATTTTTATACACATTTAGAAAGAAAAACAATTGTCCTAGGACATTTAAGGACGAAGTTAGCCCCCCCCCCGTTTTTTTAATTCACATGTTCTTGCAAATTAATTTTGCAATATTTAGAATTATTCTTTGTCATTTTTTTAATTAAATTAATAGTGTAAATTTTCTTCTTTCATAAACTCTCCAAAGTATTACTATAACTTCATCATTTTCTGACTTATAGTGTTGCAAAAAAATTAATTTGGGATAAACAAATTAAATAACTTTTAAACTATTTGACTAATTGCTTTGAAATTTAGGGTATGGTTTAAGCACCAGAAGTCTCAGCATTCCGTGTAATAAGAAGGTTCTAAGTTAATTTTTACATAAGTTAAGAATATTTATAAAAACTCAAAATTTATGATTTAATTTTGCAATTTTCTAAGCAACCAATAAGGATAGACATATTCAGCGAACGCCATATTGAAGTTTTTTATACGATTTATGAGTTTCTTACTCTCAAATTTGTTTAAAGTGCTTAACTTTTTGGTAATAGACGAAAAGAGCTAAAATTTACCGTTTTTTATCTTCATTTGTTTATAACTATGTATATCATCAAAATCGGCTGCAGGAAACATATATACTTCGTCTAATTTACTAACCGTTGCACGTCATCCACGTCATAGCCTGTGACGTCATATGGTACCAACACGAAATATTTAGGCGGTAGGTGTGTTATTTTTTAGAATCGTTTTGCCTAGTACACTGGAATTACAGCCATTAGACATATTTTATTATATACGCGTAGAAATAATATTTGACGATTTCTATTAATGTTAACCTAAAGAAATACACAATAATATGTTTCATTTAATTTGTATAAATGGATTATAAAGCGTTTTTATGAAGCAGATTTGTTCGGAACACACTGTAACTGTAATCGAACGAAGGTGACATTTTAGAATAAATTGGTAACATTTATTTGACAGTTGCGGTGATGCCACTTCATATTTGTTTATATTCTTTACTATAAGTAGGTATCTGTTTCATTATATTAACTGTTTTTATTATTTACTTTACTATAAAAAAATCCTCTACTATAAAAATATAAATTTCACCTAATTTTATAACGACTTGGAATAATCGAGGTATCTGACAACTTTTTTAGTTGTTATTGTAGACATATACAAAGAAACCTACCGGCTTCATGCCAAGAGTTCGGAGCCGTTTTTTAATTATTAACAATGCAGTGCAAAACCGCTTGCACTGCAAATCTTAAAAGATTGTAACTTAATTCTTGTTCTCTATTTCTTAAGTTTTTACTTATTTACATTGAATATTAATTTGTTTTGTTGTATAATCCACGTTAACAATAAAATTATGTGATATATTTGATTTAAAATGGATTCAGGATTTTTTTTATACTTTGGCAACTATGTCAACTTAGATCTCTGGCGCAGATAATGACGTGCAACGGTAAGTAAATTAGATGGACTGTAGGTTATTATTATAGATGCCCATACTACTCAAAAAATTTGGTTTCGGCCTGGAGAGGGTTGTGTCACCAACATGATATTTTTTTCCTTATTTCTCTGAACTAAAGATGATTGTCAAATTCCACATTCATACCGATTCACTGCATAATTCACATTGTTCAGTGTTACATATTTAATAAATTTAATTGTAATAAATTACATTCGCACCAATGCAAACAATCACCGACAATAAATTCAAAAATTCTCTTGAGGAATTAAAGGACGAACAACTTCCAAATGAGATTAGTTTCTTTTGCGTTGTTAGATGGATATCTAGCTACAACGTATCTATCTATTAAATCGATTTAGAAATTTATTTTATCCGATAACTATTTCTAAAAGAAAAGGAGTAACCTATTCAGATTTAAAGAATAACGAGTGGTTAAAAGACAATGTTTTTGATGGATGTCAGGAGTGTCATTTGAAATTTTGCTAGGGGGGGGGGCAAACATTATATATACAATACATCAATATATGCAAACATAATACAAAATTGATCTATTTTTTGTAAATTTCAGTCATTTTCAGGGTCAGGGGGGGCAAATGCCCCCTGACCCTGTCAAATGACGCCCCTGATTGATGTCTTGAAACATTTACAAAATCTGAATTTACAACTGCAGGTTAAAGACTAAATAAGTAATATCTGACCTCCACAGTATACCTATATTGAAAAGAAGTAAAATATATGTGTTTAATTTTCAATATTTAAATTAATACACATATTATATACTTTCATTTATGTTTTCAATAAACATAATTTCTTAAAAAAAATTGTAATACCTTTTTTGCTTAGTTTTGAATAAGCTTATTTTTGAAAAAAATTTCATATTTTGAAAAATTGCTCGGAAGATCAAGGAGCTTGGCTGTTAGTTCTTGGATATACATATTAAGAAGTTGTAAATAGAGTATAGGATGAGGAATTTCTTTTCATTCTTAACCTCCTGGTCTCCTATTCCGTAGAATTCGCAGTCGTCTTACCCCTTTACTCGAAAGAAATGCCACACATTCCGATCTCAGAATCCCCTACTACTACTCACTTTCACTTTCCACCCACCATTTCTTCTGGTCTTTTGCTACATTTTCCTTTTAATTTCCGATAATGTATGCATAAATTAACACCTTCGATATAGAGATGGGAACGGCCTTAAAACGGAACAATCTCTTGATCCTATTATATAAAAAACCATCTGAAACTAATTATTATTTTGTGTACTGTGTATTATGTTTTATGGACGTAAAATTTCTGTGGTATGAGAAAAACGTATGAGATTAATAAAGAAAACATTTTGATGATTTGTTTTTTTTTAATTATTAATTTATTTGATTTATTTTAAATGTTGCATGTTACATGAGATATACATGTCATAACATCGTTAGGTACATAAATCATTATGGTTATTGTTACAATTTTGACTCTTCAGGTCACGATTATTGATAAAATATAAAAGAACAGACATTTGCTTATAACTATAACTATCCTGTTAATTTGTAATATACAGAGTTAGAACAAAGTCACTACCCACTAAATATCTTTAAAACAAAAAAGACGTCATTCATGAAACCTTTCACGTACGTACAATGGCACATAATGTACCTAACGCCATATTTGTTGATACTCTATACTTCCGGTTTCACCGGAAATATCCCCAACTTACATACATACATAATTGATTTTCCTCTTATACCGGAAGGTGTCAAGGTGTCTTCTTTACATGTTATTCTCTGCGAACTTACGACACTTTTTTCGGTCCCTAGCTAATTCTTTGGCTTCCTGCCACGATTCATTCTAAATAAGTGCCCAGTCCATTTTAATTTCTTTTCATGAATTTTTTTCTTTAATGTTACTTTTAATTCTCTTCTAATATCTTCGCTACGTCTTTTATCGGTTCTCCTAGCTCCCACGACTTCTCTTAAATACCTCATTTCCTCAATTCTCTGCTCCATATTATCATTGATTTTAAATATTCCTACTGTACTTATTAATCAATGATATTATGTAGTGATAGGTACGTAAATTGTTTTAAATATTACCATTTTGGTTTTCCTTGTTATTTCCTTTTTATTTAAGAAGTTTTTATACAGGGAATGATATGTTCTTGTGGATTCTTTTATTCTATTTCCAATTTCATCTTCTTGTGTCCCCTTCTTATTTAAAATTATTCCAAGGTATTTAAATGTATCTACCTGTTCTATTTTGTTGCCTTTGATTTCAATATTTAGGTTAACTTCTTTGTTGGATATTGCCATCACTTTTGTTTTTCCCATATTTATTACTAGATTGTAATGTTTTAATTCTGCCTCCCAGATTTTTATATTTTCTTCCAGAGCTTTTTCAGTTCTTGTCACAATAACAATATCATCTGCAAATACACAGGCTTCAATTTTTATTTGTTGTAGGTTTCTGTATCCTATGGTATTTTTGTTTTGTTTTTGACCAGCACTTTTTAATTACTTCGTCTATTACACGGATAAACAGTAGTGGGCTCAATGCCCCTCCTTGTCTGACTCCGTCGTTATTCGTATATTTGCTGGAAATAAGATTGCCTGTTCTTACCTGATTAATGGTATTGCAATACAAACTCTGGATTGTGGTTATCAGTTCCATATCCACTTCCTTATTTGTCAAGCTTTGCCATATTCCCTCTCTGCTCACCATGTCAAAAGCTTTTTTCATATCTAGGTTTCCTAAATATACCGCTTCATCTTTAAGTATGGCTTTTTCGATGATCTGCTGTAGAGTGAAGATATGGTCCTGGACGCACAATACAATGGCACATAATGCACCTAATTTAAATCTGTATACTTTTTCAGATTTTAAAAGAACTTAATTAATAGTTGTTCTTAATTCATACAACCAAGTTTGTCAGAAAAATTTGTTAAATCGATTTGAAAAATTAGTGTTTAAAAATGTTTAACCTATCGATAATAGTAGGGAAGCGCTCTATCTTGAACGGTCGTTGTTGGTATGACTCTCAGAGACAGTGTTACAAGAGATGTCATAGAGCGCATAGCATGGCTGAAGTGTAATTGGTCGGGCCATGTAGTCAGAATGAGTGATGAGTGATAGACCCAAAAATTAAAGTATGGAGACCACGAACAGGGAGAAGAAGGCAGAGGTAGACCACCGACATGATGGATAGACGACGAAAGAATCGCTGGGAATTGGCTGCAGGAAGCTCAAGGCTAACAAAACTGGAAAAAATTAGGGCAGGCCTATATTCAACTTTGGACCCAGAAGGCTGTAAGTTTACCTCACTTCCAGACACGGGTACAGAGGGGGTCAATGGGCCATAGACCCCTCTATTGTATTTAGTCTTTAAATATTATTTTTGTACAGTTTTCAATTGTCCCCACTTCAGCAAAGGAACATCATTGCTACAAATTATATCATTTTGTGTAACTATTTTACGCAGAATGCTTGATTTGATTTATTGATAATTTATTCAACAATGTTTTCCACATTTTAAACAATGAACAGTATGTCAGAATGTATCCATCCAATCAGGGTCGGCAAGGTTTTGTCTCCTCAGATAGGTATGCCATCTAATTTAAAGGCTTCAATTTCATAGAAGATTTTTGGTTTTTTTTGTTTTTTTTTTTGTTTTTTCCTATAAATTTAGAACCTAAAACTGTTTATAAATTAACTCTAGTCTATTTTGTTTCGAAGTAGCAAAATGGGTTATAACGTCATTGTAAAATTTATTATTGTTTTGGAGAGGGTTTAAAAGTTTTTTTCTATTGACATTTGAGACAAATTTGACGTTCTCTCTTGTTTCATGGTGTTTCGACAAAATACGTTTTGACTCTTTTGAGGCAAGAGAAATCCCGTTCATTTGAGGCAGAATTTGCCCACATTTGAGCACAAAAATTTATAATTTCGGGAACAGTTTGTTATGCCTAATGAATTGCAGTATATAAAATTAAACATATTTTGTAACTTATTCCACCTTCCGAAAATATTTAGATCAGCATATAAAACTGTTGATCAATTTTCTTATTTTATTTGATTAAAGAATGATGGATAATTTTTAATGAACTTATCTAACAGATATTTTGAAAATTCTTTGGAAATAATAATTGAGTTATCCTTCCACTCAAAAAGGTCCGGAACATTGTGTAAATAATCAAAATGTCAAAAAATGAAGAAAAAATTCGATTTTTTTTTCGTTTTTTGATTTTAACTTGCAAAGTATTCACTTCTGAGAAAAGTTATACTGACATAAAAGTTGCGTAATTAAATTTCCTATAATAAAGGATTAGTTAAAAATTTTAAAAAGTGTCATCCTTGTTGCATAACAGAAATAATTGCGAAAAAAAAATATAAAAAACAAGTATTCGCATTTTACGTTTTACAACCATTTATGCTAAACTTACGACCTTTATATTTTAACCAGAAAACCTTTATGATATAGTAAAACAATACTGTAAATTTCATTAAGATCGATTCAATAGATTTTGCAATCCAGCTTTTGCAAAAAAAAATTATTTTTTTTTTAAATTTTGCAGTACTGACAATAAAGCAGATAGCAAGTTGAATTTTTTTTACATATTTAAGAAAGGTACAGTATTCTTCTATACGTAAAAATAAATTCAACTGGCTGTGTGCTTTATTTTCAGTTCTGCAACATTTTCAAAAAATGAATTTTTTTCCGAAAGCTGGATTGCAAATTTTATTTTGCAAAATCTATTGAACCGATCTATTGAAATTCACAGTATTGTTTTATTATATAATATAGTTTTTCTGGGTAAAATTATGAAGGTCCTAAGTGTACCATAAATGGTTGAAAAACGTAAAATGCGAATACTTGTTTTTATATGATTTTTTCGCAATTATTGCTATTTTGCAACAAGGGTGACAATTTTTAAAAATTTTAACTAATCCTATATTGTAGGAAATTTAATTACGCAACTTATATGCCAGCACAACTTTTCTCAAAAAAGAATACTTTTAAAGTTATAATCAAAAAATGAAGAAAAAAATCGAATTTTTCCTTCATTTTTTGACATTTTAATTATTTAAACAATGTTCCGGACCTTTTTGAGTGGAAGGATAACTCAAATATTATTATATGAGTTATTTTCAAATAATTTCTGCAAACAAATATTAGTCACCTCTCAACGTCCAAATTAATGTACTAATATTTTTACAGATGCGCCCTGGTCTATAAATAGGTACGTGTCTTGTAGCCGCTTGCAGATCACCGCTCGGCAGATTGTTTATCTGCCGTACTTGCCATTTAAGTAAATACGGGGAATGTATAATTGGTTGCCTATCGGCTAATATTCCATAGCTTCTGATTACAAACAAATGGTCAATCTGGGGACGGCTTGCCGAAGCGGGCCTTATAAGAATTCATACAAACGCAATCGGGTGCATGGCTAGGATCATTAATTTGAAAAGTCTCTTACGCACAGCGCACAGGGATCATTTAACGTATCGGATCGATCGAATTCTTTTAAAAACAATGAATAAAATTAAGTCTGTATTATCTCACAGATATTTTTTTTTATTTCATTGAAACGAATATCATCGATTCTGATTAACTTAAATATTTAAAATAATCTACAATGTGTCCATAAATGTGTGGGTCGGCACTGCCGACCCTGCCGACCCTGACCAGCCGCCACTGCATCCAATATCTTTCCTACTGCTAGCCGTTTACTGCAATAACTTAATATGGTTTTGATACCATACTCCATACATATCTGGGATGAGTGACTTTTCCCCCTAGAGAAAGTAAGAGATACCTAAATATGAAATAATGATAATAACGCTTTTCGCCCTTAGCTACTCATTTGTGGCCTTACCTACTTATAAAGTGGTCAAAAACAAATATAGAAAGTCTTTAGCAGAAAACAAGAACACTTCTCACAAAGGCACAAAAATGTCATCCACTCAGTGCAGCAGAGATAACAACATTACCACGGTATCTAGAAGGAAGAGGACTTATGGGCATAGATGAGTAACTGGACAAGCAGGTTGCTAAATTAAGAACCAATTGTCAGACCCAGGCTGAGACATCGACTTTAAGTCTTACAATTTGCGCAGTAGATGAAACATCGCGACTTAAACTGATGGAGCAAGCAATGACCAGAAACCACCTTTCTAAGCAAGACAAAAATGCGAATCTGGATGAGTAAACCTCTGCATGAGCGACATCTCAATGAGATCAGCCAGGAACATGTCGGCAATATAGGGTCGAACTATTGGTTGACATGAGGAAGGATATTTGCGGAAATAGAGAGTTTCCTACTCGCCGTTCAAGATCAGGTTATTCCAAGTAAAAATTACCTAAAAACATTTAAGTCTAAAATGACAAATGCCGATATGGATGTCAGGCAAAAATAAACTATCCAACATCTTACCGCGGGCTCCCAGTCGTTAGTCGATACTAATTATAAAGATCTCCATGACTCAGTAGCAGAGATTATTCACCAGGACTTAGGGGGGGATTATGCCCCAGAAACTGGGGCTTCTCCAAACCCACCATTTCCGTTGGTACCAATACGTCCCTAACAGAATGATTGAATAAGACACCTACAAGCTATACTGGAACCCCACTGGACTCTAAGAGCCTTAGTGGGAGCATGAGCCGTATGGCTAAATCTAGATAATAATATTTTCGGGAAGTCTCCCCCCCCCCCTATTATGAATTTCTAGATCGGCGCTTGCTCACTTCTATATCAAGAACTACTTACTAATTCGTAGCTATACACCGTATATTCTGTTTGCCGTTTATAACATCCCAATAGCCTTTTCTTCTTGTCGCATTTATCTTCTTCAGTGAGGTTTCTTTTTTCTATTGATGTTTTTATCTGTACCTTCCACCGTAATCCAGAATGTCAACTTTTTCTCTTTCTATTTGTTTTCCATTTTCAAGTTCTTAGCAGTATTCTTATTTAATCCAATCTTCGCATATCTTCATGAAGTTTGTTTAGCAGTAAATGGTTGACTTCAATTAGTGCGGTCGTAAATATTATTAAATTTATCTGACTTGGCCCATTGTTAAGACCGGTCCGGAGCGATAAGCAAACGAGGTAGACAGAGTTGGTCTTTTGACAATTAACACTGACTAGACGATACTCCTATAATAAAGCAAAGGATCCACAAAATTTACAATAATAACGACGATAAAAACAAGGAAACTAAAATATATTGCTTTGCCTTATATACCCGAAATTAAGTGGCTATCCTAGTGTAAAAGTACGAAATTCATATATTTTGGGAATTTCTAAAATAAAAATACTGTACCAATTGTTTTGAAAATTTGCATAAGTATTTATTATAAAAAGAAGTATATGTAGAGCAATTTTCATAAAAAAATATTGAAAATTAAACGATTTATGCGCCATCTACTGGCACCGTGAAAATAAAAATATAGCTCCACTGCTGCAGTGATTGTGACTAATAGAGATCCTGAAACATAAAATTTCAAAGTAATTATTAAAATATAAGTTATTTTCTATACCATCAACTAGGGGTTTTTTGATCGGATAAAAAATGTCAATTTGGCGGTTTTTGAAACTGAAAATGTTTAAGCTAATTTTAAAATAGTTTTTTAACACTTAGTCATTTTTCCAAATTTTAATATTTTTCAAAAATCCTAGTCATGGTGTAATAAATAACTTATATTTCAAAAGTCACTGAAATTTTATGTTTCAGGATCTCTATTAGTCCCAATCACTGCAGCAGTGGAGCTATGTTTTTATTTTCACAGTGCCAGTAGATGTCCCATAAACCGTTTAGTTTTTAATATTTTGTTCATGAAAATTGTTTTACATATATTTCTTTTTATAATAAATGCTCATGCAAATTTTCATAACGATTGCTACAGTACTTTTTATTTTAGAAATTCCCAAAAAAGTATATAAATTTAGCACTTTTAGACTAGGATAGCCCCTTATGTTTTCAAATGAGTTTTAATGGTTATATAAGATATAAGTGTTAAAAGTACAACAATTTTAAGGCACGCATGTGAAAGTTTGCAGAATGAGCGAAGCGAGTTCTGCAATTCACATGAGTGCCTTTAAAATATACTTTTTAACGCGTATATCATACAATATTTTTTCTACAAACGTCTTATATATCAACAATTATAATTTATTCATTTACAATTACAGGACTACAGGAGAATATCTACAAAAACTTTTACTTGAACTTGACTGACATTAGATTTTTATATTTTTCTTGACATTACATCAAAACTGCCTATACTGCCAATACGTAAATCATAACAACTATAGAATAACATCTTACTTTTATTGTTGTATATTCTAAAAAATTTTAATAGTTTTTTTCTACAAACGTGTTAAAAATGCAATAATACAGTTTAAATTAAATTTTAAAAAACCTTTTAAACCACCTTTTTCAAATTGCGAAATTGTTCTATTAATATTAATGTTAATAAATGAAATATAAATATTTTACGTTTCACAATTTGACAATTCACTTTTAACTTCTTCTTCTTCAGGTGCCATCTCCGCTACGGAGGTTGGCAATCATGATAGCTATTTTAATTTTTGAGGCAGTAGCTCTAAATAGTTGTTTCGAGCTGCATCCAAACCACTCTCTCAGGTTCTTCAACCATGAAATTCGTCTTCTTCCGATGCTTCTTCTGCCATCTATCTTTCCCTGCATTATGAGTCGTAGGATGCCATACTTCTCGCCCCGCATCACATGTCCGAGATACTGTAGCTTCTTTTCTTTAATTGTAAGTTCAACTTCTTTTTCTTTACCTATTCTTCTCAGTACTTCATTGTTTGTAACTCTATCTACCCAGGAAACCCTCATAATTTTTCTATAGGTCCACATTTCAAAGGCGTTAAGTCGTCTCATTGTCTCTACATTTAACGTCCATGATTCCACTCCATAGTATAGAACACTGTAGACGTAACATTTTGTTAGGCGTACTTTAAGAGCTAATGTTAAATCTTTGCTACATAGGACCTTTTTCATTTTTATAAAATTAGAACGTGCTTTTTCGATTCTGACTTTTATTTCTGCAGTGTAGTCATTATTTTCTGTTATAAGTGTTCCTAGGTAAGTGTACTTTTTGACTCTTTCGATCTGCTGGCCCTCTACTATCAAGATTTCGTTAGTATTATGGTTGTTTTTACTAATTTTCATAAACTTCGTCTTTCTGATATTGAGAGAGAGTCCGTACTCGCTACTACATCTTACTATTTTACTCATGAGTCTTTGCAGGTCTTGTAAACTATCGGCTATTATTACTGTATCATCTGCATATCTGATGTTGTTAACTAAGACTCCATTTACTCTTATGCCGACTGTTTCATCTTCCAGAGTTTCTCGCATTACCTCTTCAGAATAAGCGTTAAATAATAGAGGTGATAGTATGCAGCCTTGCCTGACTCCTCTCTTTATTTCCATTTCTTCAGATGTTTCTTTTTCAATTCTTACTATTGCTCGCTGATTGTAATAGAGGTGTGTTATTAGTCTTAAATCTCTTTCATCTAGATTTTTATTTTTTAGGATTTCCATGAGTCGATCATGTTTTACTTTATCAAACGCCTTATTGTAGTCTATAAAACAGACGTAAAGAGGATGGTTAACATCCAAACATCTCTGTGTCAGCACGTTGAAGGAGAATAATGCCTCTCTGGTACCCATGCCATTGCGGAACCCATATTGAGTGTCACTAATATCCAGCTCCAGTTTAGAGTGTATTCTGGCGTGGATAATTTTCAATAGAATTTTCAAGGTATGTGACATTAAGCTTATGGTTCGGTAGTCACTGCATGCTTTTGCATTCACCTTCTTTGGCAAACACACAAAGGCTGATGTCAACATTTCTCTAGGGATGATTCCTGTAGTATAGATAGCGTTGAACAGTTCTACTATTATGTCCAGGTTTTTCTCGTTGACCAACTTTATCAACTCGCTAGGCAATTCATCTGGACCAGCAGATTTATTGGTTTTCATAGAGTTTATTGCCTGACTAACCTCTGCTTTGGTTATCTGTGGTTATCTGTGGTTATCACTTTTAACTGCAGTGCCTTAAAAATTTTAAAGTACTAGCGTTGATTGAAATATTGACCTCAATTAACGGTACTAGTGCTTTAAAGTAGCATTTTTAACGCTCCTGTGGAGTGCTAAAAATTGCATGTTTAACACGGTTGTAGAAAAAATAAATTAAATATATTTTAATTGCTAAGATTACAGAAAAACAAACATTTAAACATATTTAAATTTTACTTGAAACCGGGCCTTTTATACTGTTATCGGTTAACCCAGGATGTTTATGTCGGTACTATTTGAAGTCAGCCATTTACTGCTAAACAAACTTTACCCGAGTAATTTTCGTTTTTCTATTTAGACATTTAGTGTATCCTTCACATTTAGTTCTCTATTTCTTTCTTTTCCCATTTTGTCCGTTTGTTTTAAGCTGCATTCTTCTCCAATACATCATTTCCATTGCATTTATCATGTTTTCCATTCTTTGTTTGTAACCTATCTACGTCTGTGAGCCATTCAGTGAGCAGCTTTGCATTATTGTCTTAAAGAGTTGGTGTTTACTTTTCCTTGAGATATCGTTGCTCCATATAATAGAGTGTAGTTTTCGGGTTATTGTCTTGCCATTCTTCATTTTATTTATCATATCCGTTTCATCTGATCATGTATTTGTTAAAATTACCCCCATGTATTTGTATTCATTTGTTTATTTTATTGAATTGTTATTTACCTCCAGGTCTTCTGCGGTACTTCCAATGACTATAAATATATTGCATTTTATCATAATTATTCTCCACACCCCAACTTACAAATTCTTCTTCCAGCTTTTTTAGCTTGTCAACAATGTTGTCTTTAGTCTTTGTCTTCTGCTAAAATTATTTGATCATCGCATCGGCAAAAATGCTATGGGTAGATATACTTAGTTGTCAATTTTACTCCCATTGTCTCAAAATATAACAACTGTAAATATTATATTTATGTTAGTTTAATATAACAGTAGTAGTTAGCAGGTACAGGAGTAATATAGTATATTTGTATAGTTATAAATATAATATAGTTAATAATAAAATATAAACAAAATTGATAACTTTGGTTGAGTAGTTAAAAACAAACTTAGTTTTTCCTTCCCTGTCTCTAGGGGTTATCTATCGATTTAAAGACTGTCTTAAAATAACGCTACATCTTCAACAAAGAAGGCCAAGGAGAAATCTTGTAAGCTTATTCCATTTTCTGCTAGCCTGATCCACATTCTGGCAGATTCCGCAAGTTCTGTCAGTCAAAATTTACGACATCTGTGATGGGGGATGGATGAGTGGTGGTGTGGATATTTTCATGCAACCGCGGAACGGAGGGAGAATTTTGTTCGGAAGAGAATAAAAAATAGTTTTTAGTGCTAGAACAGTTTTCATCAGTAAATTAATACTGGAGGTTGCAGTGATTTTGTTTGTTTAATTAATGATTTTAATAATTGTGAATTTAAAAAAACTTTCAAATGTTTCAGCGTTCTCTTTATGTACAGTGGAACCTCGATAACTCGGATTAATCGGGACCGCGGCCGATCCGGATTATCGAAATTCCGGGCTAGCCGGAGAATATGGTAAAAATGAATAAAATACCTTATACTTACAGATAAACTCCGTTATAATTGAAATAACATGAAATATATGCACAGTACCTACACATCTAAATTACTAAAAACACGCAAACACAAACCTAAGCAAACGTAAGCGAACAATACAAGCCTACACAAAATACAGTCACAATCGGAACGATGTTATGTTATTTAAGAACAGTGAAAACATAGGACCATTGTTTAAAAAAGAATTTTTTAAATAGTCTTTTAGTCTTTTTAAACAATGATAGTTAAACTAAGACAGTTTGAAATAAATAAGGAATAACAGGTGCTTGCTGTTTCCGATAATAACGTCGCTCTGCTGCCGGCGCCGTGTGCCATGAGTCATTTTTACTATCGTATAGTTCAAATTACACAAATACACATTATCTCTCAAATATTATATTACATAAATTTTTATTGTTGAAATGTTTGTCTGACGAAAATCGGTCCGGGTTAGCCGGACTTCCGGGTTATCGGGGGCCGACTTATCGGGGTTCCACTGTATTTGTTTTAAAAACGTCTCTTATTTTTCCCCAATGCAGCAAAAATTATTTAACTACCTTATCAATACCTTTGAAAAAAAAGAGTTATTAAAAAAATATATTGGGACCCATTAGCAAGACTTGTGTGTGGAGAATAAAGTGTGCACCGATATGCTAGAGAGATGTGGATAGTGGATAACTTCGAATTCAACCCGATTTGGGCTGTAGCTTCATTGGAGAGAGAGAGGAGAGAGTGAGAGAGAGGGAGAGAGGGAGAGAGAGAAAGAAAGAGAGAAAGAGAAAGATATAGAGAAAGAGAGAGTATGTGAGAAGAAGAGAGAGAGAGAGAGAGAGAATGGGAGAGAAATGATTATTAGAGCAAAGCGAATTAAAAAGACAGACATTTTAACCAACGAAGAAGTAGGTACTAAGAAGAATAGGTAACATTGGGTCATATTATAACATGTGGTGACATATTATATATGAACTCCTAAAAATAATGTAGAGAAAGATTCAAGGAAGGCGCAGCATAGGTAGAAGAAAAATGTCCTGGCTGAGAAATCTCAGAGAATGGTTTGGATGCAGCTCAACTGAACTCTTTCGGGCTGTAGTGTCAAAAGTAAGAATAGCAATGATGATTGCCAACCTTCGTCGCGGAGATGGCACGTAAAGAAGAAAGAAGAAGAACTAAAAATATACAAGCAAATTATCTGAAAAAAGATATGCGTAAGGAGAAAACACTGAGGAGGAAGAAAATATTAAAAATGTACAAAAAAAATTTCGATATGTCTGTATAATGTTCTGTTATTTTGCAATATTAGATAGGTACATTATGGGCAGTGTGACCAACTAGTCCGAAAAATCCTGGACATGGTCCGAAATAAAAAGTCGTGTCCCGGCGTCCCGGACAAGTCTTCCGGGCCATCTGAATTTTCAACGTTTTGGAAAATTTTATTTTGAAATTTTGAATTCGTTATTCTTCAAATAATTCACAGCAAATTGAATTGGTGGGACGAAAAAAAGTCGACAATTTCTAGAGTGTAATACCAACACCACATCCAAAACGCATGCATTTTATATCGTGATATTATAGTTCTACGAAACCTATAACGGTGGCCTTTTTTTCGTTTCTGTATTTTAATTTAATTTTAATTTTTATAGAACGATGGAAAGCTAGATTTAGAAATTGCAAATGAGACAAAGAAAGCTACGAGAATAATAAATTATGCGATTAATAATACGATACTGGGAAAAAGGGAAATTAGCCAGGAAACAAAAATGCATGTATTTATACAATCACAGTACCAACTCTTCGATATGCAAGCGAGACATGAGTTACCTACAAAAAAAAAGACATGAAAGTGCCATAAATGCAGCAGAAATAAAGCAACTGAGAAAAATAGCTGGAAAGATGAAGCTGGACAGGGAAAGGACGAAAACATCAAAAAAGTGCTAAGACAGGAAGCAATAGAGAAAAAAATTGAAAAAAGAAAACTGAATTGATTTGGACATATAACTAGAATGAACGAGAACAGACTAGTAAAGAAAGTGACAGATGCGAAAAGACAGGGGAATAGATGAAGGGGCAGACCTAGAAAGGGTGGATGGAACAAATCCAGGAAATCTGGACCAAAAGAGGGAAAACAGTGCAACATATGAAGGAAATGGCAGGAGACCGGAAGGCGTAGAAGAAATAAGTAACAGATAGATAGGTGATAGCAAAGTCTGAAGCTCTTAGTGGGCATAAGGACAACGAGAAGAAGAAGTATTATAATTATCGTCTTCTGAAAAAACAATATCCCGATTTTCATTGAAAAGTCCCGGATTTCAGGTATTTTTTCAGCCCTGTCCGGATTCGACTGAATTGTAGTTGGTCACACTAATTATGGGGCTCCTCTTTCATCCTCATAAAATCTGCGGCTTGATGCTAAAATGGCCAATGTCAATTGATCGCGGTTTTGTTTTGCCAATATTAAATTTAAAAAAAGCTGTACAAAACAGCAAAAAATTGACATTGGCCCTTTTAGCACCAAGCTACAGAAATATAACTAATATTTTGTCGAAAATGTTTCTTGTCTATTTTTGAAACATTTTGTTTTTGTTTTTTAAGAAGCTCTTTGTAATTTCCCCTATATAATATGTGCAGCACACATTTTACCGTAATAGGGTTGCCACAGCCCACAGCATTATACAGTACAAAGAGACTGATCCATATTCACTTTGAATAATATGCATGTATTACGGCCCAACGCAACAGCTACTTCTTCACGAGCACTCCTCGGGGTTCTGTTGTCCTGCTACGCAGTTAACGTTACAAGAAACGCACTCCCACGCTGCATTTTTAACAAATTTACCTCCGAAAACGAAATAGCAATTTTAATTCCTACCAAGATTCAGCTCGTATTCAAAAGTCGGTCATTAGACCAAAAGTAAGACGCTCCGGTAAAAGTAAAATTAAAACGCGCCGTGCAACAGCTGGTTCAAGAATGCGCGAATAAATAAATTGAGCGCGGATGGCAATTTTATGGAATAAAAATTGTAAACATGGAAAAATCGATTGCAAGAGTCATAAAAATATTTGAGTGCGTACGGTTGGTACACTTTAATTAGAAATTAGTATAAACACGATATTTCTAGCAAAAACAAACTTTACAAATTCCCATTGAACAAACAAGCAGTCCACACTTCTTTTCCTACACGCGATTAATCAGGACTTTAATGACGGAAATCCGTAATTAACATTTTTGATCGTTTTCTTTGCGTTTCTTTTTGTATCCAGGCCATGATCGATAATGTTACCGCTCTTTAGCCACACATATGTGTTGGAAGTGAACACACATGTGTAAGTTTCCACTTCTTCGCTGGTTCTGTTATCCTGGTTCTCATATGGATTTCATTTCCAATAAATTCACGCATGAGTTGCTCTGGGGACAAGGAAGGGCGCAACTGAATTGAGAGGGAGAAACGGTAGTAGCAAGGCCACAATACGCATATAAAATGGTATGAAATACGGATGAGTGAATGAATGAGCAAATTGTGAATTGGATATGATTGTACAGGATGGCCTAAATGTGGTAATAATTGAATTTTATTTATTATAAAGATATTTAGATATTGTGTATTTTTATTGTGTTTCCACTTAACTCACTATAGTCTAGGCCGTCTAGGCGCCAAATAGAGGTCACCGTGTCCTTTACAATTCTGATGGACACACTCAACGATTTATTATGGATTTTTGGCTGCTGATTACGAATTGCGAGGGTGGATTTCGATCCAAGTGGTCAAAAAATTGTTATAAACAATTTAATTGTTTATAAATTGTTTATAAGTCTATGGCTCATAAACTAAAAGATAAAAAAGAATGTTTCAAATAAAATTTGTTTGCAGTAGCGTGCTGGAACTTTTCATGCGGCCCGGTGATTTTATAGAAAAGCGGCCTCCCATCCTTATTTTACCTTCTATAATCAGAATTTTTGTTTCTTATTTATAAAACAAAAATACTTCTTCTTATATTTGTATAAATATGACTGTCTGTTTTTTAAATGTGCCACTAGTAAGTTGTCGTTCCATCGTTTTCATGGTCTTCCCACTGATCGTCTTGCTATTGGGGAACTGTCTCTCGCTATCCTTACTACTCTATTTGTTGTCATTTGGCGTATGATGTCATTCCATTCTATTCTTCTGTTTCTTATTCAGTTATTAATATTGTCCACCTTGAATCTCCATTGTACATCTGTACTTCTAGCTCTGTGTCCCATAGAGCCTTACCATCGATGTTTCGAAGGGTTTTCATCTCCGCTGTTTCGAGCAATGTTTTTGTCCTCTCCGTGTCGGGTCGTGTTTCTGCATTGGTCTGATGACTATTTTGTAAATTCTGCCTTTTTTCTAAAACTCCATCACTTGTTCTATTAGCCCTCCAGCTATAATTTACATGTTATTGGATTTGCTGCTATAACCATGAATTTTGTCTTTTTGGGGGAAATTAACATGTTAAATATTCTGGCGGTTATGTTAAATTGGTGCAGCATACGTTGTTAGAAATGTTTGATCCTGCGAAGAGTTGAGTACGAAAGCAATAAAGTTGGTGTGATGTGAAAATCAATAAAGCTAAGACAAAAATAATGATGTTCGACAGATTCGACCCTATTCAACTGATTAACATGTTATAGGAATACCAGATAGTAAACATCTTTGTCTATCTCGGGTCTAGTATAACTGACGATGGTAACTGTGAAGTAGGAGTTCGTAGACGTATTGGTATTGCAAAAAATGCGATGAATCGCCTAACTAAAGTTTGGAAAGACATATTTATTTCTCAAAATATCAAGATGAGACTGGTGAATGCCATTGTATTCTCAATATTTCAATACGGGGCAGATACTTGGACTCTTTGTGTGCAAGTGTGGTGCTTTTGAGAGCGGATGCCTTTGAGATGTGTTGCTGCGCATACCTTGGACAGCTCATAGGATAAACGTTTCCATTCTAAACCAACTCGAAATTAAAAAAAGGCTCTCCACAATATAGCTGCAACGAATTCTGCAATTCTTCGGTCACGTGGTTCGCAGAGGTGACGATAGTTTGGAGATATTAATTGTTTCTGGAAACGTTCCGGGGAGAAGATCAAGAGGACGATCACCAACTAGATGGTCCGATCAAATTAAGAATTCAGCTGGAAAGTCATTCTGCGAAGCTCTTAGAGCAGCTAAATATAGAGAACAATGGAATAAAATTGTTAGGAATATTGGTGGAAATCACGATCCTAAGTAATGGGGAAACGACCAGCGAGAGAAATACGTTGTAAATCATCTTCACTTTGAGACATTAGTATTGCATGGTCTGGATAGCAGATTTATTTAAGTTGTTTTTCCATTTATAGAAAATATTATAAAATCTATAATATACATATATATTTTTAATGGATCTATCCTCGCCTATTTTAAGATAACCGTTATACACCGTCTGGTTCTGTCCACTCCAAATCGAAGCAAAACCGAAATCATCCAAAAATATTTAACGAACTTTTCCCAGAAACACATATCTGAACAAAATATATACAATTGCTGAGTCGTATTTTGTGTAAAAGTTTGTGTTTATATTATCCGCCGAATAATGCCTATTCATGACTCAATTGAACGTCTTAATATTTTAACCGTTTTGAAATACAGGTGTATAAAACAGACAACTGGAATTAATGCAATATTATTCAAATGGCTCGAACACTATGTATGGAAATAAAATATTTTTGAAATGTTTTAATATCATTCAATTAGAAATTTAAAAAAAATTGTTGCATCTAAAATTTTTTGTGAAAAAAAACTTATTTGACCGGCCTCAAGAGGCCGCGGCCTCTCGGTGATTGCACCGATTCGTTTATATGGCCAGCAAGCCACTGTTTGTTTGTCAATAAAAAACGAAGAAAAAAACGTTTAGTAAACTTAAATCTAACAATTAGAACTTAAGATATTGCAAAATTAGTGCACAATGCAAATTGCAAATTGCAAAATAAGTATTTTTCGAAGCTTTATCGATCGTAACTCAGCTTCTACGCATGCAAGTGAGCCTTAGAAGGTCTCATTTTAAAGCTTCATTAATAGGCTTCCAAACAGAGTTTGTTAAATTACTTGATCTTCATTTGTTTTAACGTTATACCCGTTTGAAGTTATAATTTTCTTAAAAAAATTATACATTAATTTGTTTATAAGGGTTTCGTTTCAAGTAAATTTGAGCTGTAAACATTTATATTTTAATTAACAATAACGATAGAAGAACTCAAAAGGAATAATTTGAGCTTAAGAAAATGTTCGTAAGTTTATTTTTGGTCAAGATATCGATATTTTAATAGTGCGCTCTGAGGCGCAAGATCGGCTCACTGCGTAACGGTTCACGCGCTAACTTCTCGATGCAAATTAAAATTTCTATGTATATATACGTTATTTTCATTTTTCATTTTCGAAGATCCTAATAAAATTTTATCATAATTCTTATAATAATTATATCATCATACTGTACCTCGTATCACCTTTCATTCTATTTAACTTGTCTTCTATTTTTTGTACTAAATGAGAAAAAAAAAAACATTAAAATCTAATATTTCAAAAATAGAACTAAAAAGTAAGTTGATATTATTTATTAATACTATTTTTACAAACTTTTTGTTTCATGCATCTGAATCGAGATATACAGGGAATCTCAGCTTTTTTACATCTGCATAAGTTCTTAGAGCAATTTTTACAGTTACATGGTGGTACTAAGTCTGTTCTTGTAGGCAGTAAAACTAAAACTTTCTGGGGCTTCAGAGTCTAATTATCTATATGATATAGATATAATCTATATCATATAGATATCCAGTGGATAGTGGATAGTATCCATATAAAGTTGATCTAGTTCTTTTGCAGCATCATCAAGACACGTCAATTGTGTGTATGCCGCCACAACATAAATTCTCGTTTTATATGCAATGATGATGCTGCAAAATAACTTGATCCATTTTTATATGGATATCACATATTGGCTCATTTGCATGCGTAGAAGCCGAGTTACGATTGATAAAGCGTCGAAAAATACTTGACTGTGAGCCGATGATGCGCCTCATAGCGCGCTATTAAAATATCGATATCTTGACAAAAAATAAACTTACGAACATTTTCTTAAGCTCAAATTATTCCTTTTGAGTTCTTCTATCATTATTGTTAATTAAAGTATAAATGTTGACGGCTCAAATTTACTTGAAACCCTTATAAACAAATTAATGTACAATTTTTTTAAGAAAATTATAACTTCAAACGGGTATAACTTTAAAACAAATGAAGACAAAGTAATGTAACAAACTTTGTTTGGAAGCCTGTTAATGAAGCTTTAAAAGGAGACCTCTAAGGCTCATTTTCATGAGTAGAAGCCGAGTTACGATCAATAAAGCTTCGAAAAATACTTATTTTGCAATTTGCAATTTGCATTGTGCGCTAATTTTACAATATCTTGAGTTATAATTGTTGGATTTAAGTTTAGTAAATGTTTTTTTCTTCGTTTTTTATTAACGAATAAATTTTATTCGAAATATTCTTTTTTATCTCTTTTAGTTTATGAGCCAGAGCCTTATAAACAATTTATAAACGATTAAATTGTTTATATCAATTTTTTGACCACTAGGATCGAAATCCACCCTCGAAATTCGTAATCAGCAGCCAAAAATCCATAAGAAACCGTTGAGTTTGTCCATCAGAATTGAAAAGGACAAGGTGACCCCTCTCTCGCCTAGACTACTATGTTTTCATCATCTACATTATTATTCCCCGAGCAAGAGTGCAATAAATTGAATATGAAAATTGAAAATATAAACTCAATATTTAATACTCAAAGTAGGTAACGTAAAAAACGGCATGCTTCTAGAATTATATCTTTTTCTTTAGGTGCCGTGTCTATATTCAGACGTTGGCCGTCACCATGTTTACAATTTCCTGAAACCTTTCTCTATCGGCTGCTGCGCGAAATAATTCTTCTACTGTGGAGCCACACCATCGTCTAATATTACGCAGCCATAAAAGTTTCTTTCGATCAATCCATTTATTTCCCTCCACTTTTCCTTGTATTATTATGCGAATCAGATGGTTTTTATATATGGCCGAAGTATTCTGTGTTTCTTCTCTTTATGATGCTTATGTATGAGCAGACGTTCTGAATTCATCATTTGAAGAACATCTTCATTGGAAGTGTGCGAAACCCACCATATCTTTAGAATTCGTCAAGAGCACCACAATTCGAATGCTTCTAATTTGTTTAGAATTGTGGTGTTTAACGTCCATGTCTCACAACCATACAATATGATAGACCACACATAACATTTCAGGACCTTCTTGCGAATATTCATCGACAGGTTTCTGTTACTAAGAACTAAAACCAAATCGGAGAAAAACAACTTAAAATAATCTGCTACGCAGACGAAAATCTCTCAAAGTGAAGATGATTTACAACGTATGCTGCACCAATTTAACATAACCGCCAGAAAATTTAACATGTTAATTTCCTCAAAAAAGACAAAATGCATGGTTATAACAGCAGATCCAATAAGATGTAAATTTGAGCTGGAAGGTCAGATAATAGAACAAGTGATGGAGTTTAAATAACTAGGCATCACACTATCTAGCTACGGAAGGCTCGAAACAGAAGTGGAAGATCAAGTGAATAGAGCAAACAGAGCCGCAGGTTGCCTGAATGACACAATATGGAGAAATAAAAATATCGGAAAAGAAATGAAAGGCAGAATTTACAAAACAGTCATCAGACCAATAATGACATATGCGGTAGAAACACGACCCGACACAGAGAGGACAAAAATGTTGCTCGAAACAGTGGAGATGAAAACTCTTCGATGGATTTCGATGGTAAGACTTCTTACCCTATGGTAAGACCCTTCGAAAATCGCTGGTAAGACTATGGGACAGAGCTAGAAGTAGAGATATACGACGGAGATGCAAGGTGGATAACATTAATAACTGGGCAAGAAACAAAAGAATAGAATGGAATGACCTCATAAGTCGAATGACAACAAATAGGGTAGTCAGGACAGCGAGAGACGGTTCCCCAATAGGAAGACGATCAGTGGGAAGACGACGAAAACCATGGAACGACAACTTACTAGAGGCACATTGAAAAAACAGACAGAGTCATGTCTATACAAAAAGAAGAAGAAGGTTTCTGTTACATAAGACTGGTTTCCAGGTCATAAAAGCCTTACGTGATATTTCGATTCTGGTTATTATCTCTTCATTAGAGTCACAATTTATATTTAACCAGCTGCCAAGGTATTTGTAATGATTTACCCGTTCTACCTCCTTTCCATTAAGGGAAAGCAGACCTTGATCTATATTAATCTTTCCAACTGTCATCCACTCTGTCTTTGAAATGTTCATTTTAAGGCCTCTCCGATAACTTGCTTCACTGACTAGATTTAGTAGTGTCTGAAGATCTTGTAAATTTTCTGCAAGAATGGCTGTATCGTCACGTCAGCGTATCTAATATTGTTGATTACTTCTCCGCCTAGAATCCTATACTAACAAGCAATTGGACTTCGTAAGTCCTAAGTTTTCACCCAACGTGACCGGAAGTAGAGCTGGAAGTCAATATTTTGAACTCTTCGTGTAACTTTGATTGATATATGATTTCACTAATTTTGAGTCATTTTTGCCAAACTTCCGGTCATAACTTTTTAACCGAAAATTACATCAAAACCGCAACTAAATATTCGAGCTCGACTTTTCAATACTCAATAATTGATATATCACATGTAGTCAGGGCCGCCGAGAGGGCGGTACAGCCGGTACATTTTACCGGGGCCCGGCGATGTAAGGGGCCCGGCGTCGACCAGACCAAAGACGTAATTTTTCCTTTTATTTTTTGCTCTTCACTTTATGTCCAAAATACGTTTAATTAATCCTCGGCTATATTTAACATGTCCTTTAGTTGATTTGGTGTAAAATTTTAACAGCAATAAATCACAGAAGTCAAATGCTGCATTGCAGTCAGATAACTATGGATATGGAGATTAAAAACATATCAGGGCTTGAGGGTTGAAGAATCTAAATTAGTTACCAGCAATTATGGAATAAATCCAGAATTTACATCAAATAAAGAAAAACGGCGCAAGAAGCCTGTGAGATTTTTTGATGATTGTCTGGGCCTATTAGTGATGCGACTGATAATTTTGAGCACGACTTTCATTCACTATTTAACATTTTGTGGACATTTCGAGATGACGATGACGAGAATATTAAGAAAAAAATTGATATATTGCGCGAGTTTTATAAAGAAGACATCAGTGAAGAATTGATAGATGAAATTTTTCATTTGAGAGCGATATACAAGGATAATATTGGTAAATCTCAACTTTTTCCAATCTTCTTCTTTACGTGCCATCTCCGCGATGAAGGTTGGCAATCATCATTGCTATTCTAACTTTTGACACTACTGCCCGAAAGAGTTCAGTTGAGCTGGATCCAAACCATTCTCTGAGATTTCTCTGCCTGGATATTTTTCGTCTACCTGTGCTGCGCCTTCCTTGAATAATTCCCTGCAATTTCTCCAATAGATTTACTTAATAAAATTAAACATCTCAAATAGATTCATTATTTCATAACGTCGTTATTGCGTTAAGAATATTTTGCACATTGCCGGTGACAGTCGCAGAAGAGAAAAGATCTTTTAGTTTTCTTTCCCGCATAAAGAATGCTGTGATATCTACAATGAAACAGGATTGGTTAACTCGCCTATCCACTTTGTGCATTGAAAATGATTTGGTAAAATCATGCGATTTTTCGAAAGTTATAGACATCTTTTCCAATCAGAAAACTCGAAAAGCACCTGTATTATAAATATTTTCGCTATTATAAATATTATCAAAGTTTAATAAAATTTATATTTGAAATGTTTCTTATTACATATTTTAACTATTGATAATTTTATTTCTATAAAAGTTGAACAATTTTTTTCGCTCTTCACTTTTTGTCGGGAGCCCGTTCGTCACTTCTTGCAGGAGGGCCCGCTCATCCCTCTCGGCGGCCCTGCATGTAGTGTTTGTTGCCAAATGCAAGAACAAGACGAGACTTAGACAGTCTTGGTCGTGGTCTTGCGCCAATACACCAGGTCTTGGTGTTGCGCTCCCGGTCTTGGTCTCGCAGCAAGAGTTTGGCAAGTCTTGCAGTTACGTAACAGAGTAGGTAGGTTCATTTTAAGCTTGAATTAACATAGCCATAGTAACGAACAGTCAAATTAATAAATTTCTAAGCAACTGACACCGGATGGGGTTTGAACCTTTCTATGTTGTCACAAGTTATTCAAACCAATTTGGGATGCATTAATTATTCCTAAAAACTCATCAAATTTGCTTTTGGGTCTTTTAGATCTACGACTCTAACTATCATTAGTCCTACTATAATAACAAATAAACAAACCAAGACACGTTAAATGCTACTAGGAGCACTCCAGAATCATAATTTACAATGTATAAACTTTGGAAGTCATGATTTGGGATTTACAATGTATATACATTGTAAATTATGATTTGGGAGTGCTCCTAGTAGCATTTAACTATTTGAATCTCCATCACTTATGTCAAATCGTTATCACTCCGAGAATGACAAGGATTAGATGAAAAACAATTGGGAATGAAGTTTAGTGATGTAGAAAAACTAACTACTCGTTACTATCATTCAATATCCAATACCCTAAATACCGAATACCTAACCGAGACTTGTCGCCGGCATTATCTGCTATTAATTTAACTCGTTACTTTTGAATATTAGCCGAGCTGTTTCAGCCAATTTTGTTTACCCGAATGATCTCATCGTACACTCAGCAGCAAGGATAGGCTGATAAAATATATTTAGATTCCTACTAACTAATAAGAAAAAAAAGTAATTATTTTCTTTCTATAACACTAGGTATACTAACCTTATTATATTTTTTATCAGCTAAGGTAACATATTTTTAAAAAGTTTCGATACGATATAACTGTCGGCGTCGCAACGCAAGAATTAGATTAGAGTTCGGCTATTCTCAAAATCTGGTCAATTAAATTTCAGAGCGAAGAAGACGTCTGCTGGGTAAGGTGTACAAAATATTTTATTTTTACATTGTAATTAGGACCTCTGAGTACGTGTCAAATGCGTCAAGTGTTCTTTTAATGGATATTCTGATTTGCTATAAGTATAACATGTAGGGGCGGTTGCTCCATTGCTTCACTTGTGCAGTGAACACCCAATAAAATTTCATTAAAATGCACTTTTTTTAAATCTCGTAAATATTATAGTATCATTAAAATATTTTTTTAATCTCATAGAATCATTAAAATATAACTTTATTTATCAATCGTATTATGCTGTGGTGCAGAATTCAAATTGAACCAGCCGGTACTAACCTACTCTGTAGTTAGAAAGAGAAATCTTAAAATCCGTGAAACCAGCGATCGCCTATTTAAAACAGTGAGGATTTGTGCAGTGCACACAGAGACCGGTGGAGCGTTTCGGTTCACACTTTGGTATTATTTTCTGTTGTGGGATTTATGGTGGAGCCTTCTTCAATGGAGTTTATAAAAGAAAATGAAAATAGTTTTGAAAATCAAAATCTTATAAAAAAGAATGGACCACCTCGGCCGGAGATAAACTTGGTACAAGAATGTGCCATAAGAAACAAAAAGTTTAAACGTTGTTTTGAAGTCGAACAATATAAAAAACTTAGTGGTTGTGCGGGTGTGATAAACTACATTCTTTGTTTTGTTTTCCATGTTTAGTGTTTTCAAAGCATGAAGCTATTTCTTCAGAGTGGACAAAAACGGGTGTTTGGGATTTATCTCACTTTTTCAATAAAAATTAAAAAACACTGCTCTTCCCAAATTCATTTAAAAAATTGCAACTCTCAGATATTGCCAATATTGATGTTCGATTAGATTCTGGTTATCGAAAATCCATAAAAGACTTTAATGACCAAGTAAAAAAAATCTTATCGTCTTATCAGTCTTATCGATTGTGAAAAATGTTATGGCGTATTCGAAATAGCTTCGAGGGGACATTACGAGTCATCAGAAAGCCTAAATCCAGGAATATACAGGGGCCAGAATTGAACACAAAAATCCCAGACATTTTTTTATTCTTTTTTAAGGTTAAATTGTGTTTCTAATTCGCTTTGATTTAATGTATTGCATACGACAATCAAACTGATCTCATGTTTCTTTTATGTTTTATTTATATAGAACAAACAGTAATAAATAATATCAAACTTAAACAAAAAATGGCGAGGCCCTCAAAAATTTTTCGCTTGTACCGCAATTGCCAGCGGCTCTTAATCACCGTTTCTATAATTACATTTTCCTTAATTGAACACCCGTTTTAAATTACCACGAGCCGCCACTGATAACATGTTCATGGTATTGTTCGTAATACGCATAAGTCCAATTTTCCATATTTTTGTTACATCTTTTTTTGAGTCTCATAGTCTCTAAGCATATAGGTACCCGAACCCGAACTACTCTACTCCCTAAAACGACAGTCTTGGTCTTGGTCTTGCGGTAACGCAAGAACAAGACCAAGACCGATTTTGAGAAACACTAATCACATGTACTATTTCTGCGACTATAATGTGGCACTTCCTACTACACCTATTTAAGCGATAGTGATATAAAAACCGGAAGTATGTATTTATTCTCGTCTTGCTAAGGCGCGTCGAGTAATATATCGCATGTACTATTTTGCCGACTTTAAAACAGTACTTCCAGTTGTAACTTTGCAACCAAAACTCCGAGGTTAAAGTTCTAACCTTTAATAAAATTCTTAGTCAAATAAGCTCTCACTTGATGCCTCATTTGTCATTCGATCAGTTCTAATAACGTAGGAGTTTTATTCGCAGACACACACGGACGAACAGGCAGATATGAATCCGGAAGTATATATTTTTGTTGTCGTCTTGCTAAGGCGCGTCGAATAACATATCGCTTGTACTATTTCGGAAACTTTCAAACAGTAGTACCTTTTTCAACTCTAAAACCGGAAGTCCGAGGTCAAATTTCTTACCTCTAATACCATCTTTGGGCTATAAACTCTCATTCGACATATCTGTTTTAATAACGGAGGAATTATATTCGCGGACTGACAGAACGACGGACAGACAGGCATGAAATCGGAAGAATATATTTGTTCGCATTGATGACATTAATTCTGTTGATTTTAATACCTGCACTTTCATCTAACTCTTCTTTGAAAATAAATTCGGAGTAGATATTAAAAATTAGAGGCGATAAAATACATCCTTGCCTCACTCCACGTCGTATTTATAAATTCAGTTTTAGAGATTATAGTTTTCCTGAAGCTATTTTCTTGTGGCATCTTAATGCAATGTAATTTACTATTTTCTATTTTTATTGGAAATAACTGAAATACGACACAATTTTACTTTAATAGTTATTTATGATATGTGTTAAAAGTACACGTTTAAGGCACGCATGTGAAAGTTTGCAGAATGAGCGAAGTGAGTTCTGCAATTCATATGAGTGCCTTAAAAATGTATTTTTTTACACGCATATCATACAATATTTTTTCTACAAACGTAATTACAGGACAATATATACAAAAACTTTTACTTGAACTTGACTGACATTCCATTTTTATATTTTTTTGACATCACATCAAAATTGTCTATACGGTCAATACGAACTGCAGTGCCATAAAAATTTTAAAGCTCCTATGGAATGCTAAAAATTGCATTTTTAACACGGTTGTAGAAAAAATAAGTTTATTTGCACACATGCCCATACAATCTGAGTTGTCCTTCTGCGATTTTATCGTTTATGACTTCTAGTTGTATGTTTTGTCTAATTGTTTCGTTTCAGACTTTGTCTATCCCTTTCCTCTTTTCTATTTTTTTCAGACACCTCATTTCCATCGCATTGATTCTTGATTTTTTTTCTCTGTTAGTGTCTAGGTCTTGTCACTGTACTACTGGTACTACCGTTTTAGCGACTATTGATTTTATATTCTTTGGTATCTCTCTTTTCCCGAGAAATGTTTTTCATTGTATTAAATATTTTTCCGATTCTTCCCAATCTTTCGTTTATTTTCTGGTTCTGTTTTCCGTTTGCTTCAATGATTGCTCCTAGTTATTTAAAGTGATCTACTTGTGGCAGCTGCATCCCATCCAATCTTACGTCATGTACCTTTTCGTCCCAGCTACTACATTGTACTGTAGATTTTTGATTTATTTTTCCATATCCTAGTTGGTTTTTTCATCTTTCCCTTGGCTTTTTTCACTGCTTCATCTAGCACTACTGAGAAGAGTAGTGGGCTCAGTACGTATTATTGTTTAACTACTTGGTCTATTGTGAATTGCTTGGATTTATTATTATTTGCTTTTACTATGTTTCTATTATTTCTATATATATATTTGTTTATAATTTCTATTGTGTTACCATTCACTCTTCTTTCTCGTGATGTTCTACATACGTCATTTCTTTGAATTGTGTCAAATGCCCTGTCTAGGTTTATGTAGGAAATGTGTATCTCCTTGTTCTTATTTATTATATTCTCACTCATTTGTCTTATTTTGAATAAGAGGTCATGCGTGCTTCTGTTCTTTTTAATCCACATGGCATGTCTTCCAATTTTGGGTCTATTTCAGCCTTTTTTCTTTTCTCTATTATTCTTGGAAATACTTGGTATACTTGATATGTTTATGCCTCGATTCTCGATAATTGGTACAATTTCTATTGTATTTTTTCTTTTCTGCCTCCCATTGCGCATTGGTTGAATGTCTCTTTTCCAGCCCAAATAATTTTTACACATTTGAATATTTTGGTGTATACCTACGGCCTGTGATTCTCATATTACAACGAAAATGATACATACTCGTGTATCCAAAGAATCAATAAAATAATTTTGATCATTTTTTATTCATACGTACTTTAAAATCAGTCCAAAATGTTGCGCTACTTCGGCAAAACAACATTGTACTTTATTGTATTTTATTGTATCTTTCTTTGATTAATTATTTATTTATATTTTAATTTTTAGTTTTGATTTGACCAGCAACGAGAAATTTTGAATTTTTGTTTATTAGGCTCGTATAACAAGTAGTAGGTGTTTTCATATTTTTAAAAATATATTTATCTGATAACTTTAGTTTCCGTTACGCACAAAAATATAGATATATTTTAATTCTGTGAACGTTTAAAAAACGATCATTTTGTTATAGAAGTCTATATTATTATGTTACGAGTATAATTATATTGAAATAATTATTCAAATAAGGTTACCAAAGTTAGAAAAGTTACACACTTGTGACACATAATGAGAAACACAAAGTACCGCTTCGCGCAGCTGATATCCAGGGAAGGATTGAAGGAAAATGGGGACCAGATAGGCGCCAGAATTCATGGCTTAAAAATATCAGAGACTGGACTGTCCTTGATTCAATATCTTTGTTTCGAGCCGTATTGGATTGAGACAGATTTGCCAGTGTAGGCGCTAACTTCCACTAAAGGAGACATCACCACAAGAAGAAGAAAAATTATTAAAATAATTTGAAGAAAGTATAAATTAATTATAGGTCAGCACAGATGTTGTTACATAGTTTAGATACTTATTTTGAAATTACTGATATACTGATACCTTTGTAATAATCTTTTTGTGTTTCATCATGACTGTAATTGCAGTTACAGTCAACAATAGGGTATAGGAATTTAGTACCAATGATAATGGAGGGATTACTGTATGCAGATGACCTAGTAATAATAGCAGACGATAAAGAGAAAATGCAAAAATTAATCGATATCTGGGTGGCAAAAATGGAAAATTTGAAAATGGAGGTAAATGTAAAGAAAACGAAGACCATGATAGTAACCCAAAAGAAAAGGGAAGAAATAAACCAAACGATATTTAGGTGCAAAAACGAAATAATAGAAACAGTCTCGACGTTTGAATACCTGGGAGTAATCATATCAGAGGATGGAAAGCTAGACCAAGAAATCTCATACAGGACGAAAAAAGCAAATAAGATCTACTATGATACTATGCACTAAATAAAACAATATTTGGAAAGGAAGAAATAGATAAAGAAATAAAACTGAAGGTATACAATGCAATATCTGTACCAACTTTAATATATATGTAAATGAGACATGGGTAAACAATGCAAAAATAGACAGTACAATAAATGCAGCGGAGATGAAGCAGTTGAGAAAAATAGCAGGAAAAACGAAATTGGACAGAATAAGAAATGAGGATATCAGACAAAGACTGAAACAGGAATCGATAATAACAAAGATCCAAAAAAGAAAATTAAAATGGTATATACACATTAACAGAATGGACTAGGGAAGACTACCAAAGTAGTTAATGGAATCAAAAGATATGGTAAAAGAAGGAAAGGGGGGGCAAGGAAAAGATGGATCGATCAGATATATAGAAATTGGACAGGAAAAAGGAAAAACACATCAACAAATGAAAGAGTTAACAAAGGACCGCAAGAAATGGAAGATATAGATAGAGGATGAATAAAACCTTTTTTATCGATATTTCCATATTGTAATTGTTGAACAGTAGCTACTATGTAGTTTGTATAAAGTATTGTTTTTGCCAATGCCGTTAATGGTGTCCATAATAATAATTATTAGGCTTCCCTAATTTAAATTTCTTTTTTTAATCATGACAATGTTATTAAAAAAAAAACAAGTTTTAAACAAATTACACCAATTTTCAAACACCATTTTGGAGGAGTGTTTAATTAAAATTTTGATTTGTCAATACATCTGTCGAAAATATACATAAAAGCAAAAAAATGAGACGTTAAAAACCTGTATACTCCATCGGCAACAACCGATTTTTACAATTGGAAAATTGGTAAATTTTTATAAACAAATTAAATATCTCATAAACTACTCAATATTTTATTAACCAATTTTTTTCGGTTTATACTGGTACATGGCGCAACTTTTTCTGCAAAACAAAATGTTTTATAGTGTTTATTTATAATGTAAATAATAATTTTTTGGAAATTTGTTTTTCAATTTCGATTTACAATTATTTAAATAAATTAAGGGTCAAATTTAATTAAGTAAGTCTTATATAAAAAACTGTTTCTTCAGCTTTGCAGAAAAAAATTGCAAAAACCTTAATAAAAACATGAATTACTGCAGCAGTTAAAAAAGTAAATTTTGTGCAAAAATTGCCCATTTTTAATTATTTAAACAATGATCCCCTCATATGAATCATATACTTTCTTGAAAATATCTTTTGTTTGGACCTAAACTTTGATAAAAAAAATTATTCCAACCTGTACGGAATTGCATTTTATGATTTTATTTTATTTTATTGGGCTATTTAAGTATCAAGTCGTATAAGTATATAGTATATTCAGTATGGAGAACGGTAAGGGTTTTATACCGATCGAAGACAATTGTTTGGAGGAGGAGCGGAGCGACGACTCCAATTAATAGGGAGTTTTTGTTGCTACGTAACGTACGCATCTCCGTATACGTAAAGCAACTAACGTGTCGTAGAGGATGAATGTTAAAATAGGTAGTTTTTGTAACTGCCTTAACGTAACGTAAAGCAAATCGTAAAGTCATTTTTAAATTCCGTTGACATTTAAAAAAATAAAACAATGTTCACACAATATACAATTAATATACAAATGTAAAAAAAGATAAATGAATGATGAAATTGTATGGTTTTAATTGCTTCTATTTAAATATAAAAATATTATTTTTCCTTAGGTTAAAATTGTTTTATTTTTGTTTATACCTACTTTTTAGTTGTAAATTATTGTATACCTACATCAGAATTCATATGTATAGAATTTAAATATATATACCTAAATCAGAATTCATATATTCCCCTTCATATGTACAGTCTGGGTCTCACAGAGTCACCTAACTGTGAGTGTGGAAAAGAAGGTAATCTACTACATATTCTCCTCGAATGTTCACATCAATCAGTAAATATAAACAAATTTTATGATAATCTTAATATATTAAAAATTCCACTTCCCGTCTACCTGAACAATTTGATTTTTTCTGAAGAGATTAATATATTAAAAACAATTTACGAACATATCAAAAATTGTAAATATAGATTGTAGCAATAAAATTTACCCTGTATTTAAGAAATTTTGTTAAAACAAAGCAGGCATGTTTGTTAAAACAAAACAAACATGTTTGTTTTGTTGTTATTTTGTTTTAAATCCTGTAGATTTAAGTAATTATTGTATATTATAATTGAAAAAAGAAAAGAACAAAAAAAAGAGAAAAAGAAAAAAACAACAAAAAAAAACAAAAAAAAATAAATAAATAAAAAATGCAAAAAAAAACAAAAAAATAAAAAATGCAAAAAAAACTAAGAAGATGTAAACCTCCGCGAGGATGAATCGGGTTTACGTCTTAGCGTAGTAAAAAAAAACAATTTATAAAAAATAACAATAAAAAAATTAATAAAAAAAAACAAATTAACAATATAAAAAAAATGCAAAAAAAATACAAAAAAAATACAAAAAAAAATACAAAAAAAAATAAAAATTTACAAAAAAAATGAACAACCAAAACAGAGTATTATTTAGATAATAATTGTAGATAATAATGTTAGTTTGTTATGTATTTAGAGTTAGAAATACAGAAAAAATTCCTCTGATTGAAAAATCAAATTTGTTTGTTTTTAAAATAACAAAATGTCTGGCTAATTGGCTCGGCCAAGGCCATCAAATTCACTCAAAAAAAAAAATACATCAGAATTCCAGTAGGTATAATGTAAATAGTGTGGTAATATTTATTTGAAAATTTTACTGAAACTAGGTCATTTGTTTATCTAGTTATTAATTGTGGTGATCACTGTATTTCTTAAATTAATACAAGATTTGTTTGTTTTGCTTTATTAATAGACAACTTAAAAACAATAAAATTTTAAATCTATTATGAAGCTCCAATTTCCAATTACAAACACAGAATAATTTTACTCAAATAGACTAAACCAATAACCAATATAACCTTAAAATGTTTATAAACAGGTAGTACGCTGATGAAATGTTCATTTGGTAGGTAATCGGGCAAGATCCTCGTGTGCATTCGGTGACTTTCGGCTCGATAGGGATGCGTATGAACCTAACGTACCAGCCCGTAACCTTAGGTAATACGTATCGCGATACGGGAGTTCAACCATTAATGCGCAAGCGTATATGTCAAAAAGATGCGTTACGTTTACGTATTTGTGTGCACAAAAACTCCCTATAGGGCTTTTCATTCACAGTCATTTGTTTCGAGCTTCTGTCATGTGTCACCTAATATTAATATATCTACGCCATACGTTATTGGTATATAACAATGATACAAACCAAAGACGTATGACGTAGATATATTAATATTATGTGACACATGACAGAAGCTCGAAACAAATGACAATAGATGAAAAGCCCTATTGTCTGAGATCGGTTACCCTTAACGTTCGACATGCTTATAACGTTTTTTGCACGATTGATACCATTATAAATTATAAAATTAAACATTTTCGTCATATTGACTAGCTTCATTCATTTTATCAAGATAGATACTTTGGTTGTTAGGTAGTAACTAGGGTGCAAAACAACAATGGAGAATTGAGTTTTTATTTAGTTGTCAATAATTTTAAGTACAATTTTGATTATTATAAATTAAAATATGAGCGAAAGTGAATTTGAAGAAATTGAACGGGCTTGGGAAGAAGGGTGTTCCGCAATTATTCCCGAAAAATCCAAAATCCGTTATCAAAATACGTACCAAAGTTTAAAAAAATGGTGCGAAGGCAAGAATTTAAGAATCGAAGAAAAGACTCTATTGGTATATTTCGTTCAAAGACATATGCAGTTGAAAGCTCATGGAAGCCTCTGGGCAGAATATTCAATGATTAAATCCACCGTTTTTCTTTATGATGGCATTAATATTTCCAAGTTTTCAACTTTGATCACGTATTTGAAGAGAAAAAATGTTTGCTATAGGCCTAAGAAAGCGAGCATTTTTACACGGGAGCAATTTGAAAAATTTCTGATGGAAGCACCGGATGAAGAATTTCTAGTTCACAAGGTAATATAAGCTAGTTTAGGTAAAAGAAATACTCTAATGAAGATTTTTTCATAATTTGTAGGTCGCAATGATATTGGGAATATCTGGTGCCTGTAGAAGAGAAGAATTATATAATATTACTATGAATGACATTCAACAAACCGATGGTTTAATGATTGTAAAAGTACCCAATACAAAAACGAACATCCAGCGTACTTTTACAGTCGTTAATAAACCAGACGATAAAATTCCATATTTAGAAATTCTGCAAAAATAAATTAAAATTAAGAGATTTTTTAACTCGACGGTAAGTGAATTACTTACCGTCGAGTTGGAGTACTTACCGTCGAGTTGGATTACTTACCGTCGAGTTGCTAGTAAATGTCACCTACTGACGTAAAATCTGTCACGGTAAACAGTCAAAAATGATCAATCGTGCAAAAAAGTATTTTATCTACTCTATGTCATATTATGTATAAGTTTTTAGTTTGTGAAAACTGTCATTATAGATAGCAGTGCGTGAAGGATTTAAAGTATGCGTGAAGTAACAATGTGTTTTTTCTACAACCGTGTTAAAAATGCAATTTTTAGCACTTCATACGAGCGTTAAAAATGCTACTTTAAGGCACTAGTGCTTTAAAATATTTTTAAGGCACTGCAGTTCGTATTGACCGTATATGCAATTTTGATGTAATGTCAGTCAAGTCCAAGTAAAAGTTTTTGTAGATATTGCCCTGTAATTTCGTTTGTAGAAAAAATATTGTATGATATGCGTGTTAAAAAGTACATTTTTAAGGCAGTCATGTGAAATTTAAATCGGATTTACTTTTTCGCACTGTTTGTAACTTTCGAGTTGTCATGGTGACAATCCTTGAGTTTCGCGTTGTCATGGTGATGACAATATGAGCAATGAATTACAACAAAAGTTTTGACAGTTTTGTGGTTTGAAAGTAGTTAGAATTTTTAAATGTCAAAGTTCTAAAAATTGTAGAATAGAAATGAATTCCAGTGACGAAGAATTACAGCTTTTTTTATTTGTTTATCGTAGATAAAATATTGTATGAAACTGTGAGTGAAGTACTTTTTGCGAACTTACGCGATTTATAGCACTCGCTCCGTTGTCGCTCGTGCTCTAAAAATCGCGTGCGTTCGCAAAAAGCATACTTCACGAACTGTTTCATAAATAACTATTATTTTTTTTATGTTTCTCTATTTCTGTGAACTAATTTTAAATCTTTTGCTCGCTTTGGTCTACGTATAGAGTTTAGAGCTATTTTATATAAGATATATCTTTCTTTTTATTTCTACTTCCCTGGTATCAAGGTGATCGGACAGAATACGCTTCAGCTTTTGCTACTGCTTTCGCTTTCTTTTTAGCGACTGGACCTCGATTTTTGACCCTTCGCTTCGTATCTGTTTTGTGTACAGATAGCGAATGATCGATAACGAAGCGAAGGGTCAAAAATTGAGGTCCCGATTAGTTTCGAATATCTGTGTATTGTGACCTATCTTTTTGATGCCACTGTTTTGTTTACATAATTTTCTCATCTCCTTTATTGGTTCTTGAACTTCGTTTGTCTACCACCAGGTCTCTTTATTTTCAAACTTCTTTGCTGAGGTTTTTTAAAGTATTTCAATAGCAGTTCTACTAACATTCTTCTAATGATAATGTACTAATATCAGTAATATCTTTCCTATACTGTTGTGCGGAGTTGAGAGGTGGACTCTCACAGACGCCATCTGCAAGAAAATTGAGGCTTTTGAAATGTGGCTTTATCGTCGAATTCTGAAGATATCTGACCATGTTACTAATCAGGGTGTGATATTAAGAATATAAAAGGAAAAGAGCTGTTAACCACAATAAATAAACACAACCAAAATCGAATACTTCGGTCACATCATGAATAACAGCCAGACAGAGGTATGGACTGCTGCAAATAATTTTACAAGAAAAAGTAGAAGAAAAATGAGGACCTGGAAGGAGAAGGATTTCCTGGTTGAAAAATCTACTTAAGTGGTTCAACACAACAACCACAAATCTTTCCAGAGCAGCAGTGTGCAAAGTACATATTGCCATGATGGTCGCCAACATCCGAAATTGATAGGCACTATAAGAAGAAGAATCTCTAATAATACTGGCCATATTCCTCCAAATTGTATTAGGACTTTGTTTTATGTTCCAGAATATTTATTATACTATTTTTGTCGTGAGTAGACCTCCTTTCTTATCTTTTAACATCCAAAACTTGATTATTTGTTGTTCTTCCTATATTTTTAATTAGTTCTTTATGTATTAGTTCATACCCTTACTTTGATTGGCCCACACGTCCACTAAAATTATTAATAAAAAACTAATTCGATAATTAAACTAAAAAATAAAATCATATTCCCCAAAGTATTGGATTATGTCAATAACCGAAATGATTTCATTACCTAATATTTTTTTACTGATAAAACGTCATAGCAACGCCACGTTTCCTACTGACAAAACTCCTGTCCGTGATTTCTCAGCGGCAAAATTATGACAGATCCGTCACGAAGGTGTCTGGTAATTCTATTGTTGTCAGTTTGACAAACGTCATTGAGGCGTAATCAATTTTGGACAGATATAATGAATCCAGACGAAAAATCAAGATTTGCGGATGCCACTCAGGTGAAGAAATAAAAAATGGTTTCGGAAAATGTCCCATTGAACACGCAGAGGTCCAGAAGCTCTATTTGGACCCAATTTTCGGAGTTCCTACGGGTCAGAAATTTTACGCTTGAAAGATGTACTACCATAACGGAACTAGCAAAAATTCTCGAGGATTATGTCTTTAACATGAAAAAAGGCAATGGCGAAGACTATAAAGAGTCGTCTGTACAGTCAATGTGGAATACTACAGCAAAAATGGTACAAGAAAAATATTTTATGGAGTACGGCATCAAAATCGACCCTTTCACAGATATATCTTTCAAATGTGCAAGATTGACCAGAGATGCCAAGTGGAGGCAGCTTCAAAGTGTTCGAGAAAAAAGAAAATTCAGTTCAAAAGCATTATCCACCGAAGAACTATTAAAAATCATTCAAAGCTACGACGAGGAAACCCCCGATGGAACACAAAAAAAGTTTTTTCACCTTTGCTCATTTGAACTTGCTTGGAGAGGCAATGAGGCCGTAAACTGCAAGATTCACTTTTTCCAGAAGGGATTTGATGTTATGGGAGAATTTACGGGCCGAATTGAATATAACAGCATTTTTTCTAAAACAAATCAAGGCGGTTCGAAAAGTTTGGCAAGCAGCAAATGGCTGGTAAGATATTCATCAAACGAAAATTTATGCCCAGTTAGATTATTTTTGAAATTAATGGAAAAAAGGGATCAAAGATTTTATCAGATAGACTCTTTCTTACCGTTCACCCAAACTGGAAAGATGGATCTTGGTTCAAAAACTGTCCACTTGGAATCAACACCGTATCTAAGTGAACAAAAATGTAAGCTGAAAAAGTTGGATTAGACACAAAAAAACATAAAATAACAAACCATTCTCATCGATCTTTAGCTGTGTCAGCCTTGTTCAAGCAAGGTGTTTCTGAACAGGAGTTAATTAAATTAACGGGTCACTCAAATGCAAGCTCTCTAAAACCATATCTGCAGCTGGATTCCAGTCACCACCAGAAGTTGATCACATAATACACAAAATCATGCTTTGGTAGAAAAGGGAAAGAATGGGCAAACTACTATAGCTTATTATAATAATTGTACATTTAATATTATTAACAAATAAATAAAGATTGTATTTCGTTGATATGGTCCATTAATTGTCTCGTGAAATAGTCTTGTCGAATATCATTCGAGAGAAAATTATTTACCGGCAAAATTTTCTTCTGGTTTTATTCAAGTTTGTTGCCTTTTGGCAATTTTCGCTTATGAAATTTTGACAAAATCACTCGACTGACGTCTCGTGATTTAACTGTCAAAACTTAATTCGCGAAAATTGCCAGGCAACAAACTTTCATACCAGTCGAAAATATTGCCGGCAAAATGTTCTCTTATGCTTATATTAAATACGATAAAAAACCAGAAAGTCTTGAAACCCATAAATATCTGCTTGCAACTTCTGAGGCAACAGGTAATGAATAAATAATTGATTAAAATTGATTTTCAGGTGCAATGAACCACCATTAATAAATATAGACTACAGACATATTTTTTATGGTCTTACCCATCCCAATCATCCTTTAGCGCATCTATACTTTATCCCATTAATAAAAAGGCCTCCATAAAATCTACTCCAAGGAAACCAACCAACAAACAAACACCTTTTTGACCAATTAAAATATTACGATTACAAAACAATCTCCAACTGCTGGTATAAGGAGTACATGTAAACAAAGAGGTTCAGAACAACTTTCATCAGAAAACTTAAATCTGAGCGATGTTGCCGACTATTGTACAAAATCTGTTTCATGCGTATTCTCTTAAACTATTTTATTCTGGGAATAAAAAATTTGAGTGATTAATGGAGACCTAAACACTTTAGCTTTAGACAGTTTTAGGTCTACCTGATATAATATACAGTGTTTGATAAAGAATGGGCACAGTTTAAACTTAGATTCCTGAGCTTAAAATAGATCCATTTAAGCTAACTTATCTTAGTACGAAAGTTGATAATAACCGAAACACAGAGTGTTAAAGTTAAACTTTTATTTTATTCATTCTTGAATATTTCCTGACAGGCATGGGATAACAACACAAAATTTGGTAAGCGGGGGTTTTTTGGGATGAGAAATCTAAATTCGCCACCAAAAATGATGTATTACCCAGAGGGCGCCACTTTCAGCGCTGGTTTAATAGGTTCAATTTTTTTTATTACCCACTCTAAATACTTTTTTAATCAAAACTTTTATTCTCTTAATAATTTTACTTAAAAAAGGTATACTAAATTCATCTCGCTTAACTCGATAACATAATTTTTGCTTAATATCATTGTAGTTAGACCCGAAAAATAAACTTGTAACCATAATAATGGTGCCAGTTCTCATATTTATGTCATTGCGTCGCAAACTCCATTTGAAGAAATTTGCGATACATTTTTGTAAATTTTTAATATTTTAAGTTATTCTTCGGGTCTAACTACAATGATTATTTCATCCATAGGAGATTCTGACCAATAGAAAGCTACATTAATCTAAATTAAACCGATAATTTTTGATAATTTCCCGTCGTCAAGTATATTACGTCAGATGCCCTTCGTTGCTACGAAAAAATACATTCAGTGACATTAATGACAATTAGTGTTTTAAAAATTATAAAAGTGATGACTTTCAACCGTCAAATTAATATTTATAACAACTGTGTATTTAATTGTACTAATTTGTACTTACATAAATAAATTACAATAAAACTTTGGTTTTGAACAGTTTTATTCATGAAATAATCGCAACAAATTGCACTCGATCTCTAAAATTAATATAGAATTTTTGCCCTCGTGACACTTTGAAATAATTTCACTCGCCTTCGGCTCGTGAAATTAAAACTGTCAAAGTGACACTCGGGAAAAATTCAATAATTTTAGAGCTCTTGTGCAATTACTACTGATAATTATTATGCAAAAAATTATGTTGCCTCACAGATTTAAAATGCGTTAAAAAGATTTAATACGCTGGATAAACGTAGTATACCTCTTTTAAGTAAAAATATTAAGAGAATAAAAGTTTTGATTCTAAAAGTATGTAGAGTGGGTATTAAAAAAAATTAAACCTATGCTATCAGCGCTGAAAGGCGTATGTGGCGCCCCGTGGGAAATACATCATTTTTGGTGGCGAGTTTAGATTTCTCGTCCCAAAAACCCCCGCTTACCAAATTTCGTGTTATTACCTTATGCCTGTTAGGAAATATTCAAGAATAAATAAAATAAAAGTTTAACTTTGACACCCTGTATTTCGGTTATTATCAACTTTCGTATTAAGGTAAGTTAGCTTAAATCGACCTATTTTAACCTCAGGAATCTAAGGTTAAGCTATGGCCCATTCTTTACCATACACCCTGTATAACATTTACAGATATTTATATGACATTTTGTACTAAGAGGTAAGAGGTTGGACGGTTTTTTAAATAAGAGCTTTATTTCGATTTCAATTTTAGAATTTCAATTTTTTTCACCTCCACCTTGGACAATTATACCTCTTCCATACATTAGTCTCTGTCTGTCTGCTTTCAATATAAGTGAAACAAACCATGCCAACATACTTCAGTCCTTCCTCTCAATAAAATCACATTATAAAGATGATTGCTTATTATTATATACCGGCGCGTCCAAAACTTCAGACAGCTTAGGATCAACATCATAAATTTAAATTATCACCATTCTTCAACAATGTACAAACGGCCGAGATTTATGCCATTCTAGAAGCACTGACTCTTTTAACTCCATTCTGACAATTACAGCAGCTGAATCCAAAACATACAAATTGGTGCTCTTGTGAAAACCGAATTAGATATTTTACACCAAAAAAGCACCGAGATCGTAATACTTTGTGTCCCATCGCATATAGGTATTCGAAACACGAAGAAGTAGACTCCTGTACTAGAAATGTAACAGAAAACGAAGATTCAACAATATTGAGTGTGGTTGCTAGTGACCAGTGGCGTGCGGTGACTTTTTCGAAAGGGGAAGCGATTCAATAAGGATATAAAAATATTTTCTTAAGGGTCGAGGGTCGAGACACTTCCCACCTGATAACACTCTGATGCGCAGGGGCTCTCTATCAGCAAAGTGCTTATGTGAGACGTCCTGGGTACAAGAACACACACACTAAATCCTACCCCGATCAATGCGTGAGGCACTCTATTTCCGCTATTTCTAGTGACTAGTGACCTATCATTGATCTGTATTGCTAGCTCGGGCCTTGAGTCCTCGCGCCGGGCTTGGTTTCCTAAAGAAGAATTCTATTTAAAAAAAAAATATATTCCGAGGCATTTTCCACAACACACAACTTTCAATAATACGACACTTATTTATACTTTAGGTCTGTTCTCCTATCAACTTCTGATAATTGTTGAATGCAGTCTTTTTCAATGAATAGGGCTAACTTTCAAAGTCTGTCTTCGCTTGTTGAATTTCTTTTAAACTCTTAATTTGAAATTTTTAATGCATCTTAATACTGAAAAACTTCGTTCAACTGATGCACGTGTGGCTGGGATAGTTAGTACTAATTCACACAACTTGACCACTTCACACAGTGACTTGTTCATTCACAGTGACAGTTCATTCGTATTTGAATCGTCGGTGTGTTAACACGTTTTGTTTTTGTTCTGTTTAGCGGTCGACATACACGAGTGTGTTATTGTTATTTTGTTATTGTTATTGGAGTGAACGAAACTGTAAGTTTTGCACCAGCTTTGTTTAATTTATTTTATGTTTTGTTTATCAACGACCCAGTTAAATATTGCTAATTGACCTTGACCATAACTATGGCAAACTACCAATGTGAGAATTGTTTACATGAATTCCCCGAAAATGACAAATATAATAAGCTTCGTTGTTTTGGGGAATGTCAGCGAAATTTCTGTATGCACTGTTCTGGATACAACAAGACCATCACCAAAACTCTCCTGGACCCAAAAAATTCAAATTTAAGATTTTTCTGTAAACTATGTGATTCGCCTAGCCTCAGATATTTAAATGAAAAAATAACAAATCTGTCAAAAAATCAGATACCTCATGAGAACTTTAATGCCTTAATTCAACTAACTAAAAAATTGACTGATAATTTGCCCGCTTTCCTAGAGACATACGATTTATTAACAAAAAAAGATGGCAAATTGGATTACCTTACAAAAAAAATTGACGAGATCCATAAATTAAATAGCCTGATGAATCCTGAACATCTTTTAAAATCGGTACGGCAAATGCAACAAGATATCTTCAATATATCGTCAGTTTTTTTCGGCTGTTCCGATGATACTATTAAGGTTCAAGTTGAAGACTCAAATTCATCCGAGATAAAATTGGGATTACAAAGGCTATCTGAAAACATCAGCGAAATATCTAATCAGATAAGTAATCTTTCCAGCAAACTACCTGCTATACAAACTGAAAAAGAGGTATCTAAAAAAAGATAGTGTATGTCACTTCAAGCACCCAAACTGAAGACCCTCAACATTTCCAAACCTGTCCAGAAAGAAAGTCAAAAGTTTCAGAAGATAAGTGTCATTTTGTTGTTATCAGTAACTTAACTGCAGCATACACCCCTATACAAATAGTACACTACATTAAAGAGAGGCTAGGTATCAAGGATTATATTAGATGTTACGCTCTCCCTAAAGACGCCAACACAGCAACTGGTTCCTCATTCAAAATAGGCATAAAATCCAAACCATCTATCGACTTATTATTTAATAAGGAAATTTGGCCACCTGGTGTCAACATTAAATGGTCTATAGAATCACCACACTGTGAACCAAAGACTTCATCTGAAGAAAATATGAATCCGAAGTACATCAGAAGCCAGGTTAGCTTGGAAACCCCAATTACCATTCCAAGCAACAACAAAAATGAAGTTGAAGACACCAGTATATTTACAGACAAGCAGGCCATCACAATTTGCAAATCTCAAGAGCCTTTCCGTTCCCATATCAATTTTGTTAAGAAAGATACTTTGGAACCATCCATAAATTTGGATCCTTTAACACCACCAAGAGTTAGGCTAACTAATAACTCGAAAAGTCGATATCTTCTTGCAAGATTAAGGGAACCGGACATCTTAAAGGCAATTAAACTACATCTTGCTTTTCTTCACGATCAGCCTGCTTCTGTATTTTACGACGGATATACCAACACCAGCGTGAAACTCTTTTTGGCTTCCGAAGGACTACCTACTAAGACTGAAGAACTACGAAAAGTTCTTCTAGAATTTAACCATGCCTATGGAATTGGTCCAGCTGAAGTGGAAGCTGATCTTGCCGCTTAGCCGCTTATAGGTCCTATCTCACTTCGGAAAGAATTATACACCTACAAAAGTCAAGGGAATGTCACCGAAGTTATTATTTCACTGGCTCTCCAAAGCGAAATTTTTAAACAACACGACGTGTTCTGAGGGACTAGAAACCTCAAATTATTTTAGTGATGACAACTTTGGCATGGTTCTGATTAATATTCGTTCTATAAGAAATAAAACAGATGAATTATTTTTGTTTCTGGAGTAATTAGGATTTCCTCCGATAGTTGCGGTTACAGAGCACTGGCTTGAAGTTAACGAGCCTTTTTTTGTAGAAAAATATACCACAATTGCCAGGTATGATCGTCCAAGTTCGGCTCATGGAGACACACTGATTCTCTCTAGAAATAATGATTTTTCTCTGGTAACAAAATATGACTTTTTGTTAAGTGAATCCTTCTTTGAGTTTTCCTTAGTTTATAATAAAAATCTTAATCTTTACATTATTTGCATTTATAGATCACCTGATTCTACCGTGGAACTATTTTTTCAGAACCTGCTAAATTTGTTAGATGACCTGCCTCATAAAAGCAGAAAAATTCTATGCGGTGATTTTAACATTAATTATGCTGCTGCTAGTGCTACCCAAGTGTCCCTGGCAAACATATTTGAATCGTATGGTCTCTCAATGCACGTTGATTCTCCTACAAGGATTACAAAAACTACATCTACCATAATCGATTATATTGTCTCAGATTTCTCACCCCTTGATGTCTGCTCTACAGTTATTAATGCGGGACTATCTGATCATGAAGCAGTGTATACGAAGTTTAACATCTTCAGCCAACCCTCCTCAAAAACCCGACGTTTAGGTAGGATTTTTTCCGCCCAGAATTTTCGTAAATTCCAAAATTTATGCTTAACTTCTGAGTGGCAATTTCCTTCTATAGAGGTGGACTATAATTTCAGTGTTTTTCTAGATAAGCTTCTCCACATCTTCAATAAGGCATTTCCTTTAATTCCTATTAAGCCAAAACATCGGAAACCTTGGGTTACGAAAGGTATTCACATATCAGCTAAGAATATGCGTTCACTACTTACTATACATCAAGAAATTTACTACACCGAGAGAAAAAAATTCTTGACATAAAGAAACTTTATTAATATTTAAGAAAGATCGACTTGGCATATTGCCTAAGAAATATATCTTTGTATGTAAGATATAATTTTCTAAAATATTTCAAATAAATTCTACTATAGCCAAAGAAATATATCTTAAAGATGATTGAACTATCACTTTCTGGCAAACTTTAAACCCATTTATCAGAAAGAAATTACACTTGATGTTAATTAATTTTATTAGTCATAAAAATATATTTTCTACACATTAGAAAACTATTCTTTCTGAGCAATAATATTTCTTAGTAAGGAATATTATTATTTTAATAATAATAATTAATTTATTTAATGTTAAGAAATATATTTCGCAGAGATAAACGTATACCTATTTAGAGTTAAGTTAATATTTCTTGAAAATAAAGTGATATTACATACGGCGAAATAAATCATTGTGTTAAGGAAAACTCATTATTTATTAATAAAACAAGATATAAAACGTTATTATTACATACAAATATTTCCTCCACTCTTAAACCACTGGCTTCTACACAACAATAAAAGGATGGATAGGCAAATTCAACTTCCTTAAATTTTCCTTCTTTTGTTAATAGCACTTTGTATCAGCAATTCACTAAAACAAAATCGTTATGTAGAAAGAGTAAACTTACTTTAATAAAATTTTTTTTATAAAGATAAAGATATTTATTTTGACAAATTTAGGAAATACAAAAAAAAACAAATACACGGCCCCACATAAGAACTATTAATACTAATAATAATCAATCATATTTAGTTTAAACATGGCATTATTTAACCTACACATCTTTGTTTATTTTTTTCTTTTTGTTAATGAAATATTAATTATTCATCAGTATAATATTAAGTCACACAATAAACATTGTTTAGCTAAAACAAGAGGGAAAATACAACCAATGTAAAACATTGAAGCAGACATAATAATATGTAATTTTCTTAATTTTTATAATCTAAAAGTGACAACATACCTAATCATTAAGAAATTTTATTACGGGAAAGTATTATTAGTTTACATCTAAGTCATTTAATACATATTAACTAATTCACGGTTTTCGGCAATAACATTTCTTAACCATAAACATATATTTCTTTTAGACTAACTGATTTCTTTATCTCAAATAAATTAACAGAAAAAATCCTCAGCGTTGCACCCGCCATGTTTGATATAGCGTTGTATTGTATATTTTTATAGAAGGCGATACATTCAAGAAACCTATTATAGCTGATACATAAGTATACACATTTTTAAAAAGGTACTTACATTTCTGGAAAGCCCCGCAGTTGGTTAATAACTCCTTTCTTAATATTGTTCTGAAGCTATATATTATAATTCTGTCCCAGCTTTAAATTGTGGCATATTTCCCAGTTAGAATAATAAGCTCCTTTATTTCAGAGTCGTCCATCATTATACCTAAAAAGCGTATAAAGTTACTATTATGTTTCTTTTTTAACCATTCGGATACACAACAATATTATTATTACATCTTAAATTACTCAATTTACTTTTATTTAATACCTATATGTATATGTACGTACCTTCAAAATATCCGTTAATTTTTAAAGTACACCAATAAATCCAACATCCATCTATATGAACATGAACATATCACGCCATCTTGACAAACACTGACCACAAACACTGACGGACTGACGACTAAATCATAAATAGTTAATCTGCGCAATTCTTTTGTGGAAGAAAATCTCTTTGCAAGTAACATTTCGGCATTAATGACAAAGTTTTTATTTTATAACCACAGTTACTACAGAGGGTATTTCTGAAGAATTATTTCTTGTGGTTTAAAATATTTATTTGATTGCAAAAAAATTTCTTGCTCACAAATATAAATATGGATTAACTTAACATTATATTTCTTATACTGCAAAATATTTGTAGTTTTCAATTTAAGAAATAAAAACTTTAGGATAAGAAAATTAAATGTAACCATTAATGCATTTCTTAGTATTGAAGAAATTATCTGTAAGAAATTATTGAGTTGTGTTTAAAAAACTCGTTCCTTTATATGTGAACCGGTATGTTTAAGTTAATAGGATATGTTAACTTTTAAGAAATATTGCTCAAAGAAATCGGTGTTTTAGGAGAAAAGAAATTGTTCTCTCGGTGTACCAATGTTGCTGTCACCGAATATATCGTGAAGTACAGGACAACATATCTAAAACTTGTCAGGTCAGCTATAAAAGCCTATTATCAAAATCGTCTGGGAAGCTCTAAAAGTGTTGCAAAAGAAACCTGGTCTATAATAAACGATCTTCGAAATAAAACTCACACAGACTACTTCGTTAATGTGAGTAAAAATATAACATCAACAATTTTGCCGCAACAAGATCCCATTTCCTATCTTCCTAATTCAAGAAAGGTCTCGAATTCATTCTTTTTACGACCAGTCGATAACTCTGAACTTATCCAAACAATCAATTGTATCAAAAGCAAATCATCCTGTAGTACTGATGGACTATCTATAAAAATTTTCTCTAATCTCACAGAAAATGTGTTGGAAATCCTCCTCTCACTAATTAATGATTCCTTCGAAAAAGGTAAATTTCCAGAGTGCCTAAAGACAGCCATTATTATTCCTCTTCATAAGGGTGGCGAAAAATCTGATGCCTGCAACTATAGACCTATTGCCTTACTACCGGTACTCTCCAAAATTATTGAGAGACTCATTAAAACTCGACTTATGTCCTTTATCGTTGATAACAACATTTTATCACAAAATCAGTTCGGCTTTTTAACAAATGTACCACTGATGCCATGTTTTCTGTACTACATGAGGTTTACCAAGCACTAAACAATAATCTTTATACTGCCACTGTTTTCTGCGACTATGCCAAAGCTTTTGATTGTGTAAATCACGATATCTTGATTACTAAACTAAATTTCTATGGAATTCGAGGTATTTCTTTGAATTGGTTCCAATCCTACTTGAATAATCGGAAACAAGTAGTTAGAGCAAATGATACTGACTCTAGTCTCAAAAACATCGTATGTGGAGTACCGCAAGGTTCAGTATTGGGTCCTATACTGTTCCTTATTTTTATAAATGACATCACTAATTTAAAAATCAATGGGAAAATTTTTCTTTTTGCTGATGATACCAGTATCACTTGGAGCAACTCAACTATTGCATCTCTTCATGAAACTATAACTTCGGATCTACTGACGATAAAGACCTGGTCTGACTCTAATTTACTCTCTTTTAACGTAAATAAAACAGTAGCATTATCCTATAAAGGAGCTCTTCAACCTTTGCCACTTCATAACAGCCAGATCAGTACCGTTGATTCTGTAAAATTTTTTGGTATTTTTTTAGACAGCAACCTCAAATGGTCCCTTCATATCGATTCGTTAAGTAAGAAACTCGCCTCAGCTTGCTATGCAATACGATCTGTCTCAAGGGAACTCAATTTAGATCTTCTAAAATAACATATTTTTCGTTGTTCGAGTCTCATCTTCGATATGGTCTTCCTTTTTGGGGTTCTAGTACAGCTGCTCAATTTGATGTCATTTTTAGATTGCAAAAAAGAGCAATAAGATTTTTGTTGGCCTCAGAAGATCTACACATTGCAGAAGTTACTTCAGAGATAACGAAATTTTAACACTTCCATCTTTATATATTCTAGAAATGGTTTGTTTAATTCGTAAACACCTTCATGTCTTTCCATCAAGGCCCAATCATCTTTACTCCACCAGAAATTCAATCTTTGATATTTATTTACCGATTCCATCCACTGAGTTAGTAAACAAATCTATATTATATTCCGCAAAGAAACTGTACAATCATCTTCCGTTACAACTTAAATCTGCAACATCTTTCCCTAAGTTCCGTAAAATAACAAAAGCCTATCTATCCAAAAGACCATATTATTCAATAGAAGAATTTCTTAATGAATAACTAAGAAAATTGGGTTCCATGCGCAGTAGCATAAACTTGTCAGTTCCTTATGTTGTACCTATTTTATTTTATTTGTTGTATGTTCAATTTGCAATTTATATATATTTTGCAATAAATTGTTTTGGTCTTGGCTTTTATATCTTATACTGTACATTATTGACGATTTATCTAATTTTAGTAAATTGTAGTTGTTATTTGTTATTTATATTATGTTTTTCTTTTGACTGTATGTAAGCTTTGTCCATAAAATTGTAAAAATTTTCAGTGACAATAAAGCATATTTCTATTCTATTCTATTCTATTGTTTAAACCAGTAGTTATAATTATCACTAATGTCAGTTGTTTCATAAACGACACTTAACTGAGAATGCAAAGCTGGGATATCAAAAAAATTTCATTATTTTAATCGTATAGTGAAATAAATTCCTCTGTGGAAAATTTTGATGAATTATAATTAGAAATATTAAGATTATATATTATAATTCTACAAATTTTAAATCGTTAAAATTTTGAAAGCTAGAATTCATTTGTTGTAGAATATTATCAAAAGGTCTCTCTGTTTCCTCTGTTCTCTCTGTCTCCGACATTATCAATCTTCATTATTTTTCTTTCATGTTCAAACCCCATATTTTCAGTTTTATCCCAAATATTTTTAAACTGCTCTCGTTTTTTTAATTATCGTATTAATAAAGTCATCAATTTGTCTTATACAAAATGCAATGTCATTTGACTTCTGTAAAATGTCAAATAAAAGATCAGTAAAAGGAAAAATCTCTGCAAAAAATTTAAATCGAAATATTCTTTAAGCGAATGTATGTTGACCTAAGCACCCCTTAGCAGTCGGAGCATCTCACTTTTGGAAGGCGATAGGACTATCGCTTCCAGAGGGTACCAAAATTCGCGTGACTAGTGGGTGCGGTCATTGAACCCTGACCAATTTTTAAACGGGACAACTGCATGACAAGCGGCGATTTGGGATGCGCTTCTGTCAGGAGTGGACCGAATAGTTGAATTGTGTGCATATTGAGTTCGTTTGTACGCGATTAATTTTTAATATTTTTCAATGCCTATTGCCTAGGTAATATGTAGATTACTTGGATTAGGGAAAAATTTTTGATTATTAAATATTAATTAATAATATATTTTCTTATATCGAAGTATAAATAGGGAAGCGGTGCTTCCCCCGCTTCCATGGACCGCACGCCTCTGCTAGTGGCATTAAAACAATGTTTAAATCCAAAATCCAGTGTCAATGGCAAAATGAATTGAATAACTCCCAATCTAAATTAAAAGAAATGAACTCTCTACCTGGCAAGAGCTTAGGATTCCTCTTCGCTTATTATTTATTTAAAACACAGGTAAAATTAATGTAGCCGCAAATTGTTTTGAATCTTCTCTAGTTCTTCTAGAGACGTTTCAAACGCATTCTAAATTCATTACGCCGTATAATTACATTTCTGCCTCAGTTTTGTGTGACAGGTCGAGGTGAACGCAGAACAAATATCTCTCAGAAAATTTTTTTTCGAAGTAAAATTTTGATACTGCAAGTAATCTGAATTTAGTGAAAACATTTTTTATGAGTGGTTTACAGCTTTGAGTTTTACTATATATTGGAATTACAGTGGAACCTCGATAAGCCGGATTAATCAGGACCGCGGCCGATCCGGGTTATCGCAAATCCGGGTTAGCCGGAGAATATGGTAAAAATTAATAAAATACTGATACTTACAGATAAACTTCCATTATAATTGCAAAAACATGAAATACATATGCACAGTACATCTAAATTGCGTACAGTGGTGTTACAGTATTGTTAATTTCTTGGAAAAAAACTCATTTAGTTTTTTTATTGTAACATTTTTATTGTTGAAATGTTTGTCTGATGAAAATCGGTCCTGGTTAGCCAGACTTCCGGGTTATTGGAGGCCGACTTATCGGGGTTCCACTGTATTACAAAAACAAATATTCTGAGTGTGCCTTAGAACCGAAAATAGAAAGGGTTCCTGATGGACCCCTTGCCGGTTTATGTGAAGTTTCCTCTCAATTTGTTGTGATTGTTCTGTGTTATTGTGCTATTGTTTTCCAACGTTTGATCACTTATTTGTATATTTTACTTCTGGAAATGGCAGGAAACGGATTCGTCAGAAGGTGATTATACCAGTGATGATCCGAGCCAGCTTATGAGCCGGATGAAATCGCTCCAGATGACATGATTACAGAGTGAAATCGAGTGCCAACCAAACGCCTCCATTCGCCATTACCTATAATGGAATATTCTGGTCCTTTGATCACGCCTTCTATTAGTGGTTTTACTGGCAGAGGTTTAATACTTTAGCAATATCGCAAAATTTTTATTCTCATTTCAGCTATTCAGGATATAAGAAAAAGATTCGGAACAATTTACCAAGGTAACGATACGGCTTCACCGAAAGCTTATATCTTGTACTGTCGCATACATGCTGGAAAATGCAATGATTCGAGCAATACCTCAGCGGAACATGAAAGGTTGTTGCAGCTACCAGAATTCAGAGAACAAATTGCTGCTCTCATATATTACTAGTTTTTTGTGGGCCTGAAGATGCTGTAGAATGTGTAAACAGCGAAACCGGTCGCCCGACTCTTTACAATCAATTAAATAAAACCTAGTAAAAGGATTGTGAGTAGTGGACTTATTTCTCTAACATACATGAACATTTTTTTATTTCTTGTATCCTTTCTTATTTTGTACCATTAAATAGAATACACGTTCCGTTCCCAATTCAATAAATTGGTGCATTATGTAGCTACCTACTAGTAGGAACATTTTATTGTGATGCTTGGCAACATTGTTGGAAGGCCATTTATTACACATTCAGAATTTAAATTGTGTGTGTGGTTAATGATGGTGGATGTTTTCAGCTGTCAGTTACTAATTTCTACATGCATAATTACCACTGTGGCTTATTAGAGTAGCAGAAAACGAGTGTAGTATTCAACAAGGGTCTGTAGCCCATAAAATAGATCATACATTATATTATTATATTATTATAAAATTAGTCCAGTACAGTAAAACCTCGATAGAACGGACCTCTATTTAACGGACTTCGGATATAACGCACAAAAAATCCGATCAAATGTAAAAAAATTGAAAATCGAATTCTGGAAGAAAAATCAGCAAGGACAGGTTCTCGGCACTGCTTTGTGCTAACGCCGATGGATCGCTTGGATTGACTATTATAATGGTTGGCCAATCTCGTAAACCTAGAGCTGTCAAAGATATAATGCATTATCTGCCCGTTTCATATTATAGCTTTAATGAGGCATGGTTCATCACAGATATTTGTACCTGCATGTGCAGTGAGAAAATTTCAAGAGAAGAAACGGGAAATACCGCCGAAAGAGGTGAAATTTTTATTGATTTTAGACAGCGCTCCTGCTTACCCCATTGAAAATATTCGACATTTAGAAGATGGCAACTTCTATGTTTTTGCCAAAAAATACATCGTTTATTCAACCCAGGGATCAGTGAATAATTTTGGCAACCAAACGAGTATATGGCAAAAAGTTTATAGATGAAGTAGAAAAGTAAAAAAGTAGCAAACAAAATTTGATTCCTTGTATAATTACAGATTTGTACACTGTATATAAATATAAAAGACGATATTTTCAAAAAAAATTTGATTGATTTTAAACATTTTTATATAACGGACTTTAGGCTTTAACGGACATTCCGTTCGCCAAATTAGTCCGTTGTATCGAGGTTTTACTGTATGTGTTAAACTTCTGAATTTGTATTTATCACCTTTACCTTAATAACATCTTCTATATTCACTAATTAGTTCTTTTTATTTTTTCTACCAAAGCAGATCTATATTATAGCAGCTCAAAATATTATACAGGGTGTAACAAAAATGGCAGATCATAAATTAAATCACATATTCTGGGGGACCAAAAATAGTTCGATCGAATCTAACTTACCCTAGTACAAATGTGCGTATAAAAAAAAGTTATAGCCCTTTGAAGTTACAAAATAAAAATAGATTTTTCCCAATATATCGAAAACCATTAGAGATTTTTTATCGAAAATGGTCATGTAGCATTATTATAGCAGGAACATCTTAAAAAAATAACAGTGAAATTTGTGCATGGAGATTTTGTTCCCTTCATCATCATCAATGGCGTTACAACTCTTCGTTAGTCTTTGCCGCGTTTATTATTGCTTTTGTTTCGTTCCCTTAAACCGTTACCGTTTTCGTTCCGTCATTTTGTTCCCTTAAACCCCCTCCCCCTCCAATATTTATTATTCCAATCAAATTATTGTTGTGGTACTATTAGTTTAACACAACTTATTTGCCTTTTGGTACCAAAAGGCAAAACCACCAAATATTTTTAAATGGGTAAGATTATAGAATATTATTTTCATAATATTATTACCAGGTGTATATGATCTTATAGTCCGTCCGCTATAACTTTTCCCATGCGGTACGATTCATTTTCAATCATTTCAAGTCAAAACATAAATTAAAACGAACGTCGATGTGTATATGTTACAGTTCAAGTTGATTCTCAGTTAGAGTTGACTTTTCCTAGTTCGAGTCAACTCCAACTGAAACGAGCAGTAAAAATTGATTTGAAAAATTTAAATCAACTTTTACTACTTGAAGTTGACTCTTTCTAACCCTTATTAGTAAAAGTAGATTATACAATTTATACGAGTATAATCTCACGTGCATTTTTGATGAGTGTGCGTCTCTTTGTTTTGACCGTTTCAACTACTAATTAGTCCAGGCTGTAACATCGCCCCCGTTAGGTAAATTATTCTGATTCGATTTTTTTGCACAAACTTACTCAAACAAATACATCCTTGTAACAAATACACAGTGTCAGGCGGTACCGCGGTCAAAAAATTGTTTAACCAATTTTTGTTAACCAAATTCACAAAAATAATTTTTATCTACTCTACCTCATATTATGTATAAGTTTTTATTGTGTGAAAATTATAAATATAGATAGCAGTACATGAAGGGTTTAAAGTGTGCCTGAAGTAATAATATATTTTAAATGGGATTTACTTTTCGCACTGTTTTTAGCACACCTTCATATAATCAAATATCCTTAACTTTCGCCTTGTCATGGTGATGACATGTGAGCAATAAATTACAAAAAAAGTTTTGACAGTTTTGTGGTTTGACAGAAGTTTGAATTTTTAAATGTAAAAGTTCTAAAAAATTGTAAAATAAGAATGTATTCCAGTGCCGAAGAGCTGCAATTTTTTTATTTGTTTTTTGGTAGATAAAATATTGTATGAAACTGTGCGTGAAGTACTTTTTGCGCACTTAGGCGATGTATAGCACTCGACCCGCTCGTGCTCTAAACATCGCGTGCGTGCGCAAAAAGCATACTTCACGAACTGTTTTATAAATAACTAAGTATTTCACTCCGGACAAATTTTTTTAGATTATTTTGGTCATTCGGAGCAAAAAAGTCGGGTGTGATTTTTCTCTAAAATTTATAGTTTTCGAGTTATACGCGATTTAAAATTTGAAAAATGCGAAATGACCATTTTTAAGGCTTAATAACTCGATTAAAAACTATTATTATGAAAGTCAGAAAGTCACCTAATCAAAGTTTAAAGCCCCTCCTACAAGATCCTGAAGAAATTTTTTTGTCATTATTTTATTACTAAGCTGTTATTTTTAATTATCAACAATGAGCGCTATAAGCGTATTGAGGCGGCCGTCAATGTGAGTGCGAGTAAGATCCTCCATTCCGACTGTCCAATGATGCATCTCAGTCGCACTCACATTGACAGCCGCCACAATACGCTCCTAGCGCTCATTCTTAATAATTAAAAATAACAGCTTAGTAATACAATAATGACAAATATTTCTTCAGTACCTTGTAGGGGGGTCGTTAAAATTTGATTTGGTGACTTTCTGACTTTCATAATAATAATTTTTAAACTATAAGAACAATAAATTTTACAGAAAAATCACAAAAGACCTCTTTTGCTCCGAATGACCCAAGTGATGTAAAAAAAAACCGAAGTGAATTTTTTTTGTGAATTTGTTAAAAAAAAATTGTTTAAACAATTTTTCGATTACGGTACCACCCGACACCCTGTGGATTCGTTATAAGGACCTCTTTTTGAGTAAGTTTGTGCAAAAGAATAGAACTGGAATAATTTACCAAACGGGGGCGACGATACAGCCTGGACTGTAAATATCACGATTTGAACATAATATACAGTAACATTTAATTTCTAGATTCGGTTGTTTGTATGAATCAACTTTTACTAAACGGCATTGGAAAGAGTATACTTTAACTAGTTGGAGTCTACTTTTACTAGTAAATGTTGAATAAAAATCTTCATTTTATATTTATAATCAACTTTTACTAAAACCAGCCGTTGGTGTCGACTCGAACTAGGAAAAGTCAACTACAACTGAATAATCAACTTTTTTTTTTTTTTTTTATTTGTGACTTTAGCACTTAGCTATTTAGCCAGATACAACTTGATAATAATTAATACTAATACAAAAAAACTATTAAACCTAATACAAATGATTAAAAAGAAAAACATATTATTCTAATTTACTTAATACTAAATAAAAAAGTGTCTATCTATACCTACTATTGCAAACAGATCAAAATAGTCAAAAGAAAAAAAAAACCTCTTAAAAATTACTAAAAGACATTACTATAAATAGGGAAAAGGAGGGAAAATAAACAATTGGGTAAAAAAAAGGTTAACGAGATTGGCTAAAATTGATTACAGACATACATTTGTACTATGTATAAATTTGATTAGACAATCATATACTCTTTTGTCATTAGTAGCCAATAGGTTATTTATTTGGTACGGAGGAAATATTTGCAGCGTTTGCAAGCTGCTTAAAAGAGTTCCTGTATGCTGAATATATTTGGAACAGTTAAAAAAGATATGATTAAGATCTCCTTGTTCTTGACATGTTTCACATAAGTCTGAATTGTAAATTTTGATTTTAGCAAGATGAGTAGGATAACAAGCATGACCAAATCTCAATCTTATTAAGGTTGTTATATATTTACGGATGTTACTAAATTTCTTAAACCATCTCGAATTTGGAATTTGTGGTTGTATATAAATATATTGTGTTGTTGAATGGTTACAAAAAGTTTGCCAATAAGTTTTCCAACGATCTATTTGATTTCTTTTAGAGATACAAAAAGTGTCAGGAATACAAATTCTCTCCTCTGGTACAATTTCAGCTGAAGAGGTTATTGCAGCTTTAGCTAAAGTATCAACATGCTCATTATATTTTATACCAACATGAGCTTTTACCCAAATAAAATTAGTAGTTTTATTTTTATTTTTAAGCTTGACAAGCATGTTCTTAATTTGGTAAATGAAAGGATTAGAATTATAATTGGGTAATTTTGAATTTTTGAGAGATAATAAAACTGACAATGAATCGGATATTATTAACACTGAATTATTGTTTAAACTATCGAAATATATCAAGGATTCAAGAATTGCAATTGCTTCTGCACTAAAAATTGAGCAATTAGAAGGTAATTTGAACATTTTTTCTGTTGACTTAGATGGAATGTAGAAAGCACATCCGGTCCCTTCCGATGTTTTGGATGCATCTGTATAGATTACAGTTGCTTTGGGCCATTTGTCTATACAGGAATTCAAGATGCATGAATCTAATAATGAACTATTATAATATGTAGGTATATGTATATCAGGTTCATAAAAAAATGCGAAATAGTCGTTAGTATCAAGGTTGTTGATATTGTTGATATACTTATTGTTGCACATGGTTCTAAAGGCTGTACACAGGGTTGGTGTATTTTTATGAGTCCAGTAACTGTTTGTTAGATCATCTGTGTTTAGTGAGCTTATGCTAGAATATAATGAATTATTGATACATGCAATTTTCACAACAAATTTTTCACTCAGATAATCTCTTCTAAAATTCAAGGGAGGTTCTAAAGCTTCAACATGCAATGGTGCTATTGGAGTAGACTTCATTGCTCCCATACAGATACGTAGAACAGTACGTTGAAATACATCAATTTTATTTAAAATTTGTTTACTTGCTGATCCATAAAGTATACATCCATAGTCCAGAATAGATCTGATGTAAGATTTGTAAAATAGTAAAGCTGTTTCTACATCAGCTCCCCACCAAGTTTTAGAAATGGATTTTAAAAAGTTTAGACCTTTATTGCTTTTGTCAAGCATATACTCGATGTGTAATTTCCAAGTTAGCTTTTGATCTAGAAACATGCCTAGATACTTTATTGACTTGCAGAAATTTAAAGTTTGGCCATTTAATAAAATAGTATTTGTGTTAGGAATATTATGTTGTGAAAAAATACACACATTAGATTTACTAGTGGATAAATTAAAACCATTTTCACAAAACCATTTTGAGAAATATTCATGTAATTTTCTTAAGATTGTAAGGGAGGGTTCATATTTTGTCCTTTCTGTATATATGAGGAAGTCATCCGCATATTGGATTGTTTTGTAAGTAATACTTGGTGCATTAAGGCTATGAAAATCAGCCGTATACAAATTAAAAAGAAAAGGGCTTAAGACTGATCCCTGAGGTAATCCCCAACTATTATAACGTGGTCCAAGAAGTTCATTTTTATGGTTTCTAACGTATAGGCGTCTATCAGTGTAGAAATTAAGAATAGTTTGTGCTAGTTTTATGGGTATTTGAAACTGATTGATCATTTTGTCTTTTAATCGAGGTAAACACACACTGTCATAAGCGCCTTCTATATCTAGTGATAAAGTAGGCAAATAATTATTTCTAGAAAAATTACCCTGTATGTCCGCTACAAGTGTAGCTAAAGCATCTAAAGCTCCACATCCTCGTCTGTATCCAAATTGATTGTTTGGTAGTAACTTTTTAGTATGGACCCACCATTCTAGTCTGTTTTTTAACATACGTTCCAAAGTTTTAAATACACACGAAAAAAGAGAAATGGGTCGATAAGATTCGGCTGAATTTGGATCTTTTGTAGGCTTTAGAATCGGAATAACAATTGTCTTTAAAAATATTTACGTCAGAATTGTCTTGAACTATACGATTAAAAAGGTCCAATAGAAAATGTTTTGTTACTTCTGGAAGGTTTAAAAGCATGGAGTATTTGATATGATCGTATCCTGGACTATTATCTTTACGATTATTTATAGCGAAAATTAGTTCATTGTAAGTAAAAGGTTTTAAGAGAAAATGATTTTTATCAGCTGGGGTTGATGCTATGGAGCTGGGAATTATTTGAGGGTTCGCAGTTGGGGGTGCAACTTTAATAAGAAAGTCATCCATCCATTTCTGATCTAAAGATTTTATGTTTGATAGCGGTTTTCTGTAAAGTTTTTTAGCTTGATTCCAAAGAGTTGTAGCGGATGTATTTTTATTGAGCGAAGAGACCCATTCAATCCAATGCTTTTTGGCTATACTTTTTAATGTTTTTTTGGTTCTAGCTGCAATCTCCTGATATTGAACATAATTTTCAAAATTACTTTTTTTCTTGTAATTTATTAGAGCCAATTTTCGTTGTTTGATAATATTGTCACAATCAATATTCCACCAAGGGGGTGGGTGCCTTTTACATTTATAAGGTTTATATTGGGGTATAGCTGCTCCCGCAGCCGTATTTATATTATTTATGAAGAAGGAGTACTTATCAATTAGATTATCCGAGTGAAAATTGTTTGTATCGTGTAAATTTTGAATAGTAGAGGTATATAACGCCCAATTGGCTTTTTTTAATATTCCATTTATTTTTAGGAGATATTTCATTTTCATTAATTGCAAAAAGAAGTTCTATAGATATGACATAGTGATTTGATCCTAGAGTGTCAGGAATGACATTCCAAGATGTCTTGTTAACCAATTCAGGTGAACAAAAAGTTACATCGACAGCCGAATCTTGTTGATCAGGACGTCTCAAAATTGTAGGTTCGCCATTATTTAAAACTGTTAAATTTAAATCATCTGCGACATTTATAAGTTGTGACCCTATGGTATCATTATTACGACAACCCCATATAGAGTGGTGTGCATTAAAGTCACCACCTATAATTAAAGGACCCTCAAATTGTTCAAAAATTTTAGTCCAATCGTCATATTTTGTTTGTATTTTTGGAGGTTTATAAATAGATAAAAAATTTAACAATAAAGTTCCATATTTAACTTGGATAGCACACACTAAAATATTTTCATTGTAATTTATATTGATTTTATGTTCAACAAAACGAAGAGATTTGTGTACCAAAATTGCCACACCAGCGTAGCCATCGTTTCTGTCATTGCGGACTATATTGTAACCACTAAAACTATATTTTTGATTTCTTTTGAACCAAGTTTCACTTATAATAGCAATGTCAATATTTTTATCATAAAGAAATTGTACCAGACTATTTTTGTTAGCTATAGCAGAACGTGCATTCCATTGCATTATATTTAAATTGCGTGTTTTGGGCATTTTATTGGTTTTTCAAAGTATCCTCCAATACCTGTTCTATGCTACTTGTAATTAATTTAATATCAATAGGTTGTCTATTGTTACTTGAAAGAATTTTATTTAAAAAATCCACGATAAAAATGGATAGGTTGCTAGCTATACTACTCTTCTTGGTTTCCAAACAAGCGTAGTTTGGTTTATTTGAATTTATCGGCAAAGGTTGTGAAGGTCCAAAGGAGAATGGAAATAATGGTTCATGGATAGGTGACTGGATAGTGGGAGAGTTTGATTTTCTCTTCTTTTTCATTGGAGGACTAAAGCTTACAGGATTGGGTTGGGAAAGGAAATTATTTTGATTGCAATTGGTATTTTTAGGAATTTGATTAGGTTGTGATAATGACATACGATGGTTGTTAGGAAGAACAGGAAAATTTTGGTCATAATTTGTTAGCGGTGAAAAAGAGTTGTGATTTACTAGACTGGATAAGGAGTTTTCAGAAATTTCTTTAGCTTCTTTAAAGGAGGTTTTTTGCTGTATCATTATATTTTTAATTTTTTTTTTGATTATCGTAAGAGGGACACTTTTTTGAGATAGAAACATGATCTTTGCTTTTACAGTGTATACAAAAAGTTAAATTTTTATCACAATTATGTTTATCGTCTTTAATTTCTCCACAATTGATACACTTTTCTTCAGTACTGTTACACTGCTTAGATACATGCCCAAATTTAAAACATTTGAAGCATTGGATCACTCTTCCTACAAATTGTTCGACAGGAAAAAAGACTCTATTAAAAGCTACTCGATCAGGTAAAATATTCCCCTCAAAAGTAACAACAATAGTTTTTTTTTGGTACAAATTCAACTGTTCTGTCTTCTTTTTGGACTTTTCTATTTAATCTGTAGATATTAGTGACGCGTGAGTGTGATTCTATATTTTCCATAAGATAGTTGATATCGTAACGAGTATCAACATCTCTTACTAACCCTTTAATTTCAAGTAAGTGATTTGGAATAAATGCTTTTAAATTTTCTGACTTTAGGAGGGGATGTTTAACTAAATTATTTGCTTCTAATAATGATTTTAATAAAACCTTAATCCGGTTTCGGCCTATACTCTTAATTTCCAAAATATTATTAAGTTTAAATTTTTTAAAAAGGATATGGGCAACTGTCATTGCATGCAATTTTCCTACATTATTTTCAGTGCTTTCTATGTATACCCAAATATTTTGTACATTGTACTTATCTGAAAGAATATTGAAAGTTTTCGGTTCCAACTGCTTTGTTTTCTGGAGGTTACTATCACTTGGATTATTACTAGTAACACTTGAAATTAAAATACTGTTATCCATATCAGCATCTGTCGTCACAAAAGACGTCGGTTGTGTAGTTTTGTCCCCCATCGGGGACCGATATTTATTAGTTGTCAGAATACACTTGTCTTCTTAATTAACTTTTCACTAAAATTTTAAAGTTTACCTATATAAATATGTATACAATTTTATTCACTGACAAAAACTGTTACTTTTTCAACTCGTATGAAAGTTTAAATAATACTTTTTGAGCTAAAAATGTTAATTTTTACTAAGAGTAGATTTTACTTCGTACTATCAGTTTGAAGTTTAAAACGTCAATGTCGAATAATCAACTTGAACTGTAACATATATACATTTTGTATACTGTATACTATATACTACACACATCGGCGTACGTTTCACTTTCTGTTTTGACTTAATTTGATGATTAAAAATGAATCGTACCGCATGGAAAAAGCTATTAGACGGAGAGCTAGAGGCGAGAAATCATCGTCATAAGTAATATGGAGTTTGGCATGTGAAATGTGTCTATTGTATATTGATAACTATGACCCCTTTCAGGCTGACACCTCAGTGGATACAGGAAGTAGCAATAAGGGATGAAAGGGGAAAGTTGGTGCAGTCATTAAATTTTTCACCTTCTATTTTGTTAAACCTCCATCGATTTGCATGAAAATTTGTGAGTAGTTAGAGCATAACTCAAAAAACAAAACTGATATGGTGCCAACGTGCGCTTTTACCCTGGGGGTGGATGCCACCCCTTCTTGGGGGTGAAAACTATTTTATTAAAAATAACCCCACTAATCGATAGAGGGACAAATTTTAAGCAAAATTTGTTACTTCTAATTATTAAAATAAATCAATACTTTTTGAGTTATTAAAGATCAAAGATTTGAATTTTTCGTGAAATAAATGCATGATGTAAAGCGGTTTTTCGTAAATAATTCAAAAACTGTAAGTTTTATCAAAATAGTTATGATTACCAAAATTGAAGATAATAAAAAATAAAATAGATTTATTATTATAAAAACCTTTGAGAATTAATAAAAAGTGAGTTATAGGTGATGGAATGTATATTTTTTTCGGCTAGTACCCAAATCTAAGTATTCAAGCTCAAATAACGGGAAAACGGTGCATTTTATAAAATACTGAACACTTGTCAAAGTACTCAAGAATACCTATCAAGTGAGCTCCAGATGAAGTTTATAACGTCAAAGCTAAGCAAGTGATGATGAAAATAAGAGAACCCTTTCGAGTTTTTAGGAAAAAGTGAAAATTAAAACATACGCTATTTATATATTTATTTTGAAATTAGTTAACAAAATAATTTTTAAAGGAATTTCGGGAATGAAATTAGGATTATAATTTATTATCAAGTTCGTTTTATTACAATTTAAATATAACAAGTTAAAAATGCGAGCATTATTATAACAAAAACTTTGTTTTTTATGTATTTAAATTCCTAATATGGAAAATTGCTATTATGAAAAGTTGTTTATATTATATTATTATATTATATTATTTTTATATTATTTCGATATTTAATTGAATTTTTTCTATCGATATAAACTTAGTGGCGGTTCTAGCCAGGGGCAGGGGGCAGCTGCCCCCCCTTCTTCAGTTTTTACAGTACTTTTGTACTATAATTTTCGTTAAAAAGGCACGTTATCTTGTTTATTCACCGGTTGTGTTCCCTTGTCCCCCACTTTTTTTTGGTCTAGAACCGCCCCTGTATAAACTGAATATGTACAGAAACTGAGGGTGTCCAATAATGTGCACATTTGACATAATATTCAAATACATTTTTGCTATATTTTATATAAATGTCTTAAAACAATTTTAAAAACTTATATAAATAATATAATAATTAAGCTCCAAATTTTTGTAGCCTAAACTTTGAAAAATATTTGTAGCATAATTTTTAATGGTATCAACGTTTCCCGGTGCTCATTTCATACATATTTCTAAGTACTTTGACAAGTGTTCAGTAAATATATTTTATAAAATGCACCGTTTTCCCGTTATTTGAGCTTGAATAATATAGGTCTGGATCCCGCGTATGAAAAAAAAGTTGATTAATAGCAAGCTGAAAATTTGTTAATAGCTTAAGGGTGTCTAGTCGAATAAACTTTGATATGTGTGAACACTGGAACAGGGGCAGTTTTAATTGTGGAGCAGGTTAAAAATTTGGAACGGTCACAGCACGAAAACGGCACATTTATTTTGTCCGACAGAACAGACTTAAACTCTTCGAACAGAGATTAAACTCTCATGCAAAAATCAGACTGCTATTTATCACCAAATGGGCGTTTTAATGAGTGGAACATGTAGAATATGTCAAATGACAGGAATTATGACAGGTAATAAATAGCAGTCTGATTTTTTCATGAGAGTTTAATCTCTGTTCGGAGAGTTTAAGTCTGTTCTGTCGGACAAAATAAATGTGCCGTTTTCGTGCTGTGACCGTTCCAAATTTTTAACCTGTTCCACAATTAAAACTTCCCCTGTTTCAGTGTTCCCATGTATCAAAGTTTATTCCACTAGACACCCTTAAGCTATTAACAAATTTTCAGCTTGCTATTAATCAACTTTTTTTTCATACGCGGGATCCAGACCTAATAGATTTGGGTACTAGCCGAAAAAAATATACATTCCATCACCTATAACTCACTTTTTATTAATTCTCAAAGGTTTTTCGAATAAAAAATCTCTTTTATTTTTTATTATCTTCAATTTTGGTAATCATAACTATTTTGATAAAACTTACAGTTTTTGAATTATTTACGAAAAACCGCTTTACATCATGCATTTATTTCACGAAAAATTCAAATCTTTGATCTTTAATAACTCAAAAAGTATTGATTTATTTTAATAATTAGAGGTAATAAATTTTGCTTAAAATTTGTCCCTCTATCGATTAGTGGGGTTATTTTTAATAAAATAGTTTTCACCTATGAGAAGGGGTGGCATCCACCCCCAGGGTAAAAGCGCAAGTTGGCACCATATAAGTTTTATTTCTTGAGGTATGCTTTAACTACTCACCAATTTTCATGTAAATCGATGGAGGTTTAACAAAATAGGAGGTGAAAACCTTTAATGACTGCGTTAACTTTCCCCTTTCATCCCTTATTGCTACTTCCTGTATCCACTGAGGTGTCAGCCTCAAAGGGGTCATAATTATCAACATACAATAGACACATTTCACATGCCAAACTCCATATTACTTATGACGATGATTTCTCGCCTGTAGCTCTTAGACTATATAGCGGACGGCCTATACTTAACCATTTAAAAATATGTGGTGGATTTTACAAAAATGTTCAAAATACATCGATAAAAACTGGCTTATCAAAAAGAGGCAAAAAGTTTTAAACACATTCTGTTTAACTAATGGTACCACATAAATACTAGAAATTTAATTGAAACGTCCAAAAAATCATTGGGTGGGGGGATTTAAGGGAAATTAAATTCATCAAATTCACAAAAAAAAAAGAGTTGCAATTTTTTTGTCACAACCGTGGTAAAAATGCAATTTTTAGCACTCCATACGAGCGTTAAAAATGCTACTTTAAGGCACTAGTATTTTAAAATTTTTATGGCACTTCAATTCGTATTGACCGTATAGACAATTTTGATGTAATGTCAAAAAAATATAAAAATGGAATGTCAGTCAAGCTCAAGTAAAAGTTTTTGTAGATATTGTCTTGTAATTACGTTTGTAGAAAAAATATTGTATGATAGGCGTGTTAAAAAGTACATTTTTAAGGCACTCAAGTGAATTGCAGAACTCGCTATCGCTCATTCTGCAAACTTTCACATGCGTGCCTTAAACGTGTACTTTTAACACTTATATCATAAATAACTATTAAAGTGCGCATTTGTACTAAGGTAAATTAGGTTCACTCGACTTATTTTTGGTCCCAGATGTGATTTAATTTAGGGCTTGCATTTTTGTTACACTCTGTATAATATCTTAGCTCCGTCCCTGAATTTATACAACTATAGAAACACCATTCAAATTACAAGCATTTTATGTTTAATTTTGAATTTAAGCTAATTTAATTTATGTATGATATAAATTACAATAAATTAATATTAGGCATATTATCAATTCAAAAAATGCACATAAAATAAAAATAAATAATATAAAAAATTACAGTTAACGGTATGGCTCAACATGAAAATTTTGTTATACACAAATAGATTTCATAAATATAGCTTTGCATAATCACTACAAAAATCTCAAACTTTTCAAGGTTTTACGCGTGCATATTTTCATACATTCTTCTATATTTTATTTACGGAATGGAAATGTTATCTATTCTATACATAAAAATACCGAAAACCTTATTATATACCATGATTAATAAATATAAATAAATTGGTTTTACTTATAGTCCAGAAAGCCACTGCGCATCCGCTAGGAAAAATATTCTAATTCGGATTTTTTGCACAATCTCACTCAAAAAGGACCCCTTTTAACAAATTTGCATGTTGCCAGGACCAAAAGTTGGTCAAAAATTTTTTAACGTTTTTTTTTTGTTTTTTTCCTAAAATTATTTTTTTTTGCATGGACCAAATTTTTTTAGGTTTTTTGGATCATTCCAAACAGAAAAGGTCTTTAGTGACTTTTCTCTAAAGTTGATAGTTTTTGACATATAAGGGATTAAAAATTGAAAAATTGCGAAATCGGCCATTTTTAACCCTCAAAAACTGTGTGAAAAACTGAAAATTTGAATGTTGCCAATGTAGGTAGATATTCTTTAAACATCGATTGATGAAATCCCGAAGAGTTTTTTGCAATACAATATCAAAAACCCCTTTATATTTTAATTGCCAATCAAGCGTGCGCGACACTATTTTCCACCGTTGCATGTGTATACAGTATACAGTATGGTGCAAATGAAAGGAATAAATTCGTTATCGTAAACCGGTGAATTTAAGGAAAAATCCCAAAATAGGTCGGTTTTTATTTTTAAGTTATGATATTGTGGAATATATAGTATACTAGTGACGTCATCCATCTGGGCGTGATGACGTAATCGATAATTTTTTTAAATGAGAATACGGGTCGTGTGATGGCTCATTTGAAAGGTTCTTCAATTCTCTCTTCAGTAATATAAACATGTACATAATTATTTATACAGGGTGTCCAAAAATTTTTTATTAAATTAAATTATTGGACACCCTGTATAAATAATTATGTAAATGTTTATATTACTGAATAGAGAATTGAAGAACCTTTCAAATGAGCTAGCACACGACCCCTATTCTCATTTAAAAAAATCATCGATTACGTAATCACGCCCAGATGGATGAGGTCACTAGTATACCATATATGTCACAATATCATAACTTAAAAATAAAAATCGACCTGTTTCGGGATTTTTTTAAAGTCGCCGGTTTACGAAATAACGAATTTATTCCTTTCATTTGCACCATACTGTATACCCATGCAACGGTGGAAAATAGTGTCGCGCACGCGTGATTAGCAAGTAAAAAACAAAGGAGTTTTGAACATTGTATTGCAAAAAACTCTTCGGGATTTCATCAATCGATGTTTAAAGAATATCTACCTACCTTGTCAACATTCAAATGTTCAGTTTTTCACACAGTTTTTGAGGGTTAAAAATGGCCGATTTCGCAATTTTTCAATTTTTAATCGCTTATATGTCAAAAACTATCAACTTTAGAGAAAAGTTATTAAATATCTTTTCTGTTTGGAATGATCCAAAAAAACTAAAAAAAATTTGTTCCATGCAGAAAAAATAATTTTAGGAAAAAAACAAAAAAAAAACGTTTAAAAAATTTTTGACCACCTTTTGGTCCTGGCAACATGCAAATTTGTTAAAAGGGGTCCTTTTTGAGTAAGATTGTGCAAAAAATCCGAATTAGAATATTTTCCCTAGCGGATGCGCAGTGGCTTTCTGGACTATTAGAGTACGGCTACATCACAGTTGAGTTTGGTGTACCTATATGAAAAAAGACGACAATAACGAGTACATTACAAACAGCAACTAACAATATTTAAATTTTACAAACATTTAGTTAAAAAATATGTTCAATTCACTCTTTGGTCGCAACTAAGAAATCGGACGGATTGCCACTGTATGATCTGATTGGGCATTCCTTACAAAGATATTATACACATAGATTAGGCAAGGTCCGAAAAATAGCGTAACGCGGAGCAGTTCGGGTCGGTGGTCGATCTATCTCTCTCTACCGGCGCTTAGCTTTCTCTCTTTAGCATATGATGGCCGCCGCCTCTGTGTCAGTGTCGTTCCAAACTACCACTTCTTGGTAGATACGCTCACACTAGCACGACAGACAAAGATAGCTAGACCACCGTACTTGATATTGGTGTTACACCCCGATGCATTGAGTCGCATATAACTAGCCTGGTCTATGGTTAACATGTCTCTGATTCCTCCACCTGTTTGTTTTGCAACACCGCAACCGCAATTTGGAGAGGGTATTTTTCTCGGGTCTAGGACGTTTCATCGCCGCCAGTTCATCGCCGGCCGATTCATCGCCGGCCGATTCATCGCCAGTCAGTTAATCGCTATCTGATATATTTCCGAATTTTCGACAGTTACATTTATTTTTATTTAGTATTAATTAGGAATTCAAGGAAATGCGAGATATGACCATTCCCGTTGCCATACTTAATCTTTTAATAGACTTTTAAACTTTTATAATATAAAATATATTCTCACAATAAAACACTGAAAAACGTTTGTTTTTCTATACTTCCACAAAATTTATTACAACTATGTTATTACTACAGCTGTTTCGGCAAAGTGCCTTTCTCAAGTGATATATTTTACAATGTGTTTGCCTTTTTAAGTCTTTAACTGAAGAGGTTGATGAGTGGGGAGCTGTTTGTCTCGAGTTGGTCATTCAGAATTATATCTGTATTTTTCAATTTATTAATTTCCATTGATTCTAAAAGTGATAGCTTAAGGCCTTTATTTTGAATATGTAGAATTTGAAACTCTTCATTGAAAGAATGATTATGATCTAGAAGGTGAAGTGCGTATGTAGAAGTGTCTGTTTTTCTATTGTTGAAAGCCCTTTTGTGTTCTGCTATCCGTTTGTCAAAGTTCTGCCAGTTTGACCGATGTAAGTTTTCGGACAGTCACCATAAGTTAGTTTGTACACACCACTCTGTAGTTGCTTTCTCTTTCGGCTTTTATTGTTTTTAATATGTTTGCTTAAGTTGTTGTTAGTTCTGAAAGCTGGTGTTATTCCTTTCTTTTTTATGTATCTGGCTATTTTTGTTGTTATTTTGCCAGTACATGTGAGAGAGCAGAAGGTACTGGGTTCTTTCTGTGGTGGTGGATACACTAATTTCAAGGCTTTCTTATGGAGTTTTTGGTTTAAAATGTTGTTAACTGTTTGTTCGTTATAGCCATTGTTTACTGCTATTTGTCTAATGATATTTAGTTCTGTCTCGAAGTTATTTTTTGTCATAGGAATTTCTGTCAGTCTATGTATCATGCTATGGTAGGCTGCTAATTTGTGTTGTGTAGGATGGGATGATGAATTGTGTATAGTTGTGTCAGTATGCACAATTCATCATCCCATCCTACACAACACAAATTAGCAGCCTACCATAGCATGATACATAGACTGACAGAAATTCCTATGACAAAAAATAACTTCGAGACAGAACTAAATATCATTAGACAAATAGCAGTAAACAATGGCTATAACGAACAAACAGTTAACAACATTTTAAACCAAAAACTCCATAAGAAAGCCTTGAAATTAGTGTATCCACCACCACAGAAAGAACCCAGTACCTTCTGCTCTCTCACATATACTGGCAAAATAACAACAAAAATAGCCAGATACATAAAAAAGAAAGGAATAACACCAGCTTTCAGAACTAACAACAACTTAAGCAAACATATTAAAAACAATAAAAGCCGAAAGAGAAAGCAACTACAGAGTGGTGTGTACAAACTAACTTGTGGTGACTGTCCGAAAACTTACATCGGTCAAACTGGCAGAACTTTTGACAAACGGATAGCAGAACACAAAAGGGCTTTCAACAATAGAAAAACAGACACTTCTACATACGCACTTCACCTTCTAGATCATAATCATTCTTTCAATGAAGAGTTTCAAATTCTACATATTCAAAATAAAGGCCTTAAGCTATCACTTTTAGAATCAATGGAAATTAATAAATTGAAAAATACAGATATAATTCTGAATGACTAACTCGAGACAAACAGCTCCCCACTCCTCAACCTCTTCAGTTAAAGACTTAAAAAGGCAAACACATTGTAAAATATATCACTTGAGAAAGGCACTTTGCCGAAACAGCTGTAGTAATAACATAGTTGTAATAAATTTTGTGGAAGTATAGAAAAACAAACGTTTTTCAGTGTTTTATTGTGAGATAAAATGAACTTCCATCAAGTAACGGTCGAATCCATCAATTATAAAATATATTATAATGATAATCTTTTAAATTTCACGGTCAACATTTGCAACCAAGAGAGACTGTTTCTTAAATTCGAAAAGAACCCAAAATTTTTGTACAAAAATTTAGGGGAAGTAGAACAGTAAATATAATAATATTTTTTATATTTTTAATTGTCATAAGTTTTGAACTGAATTTAACGTCGTGTCGTGTCATCTCCCATAATACAAAATCAATTGACTAACTGAGTAACTGGCGATTAAACGGCCGGCGATGAAATGGACGGCGATGAAATGAACTGGCGATGAACCGGCGGCATCGAAACGGCGGCGATGAACCGGCGGCGATGAAACGTCCCATTCCGACTTTTCCCCACCTGAAAAGTGAATCGGAGCACCTGTCACAGTTTGCTCTTATTCTCTTCAGCCGGATCCAGACACATGTAATGTAATGCGTAACATAACGTGTAATGAAACGCGAATTCTGCGTTTGAACGGCACTACGAGCATTACATGTACCATTCGCGCTGGAGCTCACCGGGATCCATCGGAAGTCGGTTTTTTCCGTGAACACACAGGCGCCCGCAGCACTCGTTTGGACGGCGTTCGTGAAAGTTATACCGTCTTGACGTTCATTATATGCAGTGACGAACAATCGCTTGAACTTATTAGGTTATAGCAACAAAACCCCGGTATTTGGGATCCAAAAAATCCAAAAAAATTTGTCAAGAAATAATTAATAATTCTGGTGTATGTATTTTAATAAGAAAATATATACATAAACTGCTTCATTACTACATATCGCATGCATTTCATGCTTACTAATGGATGCATGCACAGAAAACGTAAATTGTGTTTTTTAATAAAATAAGTTACACTGCTTCCGAATGGTAGTGAGTTCGAATCTCACCAGGGTCGGGAATTTTTTTCATTTATTATAAATTAATAAATGAAAATAGTTTCTGTCCTTGTGGGATCGGTACTCACCGGAGGGACCGCAGATGTTTGGATACAATTAGCGCCTCTTTGCAAAGACAATGACGTCGACTTTGCAAAGTAACAAGACACTTATTCAACACACACACTACACCTAAAGGTTCTAGTTCTAAACCAAGGCCAGAATCAGAGAAAAAAAAAGTTACACTGCTGTATCATTGACATAAAAAGACCTAAAACCATATAAATATATATGTATGTTTGTACATAGTATGTATTTACTATGGTAAGTTCTTACAGTTCTTACAGTTCGGGTCTTTGCTATTACATAATATTTGTTGTGTTTTAATATTGTAATATAAGTAGGTACATGTAAAAGCAAGTGTACAAATGAAGCTAGCCATTAATTAGATCGGACAACGAATCTATTTTTTAAACACGCAACTGATCCTTGAATGCTAACCGTTTCAAAAATTGTAGAAAGTATGCAAAAACTCTATTTTAATATTTCATGAAGGACGTGAAAATATTTTAAATTAAGCTTTTTCCTTTACAACATCGAATTGTTGTTTACGAAATAATGTGACACTTCCTCTGGAAAAGTGTAACCCATCTTTAATTTATTACTATGTATTACTTTTTATAAACTGAAATAGGATACTAATTGTGATTTAAAGGAGACGATTGCATTTCTTTCCATTTCGAACTCCACCATTGTTTTACACGTGTTTCGACGTATTCAAGTCTCATCAGGAACACTCTTGCGGTAGTTTAGGTACATTCAATTGAAGTGCTATTTGCAATCTATAGCAGCGACCTCTGTAAAAGCAATAAGAAGCCACGAGACTTCTCTTCGGTAGCGAATTAGGTGAACCGCAAATCTAAGATTGCTGGAATCTATTGAACGATGCTAGGAATAACATTCCGACAGCCTATCCTTAAAAACAACATCTTTTGCACTCTTTACGTAGAAAAAGTATGTTAAAGCGACAGTAGGCGATTGCATTTCTTTTCATTTCGAACTCCACCATTGTGCTACACGTGTTTCGAGTTATTCAACTCTAATGAGGAATTTTGTTGGTTCAGACTAAAATGAAATGCAATATATTTGGCCGTTATAGTAACATAACATACCTGAGTACGCTAGCAGCTACCTCTATCTCTATACGAAGTAACATCAAGTTAGGAGACTTCTCTTTGATAGCGAATTAGGAGAGACGCAAATCCAAGCTTAAATACTAGAAGCTGTTGGACGATGTTAGGAATAACCTTTTATTCCGACAATGCATCTACGATTTGTACTTAAAAAACAGTATATTTTCTACTTTTTATGTAGAGAACAGCCGATAAAATAAAAGTAGACGATTGCATTTTTTTTTTTCATTTTGGACTCCTATTATTGTCCTACACGTGTTTCGTGTTATAACATTAGCAGAAGAACAACAAGGTTTTAGGTCGGAAAGATCATGCACTGATGCTATATTTATAATGAGGCAAGTTCAAGAGAAATCGTTAGAATACAACAAACCGGCATATTTATGTTTCGTGGACCTTAAGAAAGCATTTGACAGGGTCCAACTAAACGAACGTTTAGTTCTCGTTGGAACTTTACCGCGCTAGGCAGATGGGACGTGAATTATAAATTGTAAAATTCCCTCATCTTCCTTAGTCTAAGCATCCGTTATGGCTTGCAAATTGTAGAACCCTCTGAGGTGTAACCAGAGAAGGTTCCCATTATTTTCAATCTGGTGGGATGTAGAGTAGCATTATGCTGTTTTATATGCCATTAGCTTGAAAACTTAGTCTTTTGCTAGCAGTTGCCGCTAGGGCGTCTATGCCATTTCGTTCGTTGCAATCCGTGGTTTGTTTTGGTTGGATCAGATAGAGCAGCATATGTGCCTCCTGATGAGAGACTAATAAGTTTCGAAACCGGTAGAGGTGCTTGCTGCACTCTCTGATTGGACTAGAATATGATGCGGCTGTATTTTCGTTTTGCAACGAAATTAAAAATGGTTATTCATTTTTGATAAACGGACGTTATTTATTTGCTATATTCAAGAGAAGTACCTCTAGTAATAATTAAAACGATCGAAAATATCTACCAGAACAACACAATAAAAGTAAAAGTAGAAGATGAACTAGCTGACCCAATTGAAGCTGGCAATGGGATAAGACAGGGGGATTCCTTGAGTCCTTTATTGTTCAACCTGATCATGGATGAAATAATAAAAAAGTAAGAACTAGAATAGAATACCAAATGGAAGAAAAACAACTTAAGATAATCTGCTATGCAGACGATGCAATACTAATCTCTCAAAGTGAAGATGATTTACAGCGTATGCTGTACAAATTTAACATAACCGCCAGAAAATTTAACAAGTTAATTTTCCCAAACAAGACGAAACGCATGATAATAACAGCAAATACAATAAGGTGTAAATTGGAGCTGGAAGGTCAGATAATAGAACAAGTGATGGAGTTTAAATACCTAGGCATCACACTATCTAGCTACGGAAGGCTCGAAACAGAATTGGAGGATCACGTAAATAGAGCAAACAGAGATGCAGATTGCCTGAATGACACAATATAGAGAAATAGAAATATCAGAAAAAAATGAAAGCCAGAATTTACAAAACAGTCATCAGACCAATAATGACCTATGACAATACGCGGCAGAAACACGACCCAACACAGAGAGGACAAAAAAATTGGTCGAAACAGCGGAGATGAAAATCGATGGTAAGACACTATGAGACAGTTAACTAGTTTTGATGGTAAATAAGCCACAATTTTACCAAAAAAATGATTTTATTAACGTTTCGACGCCCAAATCGGGTGTCGTTGTCAAAATACAAAAACTATTAGTGAATTAAACAAAAATGTTGTTGCTTAGTAAAAAAATTCTTCTAATAATTTATTTAATCTGACTCATTTATATCGGCAATTCAGACATATATTATACATTTTAAAGTAGAAGACTTTAAAATGATATTGCCAATATTTATGAGTTGCGTTCCTGGGACGACTTTATTGAAAGATAGTTCATTCGATTACATGAAATCAACCCCAACTCAAGAATATCCGTCACAAAAAAGTCATAACATATGTGATCTGTCTTTAAAAAGACAACCACATACAATGGTGACAGTAAAATTCTCGCGCTAGAGATTCCATAGTAAATCACGAGGGAAAACCAGGAAAAAACCTCGTGATACTATCCCGACATCGTAAGTATTAGGTTTATTATCATGACATCCTATAGCATTCACAAGAAATAATACGAGGAAAATATCAATACCATGTATAAAAGGACTATCCGAGAAACTTAAAACAATAGGAAATAAATTCAACATTTCAACAACATTCAAAACAACAAACACGTTGAGATCTATTTTTTTTTTAAATTAAACCTAACAGTGAACATGAAAGAACAAAAAATTGTATTTATAAAATACCTTGTGAATGCGAACAATTTTATTTAGGTGAAACATCAAGACCATTAAACGTTAGAATAAGTGAACATCAGTCTTATATCAAAAATAGAGAATTTGATAGATCTCAAATATGTCAACACGCATGGGATAATGAACATAGAGTTCAGTGGAGAGATTCAAGTATAGTCCTGAAGGAAACAGATAGTAAAAAGAGAAAAATCAAAGAAGCGGCTTTAATTATGCTAAATGAAACCAATTGTGTCGCAAATTGCTCGGTAGAATGCAGTAGGATGTGGTTACCCATACTAAAAGAGGAAGTCAATATCGAGTAAACATATCGAGTTGGTACATATTTTTTATTTTAGTATTGTTTATATATCTATGTATTATTAATATTATTTATAATTTAAAATAACATATATACATATTAAGGTCAGAATTTGGTATTCGGTTTGAGAGTAAACTAAAGTAAAACCTAATACTTACGATGTCGGGATAGTATCACGAGGTTTTTTCCTGGTTTTCCCTCGTGATTTACTATGAAATCTCTAGCGCGAGAATTTTACTGTCACCATTGCATGTGGTTGTCTTTTTAAAGACAAATCACATGTTATGATTTTTTTGTGACGGATATTCTTGAGTTGTGGTTGATTTCATGTAATCGAATGAACTATCTTTCAATAAAGTCGTCCCAGGAACGCAACTCATAAATATTGGCAATATCATTTTAAAGTCTTCTACTTTAAAATGTATAATATATGTCTGAATTACCGATATAAATGAGTCAGATTAAATAAATTATTAGAAGAATTTTTTTACTAAGCAACAACATTTTTGTTTAATTCATTAAAAGTTTTTGTATTTTGACAACGACACCCGATTTGGGCGTCGAAACGTTAATAAAATCATTTTTTTGGTAAAATTGTGGCTTATTTATCATCAAAACTAGTTAATTGCCAAAATGCCACAAGAAAATAGCTTCAGAACAACACTATGAGACAGAGCTAGAAGTACAACAAATATACGACTGAGATGCAAGGTGGACAATATTAATAATTGGTTAAGAAACAGAAGAATAGAATGGAATGACCACATAAGCCGAATTACACCAAATAGAATAAAATTTAAAATAAAAAAGTATTTGGACATACACTAAACTGTTACACTAAACTGTTACACTAAACTGCCCTTAATTTTATGCCAAAATTTTACCCCATTTTCCATGACCTCATTTTTCTTATTTATCTAATAAACAAAATTGGAATCTTTGCGTGTTCATTCTGCCTTTTCGCACCGAATAAGGCTGATTTCCTTCAGTAAACGACGCAATAAGGGAGCGTCTCTTTTATGGGCGCAGCTCCAGTTCCTGTTTAACCAACCCATATCCACTCTATAGTAGACACTAACCTACTTACCTACTGCTCTCGAAAATTTAGGACGCTTGCAATGAAAATATAACTACAATAGGTCAATTACTTCGTTTACATCATCGCAGCTGTGGAGATATTTGCTAAATTAATGAACCGTGCCGGGAATATTTGATGAAAATTGGAAGGAAAATGTCGAAATAAAGAAAGTACCAGGTTGAGTCAAAAGTAAACACATTAAAATTGTCTAAGGAACAAAAAGCTTTTTTCTTATATGTAGGTAGGTACCTACATCAATTTTGATTGGATTTTAAGTCAGCAATAAATTCATCTTAACCCTCATTCATCTTAACAGACCAAATCGTAAAAATTATCTGTTGAAGTTGATATTTTTTTTTCAAGTAAATATAGGCAAAAATAACTTATTTTTAAATTTTCTGCTAAAAATCTTGTCTAGAATAAGGGATAGGTGAGAAATAGTGAAGACCGTCTACAGACGATCTTGTCGGGTTATGAGTAAAAAATAAATTTGGTAGATGTTTATTATAAAACAAGATTTATTAAGAAAAATAAGTATATAACATGTTATTTTTGATGGTGGTAATCCCAAAAACAAATTTTACAGACTGTGCCGCATAAATGGAGGTCACATTTAAAACAAACAAGCTGCGTATCAGATTTTTTACACAGCTTACACCTTTTCTTGCCTTTTCGATCAACCCAAACTGGAAAATGGTTTTTACCATCAAAACGTACATCAGCAACTTGATGAACCGCTCTTTTTTCAACACCAGATGAACTATTTTTACTAGAAGAACCAGGTTCACCATTTCGAGCTGATGATTGAAAGAAACAAGGCTATCTCTTCCGGAATTGTGAAAGAGAAAATTGTTCGCAACAGTCACTGGAATTATTTGCCTTTTCGGCACGTAGACGTTTATATAGTATGAATGCGTTTGTGGCGGCCATGTCGACAAAATGATAGAATATCCGAATCATAATATTTCTGCTTTTAGCTCGAATGTCATATCGACCCATAAGGCCATCCATCAAATCGACTCCACTCATGTGAGCATTATATTTACGTATGATTTGTGGACAATCAACTTCGATGTGTTTCCTTTGCGTGATGTTTCGGTCGCTACATCATCCAAGAAGCTGCTGGTTGATGAACATTACTAATATCCATTGACAAATTTATATCATTTACAAATGCATCAGTTGTCTCATCTTCACGCATTTCCTGAATGCAGTCGTCAATAACTTGTAATTTAGCCTCTGATACCTCGGATAGGCTGTAAGGCTTTTCAGCCTATAATAATATTATATTATATTATTATATTATATTATTATAATAATATTATATTATAATTAATATTATAAAATTATACCATAAACCATAAAATTATCAAGTTGATCACTTTGATCTATACGTGTTTTTTGACGATTTAAAAATAATGTTTATGAAGAAATAATTTTCACTGCCATTTTATGGGATGTTAGCACTTGACTAACGATAATAACGTAATCGCGATGCCAGAAGTGTTTAGTTGTATCAAATAACGTCAAGTAAGGTTTTTTAAAGATGTATGTCGTTACTGTGGCAGCAAAAACCATTCGGTATAAGTTTTATAAGCTAAAATGCAAAGACCGTCTTAAGACGGTCTTGCATGTTAAGCCTGGGTTTCCTCGAAAGCGGCACCGACAAACTGCGACCGTAACACTGCGATGAATTCCGTCAGATTACGGTGAAAAATTCAAGGTTCTTCACTGCTGCAATGGAATGTGTAAACTCAGCAAGCGGTGGCTTCCAACGCATCCTTGGAAACCACCGCTATTATTTTGCGTGGTACAGTTTTTTATGACGTCATTCATCGCAGTGTTACGCTCGCAGCTTTTCGGTGCCGCTTTCGAGGAAACCGAGGCTTTAGAGGGTTAACGTATCGAACATTCTTCTTCTTCTAAAAGTGCCTTACATTTTTGCGTAGGTGTACATCGTAGGTACATTGTCTTGTCAGGTGAGATTGTGAGATGTTAGATAGTCAAGCTTAACAGCTTCTTACTTTTTACATAAATAAAAAGTTCCCTATCCTGGCAGCCCGGTCTTCTTAGTACTTCCTCATTTCTTAGTACAGAGGATGGGAGACGATAGATGGCCAAAGAGAATTCGAAACTCTAAAAGAGTAGATTGGAGAAGACAGACTTTTAAACAACATAAAGAAACTGTTCAACTTATGTCTACATTAAAGTGAAACACCTACAAGATGGCACAGTGCACTTTCCATTTTATTACACAAAAAGGGCGATTCAACATACCTCGAGAATTACCGGCCCATAAGCCTATTAGACCACCTCTATAAGTTATTCACAAAAATAATAACAAATAGACTGGAAAGAAAATTAGATTTTTACCAACCTAGAGAACAGGCAGGTTTTAGGAAAAACTTTGGCACTAACGACCACCTACACTGCATAAAAGGAATTATAGAAAAATCGATCGAATACAACCGACCATTGGTCCTGGCTTTCGTAGACTTTCGCAAAGCATTTGATACGATAGAAATTAACAGCATAATGAGATCGTTGGAGGAACGTCGTATAGATTATCGGTACCCCAAACTGATAGCGAACATATACAATAATGCGACAATGAACGTCCGACTACACAAAGATACCAAATCTATAAAAATCAAAAGAGGAATTAGAAAGGGAGACATGTTATCTCCCAAACTCTTTACAGCTGTACTTGAACATGCTTTCAAACAATTGGAGTGGGACGGGACGTCAAAGGAATAAATGTCGACGGCGAAAGGTTCTCCCACCTACGATTCGCAGAAAACATAGTTCTTATAACAGACAAGTTAAAAGAGATTATAACTATGCTTACTGAGTTAGATGCCGCCTTTAAGAAAGTTGGTTTAAACATAAATTTTGGAAAGACACAATACATGACAAACCGGGTACCAAGCGAAAATCCAAAAGTCGATTTCAACGAAATAGCATTGGTCCATAAATGTAAATACGTAGAGCATGAAATCCAAATTGCCAGGGACAATCAAACTGCCAAATTACAAAGAAGGTCTACCTTAGCATGGGCCGCATATGGAGCACTATCGGACATCTTTAAGAGCAACTTGCCAAATTATTTGAAAAAGAAGACCTTCGAGCAATGTGTGCTTCCAGTCATGACTTACAGCGCCGAAACACTATCGTTAACCCAGGCCACAGCAAACAAATTTGGGGTGGCCCAAAGAAGAATGGAATGGTCACTACTTGGACTGACTCTCAGAGACAGATCTAGAAACGAAGAAATTAGAAGAAGGACAGACGTCACAGATATCATAGAGCGAGTAGCATGGCTGGAGTGGAACTGGGCGGGCCATGTAGGCAGAATGGACGGGAGGTGGAGCCAAAAAAATTACATAGTGGAGACCACGAGCAGACAGAAGAAGGTGAGGTAGACCACCTACACGATGGACAGACGACGTCAAAAGGATTGCTGGGAATTGGTTGCAGAGAGCTCAAGATCGACAAAATTGGAAGAAATTAGGGGTGGCCTATGTTCAACTTTGGATGCAGAAGGCTGGATGATGAAAAGAGTAAAGAACCGAAAGAGAGGACGCCCAAAAAAAGGTCGATAAATTAAATTATAAAAGCAAGTCCGAGGGATGAACTACACAGAAATGAAAATGATATTGAAAAACAAAAGAGAATGAAAAAAGAAAATATACACAAACACAACAATAATTCCGTCACCCTAGCGGGTAAAGTGAGTTTGGAGAAGAAGAATATATTTGATTTAATAACATTCTAAGAAATAATTATTTTAAAAGCAATAGAGAAACAAATTAAATCATTTAATAATCTTTTAAATATATTTTGTATACAAATAATAGTAATAATATTATGTATTTTTAGCGACTGGCATCTATTTTTAAATTGGCGACTCCAACATTACATGGAATACTACATCATGTTTTGAGTCATAACTTCAAATTCGTTTATTGTATGACCTCATTTATAAAATCTTACATTTAGATATTTCTAAAATAATATTCGAATAATTATTTTTAGATAAGAATCATATTTTTGGATAAATGCTCGGTCAAGTTCGCCAAATTACAAAAAAATAATAATAGATTGCAGCTTATGTTTTTACTGGTAGTCCAGTCATGTCGAGTCATCAGAGATGTGATTTCTACAAACCAGACGAACAAGATGAATTTTGCTGAGAATGTCAATTTTGACATCGATTTACCAAGAATATCGCACTTCCGCTCATAGAATGTCATAAGTCAAAAAAGCAAAGTTTCGAGAAAACCACGTTTGAAGTTTGTCCTATAACATTTTGGGCCCACCAATGTTCGTGAATGTACTATTCATATTTACCCATATATTTCTAATATTCTTTTTCATTTTTTACTAAAGTTATATTTAAATTGTCTAGATTAATAAAAAGTGCTACTATAGTATGCGGTCTACCTTGAGGGTGCGATCTACCAGAAGGATTTGCCATATTTTCATGCTATACTTGTCTGGCTTTGAAGGCATATACTGCTTGAAAGGAGACCTATGTCGATACGTTACAAGTTGCTCATCTACCGTTATGTTTTTCCTGGTAAATAGTATTTCTGAAAGTTTTGTTTGACTTGATTCCACACATCGCGTATTGCTGCTAATTTGTCGTTCCTTCTTCGATCAGACCTCGTGTCTTTATGGTCAAATCGAACAAATCTTAGCAAATTTTTGAATCGTTTAATGGATGTTGGCACTCAGGTACCCTGCAGTTAGTAGTAGTCCAAAAAAGGCATATAGCTCTGTAGAGTCTCAATATTTTCAGTTCTCTATCCCCAGGACTTTTTCGGCTTATTTGTACACTTCACTATTTCGTTCACAAATTTTTCGTCCACAAACAAACAAAAGGAATCAACAGGATCATCTACACTTTGACCAGGGGCTAACATTACTTTGCGCGTTTTGCTTTTTATTATGTCGCAAGATCGCATACGTCCTGTCGGTTGTAGTTGACCCTTCCAGTTAATTCCATCCTTAGTTTCAAAAAATACACACTCTGAAATCTGAGAACTTGTAGCTACACATTCTTCTTCATTATCACTCAATACTACTTGCTGATCATCCTCTTCACTTGCTTCCGAAAAATGATCTTGAATTTCAGAGTCACTTTCAATGCCACCTACTTTTGGAGATTCTTCATCATCGAAATCCCATAAATTATTAGCAATATATTCTAGTTCTGCAGCTGATAATGGTTTTTGGGACATTTTATTCGCACTATCTACTTTCACTGTAATTCAATATAATTTTAGGAGCTTAGTTGTCGACACTAACACCGATATCAAACGATTGATAGCAGATGCATTATTTATTTCAAAATATGTATAGGTACCTACCTAAAAATATTATTGCATTCCAACAATGATTTTTTTTATCAGTTTATGATAAAAGAATTGGCGTTTCGGGCTAAGGGTTAATTCAGAAACTAATAAAATTAGAATAATAACTATTTTAGTCAGTTACAATGCTTTTGAATCTCAATAAAATAGCTATTAAGTATATTAAAAATATTAAAAAAAAATTGATTTGTGACACTATAATACAGATAAAATAACGAAAAATTTACGAAATATTATTTATCAAAAGTGACGCAGTACAGAATATAATATCATTATTATTATCTGGTCAACAGACTTATTCTTTTTATTGATGTAACTTTAAATACAAGTAACAACATTAAACACAAAATACTGCAAAAAGAAAGATAAATAAGTGATAAATATGTCACTTTTCTTGAGCACATGCGCAGATTATTTTAAATAAAGTAATCAAATATACTGTCTTAACTCGACAAACGACGCTTTATACACATCTTAGATGGACAAATGCTTTGAACAAGTTGATATGTGACACTGTTTGTGTTCGGTGCGTCGTTGATTTTGGATAATCGTATAATGACACTAGTGTCATCTAACCTTAAATACTTGACTCATAGACGTGACACTTTGTGAGATAGTAGTTTATAGTTTTATCAAACTGTTGGTGGATTAAAACCGATTTTAAAATTTTTTGAGTTATGGCATTCTTTGAGCGGAGGTGCGATATGTACAACATAAAAAAATGTTTCATTCAAGAAATACTTATAGCTAAGATAATTTTGCACAGTTTCTTGCCTCGTTTTGATATCTGAAGGCTTAAAATTCTTTAAGCATTTTAGTCAAAATCTGCGTTTTCCTTCTCTTGTGAATATGTTTCTCATCTCTTATAACTTTTCTATAAGATTCAACAAGTTTTCGCGTTCTCCTTTTCTGGATAAACCTGTAGGCATCAGGATCAGAAACAGGATCAGAGTCAGGAATCAGGATCCTCTTTCCTTTCTAGGATGTCATTAGCAAACAAAAATGTTTATTAGAACTTTTTGTGTAGAGTGAACTGTTCTCTGAAGCGGCCGGCGATTTGGAATGTTAGTGCAATTTTTTGAATTTTTGCTGTAAATGACGTATATGTTACGGACAATGACGTAAATCCGGCCAATAACGTTATTGGCCGGCCAATATCGACAATAGCCGGTTGAATTATTCATTGTCGACAATCTTCTTCTTCTTTAAGTACCGTGCCCAAATTTTTAGGCGTGGGTAGCTTCCATAACAATTTGCCGATATCGTTCTCGATCTTGTGCGGCATGTAACAATTGATCTGCCGATAAGCCAGTCCATTGACGAAGGTTTCGGAGCCATGAATATTTCTTTCGACCAATTCCTCTTTTTCCGTCGATCTTTCCATTGAGTATTAACTGCAGCATCCTGTATCTGCTACCTCTCATTATATGCCTCAGATATTCAAGTTTTCTCTTTTTTATCATCTTCATTAAGTCACCTTCGCCCTGACCTACTCTGTTTAAGACTTCTCTGTTAGAAATGCGTTGAACCCAAGATATTCTGAGCATTCTACGATATGACCACATCTCAAAGGCTTCTAATTTGTTCATCATGTTAACCTTCATGATCCAGGTTTCACATCCATACAGTAATACAGGATACACATAACATTTTAGGAACTTGATTCTTAGTTGTAAGTTCAGCTGAGAGTTGCTCAGAATAGATCTAAGTTTCATAAATGCTCCTCTTGCAATTTCTATACGAGTTTTAATTTCTTCATCCGGATTTAGTGTCTCGTTTATCCAACATCCTAGGTATTTAAAATGGTTAACTTTTGTTATTGATTCATCACTGACAATTAGTTGCATAGGGCCGACGTCTTGTTTACTAACCACAAGTAACTTTGTCTTTGTTGCATTTATGTTAAGTCCGTTATTGGAGCATTCTCTAGTGACTCGATCTATAAGGAATTGAAGATCTTCGATGTTTTCAGCCATGATCGCGGTGTCGTCTGCATATCTGACGTTGTTAATAGTTTCACCCCCGATTCGAACTCCACATTGTCCTTCCAAGGCTTCATTAAAAATTATTTCTGAGTATACGTTAAACAAAGTTGGGGATAACACACAACCCTGTCTGACACCTCTTTGAATGCAAATTTTGTCTGTTTCTTTGCCGTCTACCAGAATAGAAGCTTCTTGATTCCAATATAGATGTTGTATAAGTCTCAGATCTTTATCATCTATTCCAATCATTTCTAGATATTGAAACAACCTATCATGTTGAACTCTATCAAACGCCTTCTCAAAATCTATAAAGCAGACGTAAATTGGTTTCTGTACTTCCCATGATCGTTGAAGTAATGTTAACATTGAGAACAAAGCTTCCCTTGTTCCCAATCCTTCTCTGAAACCGAATTGTTTGTTTCCCATTGTCTCTTCACATTTCTGCGTGATTCTATTAAGAATTATCTTAAGAAGTAGCTTGAGAGAGTGGCTCATGAGACTAATTAGTCTAAAGTCTACATGATGACAATTGTCGACAATGGCCGGATATTAACGTTATTGTCCATAGAAACTGGACATTGATGATAATTTTAAATTCTTGATAACATTTCTATCATTGCCCGGCCAATGTCGACAATGCCCGTTGTTAATCGGTCAATGTTGAAATTTTGACTAAAAGATAGGTTATGTGTAGGATTACTATTGTTTACTTCATGTGTGTACATATATTTTGTATTGCTTTTTTCGTGCTGAAATTACTCGTAAATTTATTTAATGAGTGTTATCATGGATTACAACGATCTGCGCACTCGTTTTAATTATTATATAAACTTAATATTCAAGTCAAAACGGGATGACAATAAATCATTTTTAAACTGTGACGAATACAATAGCCGAATAAGTGAAATTAAAGAAGCGAAAAATATTTTGAGAACACCGGATGCAACAAAACAACAAAGCACTATAGTATGAAATTTAATGATCAAGCCAGCTCCCGCCAGCCACCTGCCTCTTGGAAGTTTAAGAATTAATTTAAGCGAAAACCATTGTTTATTTGTGAAATAAACATTGTTTTCTGATTCATGACAGCAGTAAAATGTATTTGAATTAAATAAATTACATACATTCTTCTTTATTTTGTTAAATATTTTCATTAAAAATTTTTTTTGAGCACCCTTTATAATTAATTATGTAAGTGTTTATGTTACTGAATAGAGATTTGAATAACCTTTCAAATGAGGTAGCACACGACCCCTATTGTCATTTAAAAAAATCATCGATTACATCATCACACCCAGATGGATGACATCACTAGTATGCCATATATGCCAGAATATCATAATTTAAAAATAAAAATCGACCTGTTTCGGGGTTTTTCCTTAAAGTCGCCGGTTTATGATATAACGAATTTATTCCTTTCATTTGCACCATACTGTCTCATACTGTATATAAAAATGGGTTGCTACAAAATATCATGCAAGGAAAAATAGCAGGCAAACGCAGTCCAGGACGAAGACGAACCTCATGGTTGAAGAACTTGCGAGATTGGTATGGTGTTGATACAAGCATGCTATTTAGGGTGGCAGTGAATAAAATTAAGATAGCTATGATGGTAACCAACGTTCTGAAAGGACATGGTACATGAAGAAGAAGAAGTATATAAAAATATTATTATTTCCTTGTTTGTATTTATGAATATGTTATCCATATTATGATAAATAAGACGTTTTATTTGTTTTTAATAATTACTTCTTATATTTCTGCAACTAATTTCAGAAACATCTTAGTATCTCATTTTAAACACTTATTGACTTACACCGATTGGCTTCTGAGGCATCGATTTATCAACATTGGCCATTTGCTTCTGGCCACTGTCGTTATTGACCGGTTATTGATGAAAAACCTAATTTTACGTTAATTTTTTACAACATTGGCCAATATTTAAGGTTATTGTCGTTAATGGCCGGGCATTGTCGTTAATAACCAAGGAAAATGGACATTCACGACAATGCCCGGCCAGTAACGTCAATGTCCAATTTACATCAATGACCGTAACATATATATTATCTAACACCAGTTTATAGCGTCCTGCTCCTTCTGGTTCCTATTTCAAAGCGCGTCGATCTGTCCGATCTCCTTATCGTAGATCTCTCTCAGACATTGTTTTTTTGATTCCACTTATCCAGGTAGTTTTCGACCTACCCATTTTCCTTCTTTCCGAGGGTTGCCAATCCATTATCAACTTTGAGAGTCGATGTTATTCTATTCTTTGTACATGGCCATACCAATAAAGTTGTTTTTCCTGGATTTCTTCTATTATGTTTTTTTACTATTCATAATATCTCGTACTCATTCATTCGTTATGTGTGAGACTCTAGAGATGCAGGCAGGCCGATCTTCGCCAGAAGTTCATTTCCAGTGCGAGCAACTTTTCTGTTTGCTTATTCAGTTTCCAGGTTTCACATCTATACAGTACCACGCTTTTAAAGACGCTATAAATGAAGTCAGTTTCTATAAATCTGTTAAATAAATAAACGATTCTCATGAGATCAATAAAATGTATTACTTCCATTGGCCGGACGCTCCATTGTTAGGGGTCTAGGAAAGTTGGTCGAGAACACTTCGTCGACGGAAAATTAGTCGACAGTATTTGGTCGACAAACAGCACAATTTATCCAATGTACAATTCGTCGACGAACATTTTTGTTCGAATGGATTTTTCGTCGACAAACTGTTATATTTCTTTAAAATAAAGGGATTGATGGTGACAAACGACGGATTATTGGTTTTTATTTTGTTAACTGTGATATTGTATTAAACGTATCTTAATTTATTTTTTTTCGGGGTTCTGTTAATTTTTTTTTCTTTAATCTTAATTGTTTTTAAATTTAATGAAAAAATTGGCTGCGGTGGAAGAGTAAACAGCAAATATAAACCGATATTTTAATTAGTGATGTTGTACCGTTACATGCGAGAAATATGCGAAATGTTGAGGTAAATAAATTGTTAGGGAATCGAGGCATTTCCGAACAATGTTTTCGAGTGCAATAATCAGTCAATGTCAACAAAAAAGTAAAGAAATCGTGAGAATAAACTTCCCTTCACACTTTATCCAAGGCTTGGGACTGGCAATCTATAAAATTATTATTTTTTGATATGGTACAAAGAAACTTACTTTATATATTAGCATGTTTAGAAGTTTTTTTTCTTCATCATTATTCCCTTTGGGTCTTTGTCTGTAACGGGTAGTTCTTTTGGGACGACAGACTCAGTAAAACACAAGTTAAAAATAAAGTAAATATATCAAAGATAATTATATACAGATGTTTTGAAGGTTAAGCTATCGAGAAAGTCGTGTTTAAAACGGCTCCGATATTTAATTCGTAAATTTCGGATAATATCGAGTTCTTTTAAAAATAAAGTGCTTCTCCGACGAAATAGTGGCTGTGCGAATCGAGTGTATTTAGAAAATTGTGAATAAAATTGAATTTTTAGAGATTGCATACGGATTGCATACCCCCGTGTGGGATGCGGGCCGCTTAGTAGAATACACCCACAGGATCTCCTACTAGTCGTAAGAGGCGATTACAGGAGCAGCTGACCGCTGTCCCTCCCTAACATTCCATCTCAACCTTACCCATTATCTCTATCCTCAAACCTATCTCATCCACACCCCGAGTGACGGATGAGTCCTATTGACCGTGTTTGGAGTGGAAGGGGTCCACTTTGCGTGGGGGGTGTGTATGGCATATTGTCGCACACCCTACACACAAACTGCGTAACCTGCGCCTCTCCCCATTCAAACACTCCTAATTTCCCGCTACCAACCCGCACTGGCCAGCGTGGTAGTGAAATGGCTAATTTTCCCCCGTAAATGACATGACACAAACTAGAAAAAGGCCCTTAGTCCCCGGCGGCCCAACGGTCCCTGGTGACGGTAGCCACCAGATCGGGCCAAGGGCAGAGGGTGCAAAGAATCACCGGGATAGACACGGCTACCATGGACAACGAACATTGCATATTGCCACTTATAACGTAAGAACGCTTGCAACTGAAGATAAGCTCATTGAATTACAGGAAGAACTTAACTGCATAAAATGGGATGTACTGGGACTTTCCGAAATACGAAGAAAAGGAGAAAACCAATTAGTTTTAAAATCAGGGCATCTGTTACATTCCATTGGAGAAGACGATAAGGCAGTTGGCGGCGTAGGTTTTCTCGTCCACAAGAAACACCTAGATAAAATTATAAAAATAGATAGTGTAAGCTCAAGAGTTGTGTACATCATACTAAAATTGAACAAGAGATGCTCTATTAAAATTATCCAAGTATATGCACCCACGACGAGTCATAGCGATGAAGAAATAGAAAACTTTTATGAAGATATAAATAGAGCTATGGAAAAAGATAAAACCCATCACCTAATCTTAATGGGCGATTTTAACGCTAAACTTGGATATAAAGAAGATAACGCAGAAGTGGCTATGGGCTCATTTGGATATGGTGAGCGAAATGATAGAGGAGGTATGCTACTAAATTTTTTGTTGCATCATCGGCTATACGTGATGAACACATTTTTCAAAAAGAACCAACAACGTAAGTGGACGTGGGCTAGTCCAGATGGCATAACAAAAAACGAAATTGATTTCATCATCACAAACAGAAAAAATATTATCCAAGATGTTACAGTAATCAATAAAATCACTGTTGGGAGTGACCATCGGTTGGTTAGAGCAAAAATATTGATCAACCTTAGACAAGAGAGGACAGCAATGATAACAGAGAGGCCTTCTAATAAATGGGAATCGATAGAAGATAGTGTAGCTTATCAGAATCTCATAACTTCAGAACTGAAAGAAGTAGAACATCTAAATGAAAATGCATTAGATATAGAGGTGACAAACATGCGAATAAACAGTGCGATTCGAAACGCTCATAGCAAATATAAGGAAAAAAGAAAACACAAGATAGATAAACTTACTCAAGCTACTAAAGACCTTATAAACAAAAGAAGAGAATTGAAAAACAAATACACAGAAAATTTTGCAGCACTTAGACAGTTAAACAAAGATATCACAAAATCCATTCGAAAAGATGTCAGAAATTACAACACTGAACACATAACTCACGCCATTGATAAAAATAAGAGTTTAAAGGTACTGCGCCGACAAATGACTGAAGGATCGAAAAATATTTGTAAACTTGTAAATAAAAAAGGAGAAATAACAACAAATAAGGAAGATATTTTAAAAATTGCTCAAGATTTTTACTCAGAATTGTATAAGCGAGAAGAACTTCCAGATCCTGATCAAAGTCAAATACCAAAAGTTCAAAATGTAGGCTCAGAAGACATCCCAGACATCACAACAGAGGAAATAAAATCAGCTCTCTCGGAGATGAAAAACAATAAATCACCTGGAGAAGATGGGATAGTCATTGAACACATCAAAGAAGGAGGAGAAACGTTAATAAATGTGTTGAAAAAGATGTTCAATGTTTGTTTGACAAGAGGCGTAACCCCCTCTCATTGGCATAATGCAATAATAACCATAATGCATAAAAAAGGTGACATTTCAGATCTGAAGAACTACAGACCTATTAGTTTGCTCTCCCATACATACAAACTATTCATGAAGATAATAACAAAACGGCTTGTGAACAAACTGGATAGTTACCAACCTTGTGAACAGGCTGGGTTCCGCTCCAGATACGGAACAAACGATCATCTACAAGTTATAAAAACGCTAATAGAAAAGTGCACAGAGTATAACAAGCCTATCTTTCTTATATTCGTGGATTATGAAAAGGCGTTCGATACTATAGATCATCATAAAATGCTTCGAGCATTGGCGGACTGCCGCATTGACTACCGATATATCGCCTTGATTAAAAGTATCTACGAAACTGGTACAGCTTGTGTTCGACTTCATGAAGATACCAAGAAATTTAGAATAGAACGTGGAATTAGACAGGGTGATACTATCTCCCCGAAATTGTTTACAGCTGTTCTTGAATATATGTTCAAGCAAATGGAAGGAGAGGATAATATGGGAATCAATATAAACGGGGAGGATCTGAACCACCTAAGATTTGCCGATGACATCGTTTTAATATCTGATAGAGTTGATAAAGCTACAAAAATGCTGCACACGCTCTATAAAGTGTCAAAAACAATTGGTCTTAAAATTAACACCTCAAAGACAAAATTTATGACCAACCTTGTAGTCAGCGATAAAATTCAGATTGGGAGTCATAGCATCGACCAAGTAATAGCTTACAAATATCTAGGACATGAGATTCGCTTAGGCCGAGATAACCAGACAACTGAAATACAAAGAAGGATAGGTCTTACATGGGCTGCCTTCGGTAGATTAAATAACATTTTCAAGTCTAATATTCCAGTTTGTTTAAAAAGAAAGGTCTTTGACCAGTGTGTTTTGCCGGTTCTTACATATGGTGCAGAAACACTAACTCTGACAAAAAGAACAATAAATAAAATAAGAGTTACACAACGCGCTATGGAAAGATCAATGTTAGGTATTACCATCAGAGATAAAGTACCAAACCTAGAAATAAGAAGAAGAACAGGAGTCACGGAGGCAGTTGAAAGAATAGCCATGGCTAAATGGGCTTGGGCAGGACATGTTGCCAGACTGACGGATGACAGATGGACCAAAAAGATTCTGGAATGGCGACCAAGGCAGGAGGCATATCGAAGCAGAGGACGACCACCGACTAGATGGACGGATGATATCAAGCGCATCACCACAAATTGGATGCAAGAAGCTCAAGATAGAAATAGGTGGAAATTTTTACGGGAGGCCTACGTTCAGCAGTGGACAAATATAGGCTAGTTGATGATGATACGGATAACCTAAACAATAAACCTGTTCTAGTTGCTCCGCTCGGTTGAAGAGGCAAGTAGAGTGGGGTGCGCGGGGACCATTACGATAAGGATAATTATTAGTGTTTATTTACAAAACAATACAGTGGCGTGTAAGTGAGAGTTTTATACCTTCAAAACACTGCCCGGAAAAAGGTAATAGATTTATTATATTTTATTTATTATTATATTTAACGATATGGCCACGTGTAAAGAACTGACTCAGATGGATGGTGAAGAATCTGATGATAGTAAGAGAAAGAGGGATGGAAAAAAAGACGACCAAGATGAAAACCCTTTCACAAAAAGCAGAAAATTATTTAGGTCTCCAGCTAAGAAAGATTGTGATAATACAGAACTGAAAGAAATGATGATCGCTCTTATGAACGAAGTTAAGGGAATACGAAAAGACCAGCAGAGCTTTCAAGAGGAAATTCGCAATCTAAAAAAAGAAAATTGTGAGTTGAAGGGAAAGGTAAATTTCCTAGAAAGCAGGATAGAAAAGATGGATAAACAATTTCGAAAACAAAACATTGTGATTAAAGGACATGATTTCAAAGAAAATGAGGAAATTGAAGATGCCACCAACTTCATAGCAAATCAATTGAATGTGAACGTTAAAATAAAAGATGTGCAGAAAATAAGAACCTCTCAAGGGAAACTGCCAGTGGCGATAGTAAAAATGGATACAATGAAGGATAAAGAACTTATTATGAAGAACAAGAGTAAATTAAGAGGAACGCGGTACTTCATTGAAAGTGATCTAACACAAACCGAAGCCAGACTACAGAAAGAGTTAAGAGATATGGCGAGAGAAGAAAAAGGAAAAGGTAATGAAACGAAAGTCGGCTATCAGAAAATATGTATAAACGATGAATGGTGGAAATGGAACCATAGCACCGAAAAATTAGAGAAAATGGAAAAAAACTAAGTCTAAACAAACACAGTGGACAGATAAATACGGAAACGAATAAGGCACGAAATATGATTATGATAGGACAATGGAATGTTAGAGGGACTTTTGAAGTAGGGGCACTAAAAAATTTATCAGATACATTGGAGAAATATGAGATAGATATTGCAGCTATACAAGAAACTAAACAAAAAGAAAATTTCTGCATAGATGTGGGAAGCTATGTATTCTTCAACAGTGGAGACAATGAACGTATATTTGGAGTTGGATTCCTTATAAAGAAAAAATTTGCCAGTCTGGTGATAGATTTTGAGGCAGTCACAAGCAGAATATGCAAAATAAGAATGAGGGGAAAATACAGAAAAATATCCCTTATAAATGTACATGCACCAACGGAAAATACAGAAGAAGATGTTAAAGATAGCTTTTATGAACAGTTAGAGCATCTGTTCTACCAAATACCATCATACGACACAAAAATAATTGTAGGAGATTTCAATGCCAAGATTGGCAGAGAGGACGTATACAAACAAATAACAGGGGGGAAAAGTAAACACAGGGAGAGTAACCTGAATGGAAAAAGAGTAATAGAATTTGCTTTCGAACACAATATGCGAATTATGAGCACTTATTTCGACCACAAAGAAATCCATAAAGGTACCTGGGTATCACCAGATGGACAAACAGTAAATCAAATAGATCATTTGCTAATAGAAGCCAAACATGCAAGAGCCATACAAGATAGCCGAAGTTATAGAGGTGCAGATGCAAATTCTGATCACTTTTTGGTCAGAGTCAAAATGGAGCAAATAATTCCCACAATCCCTAAGACTAGTTGCACAAAAATGAAAAGATATAACGGTGCACTACTTCAGAATGAAGAGGTTAAGAAAAAATTCAAGCAGAAAATTGAACAGAAAATAGAAAGCCAGACAACAGTAGATGATATAGAAAGCAGATGGGTACAGCTAAGGGGAAACATTCAAGAGGCAGCCGACTTAGTATTACTAAGAAAAAGACAAAATAAACAAGCAGACTGGTACGATGAAGATTGTAAGAAAGCAATTAGGGAGCGAAATAAAGCCAGAATAAACAGCATAATGAGAAATAATGAAGAAAGTAAACAAGCCTATGCTGAAAAAAGACGGGAAGCAAAGAAGATCTGTAGAAGAAAGAAACGGTTAAATCTAGAGCAGAAATTAGACCGAATTGAAGAAGATTTTTTAAATAAACAAGTCAGGAATTTCTACCAAGAAATAAAACGCGACCGAACCCAGTACAAAACCGCATCAAGATATTATAAAGATGAAGAGGGAAATCTGATAGGTGGAATAGATGAAAAATTAAGAAGATGGGCCAATTATTTCCAGAATATATTATGCACAGACGATCAAGACGAAATAGAGCAAATGCAACTACCACATGAAGAAGAAAGAGACCCAAATGTGAATGAAGAAGTACCTACCAAGGAAGAAATTATAGATATCATAGAAAACTTAAAAAACAACAAAGCACCGGGAGAAAACGGTATCATTGCAGAGTTTTTAAAAGATGGTGGCGAAGGGCTTCAAGAAGAAATCACCGAGTTAATATGCGAAGTGTGGATCAAAGAAAATATACCCAATCAGTGGAAAGAAGCTATCCTATGTCCTGTACATAAAAAAGGAGACGTTACAGATTGTAGAAATTACAGGGGAATAGCTCTACAAGATACAGTATATAAGATTCTGGCCATATTAATTAGAAATAAAATTAAAACAAAAGTGGAAAATTGTCTAGGTGAATATCAAGCGGGTTTTAGAGCACAAAGATCGGTAATAGACCAAATTTTTGCAATGAAACAAATTTTATCTAGCTCATATGAATTCAACCTAGCATTAAATATGTTATTTATTGATTTTAAACAGGCATACGATACCATAAAAAGAAGTAAAGTATATGAAACACTAGAATATTTTGAATTTCCACCAAAAATAGTAAGATTGACTAAATGCATACTTAGTGACACTAAAAGTAAAGTTATGATAGAAGGACGGGTTTCGGATAGCTTTATCACCAATAGAGGCCTGCGACAAGGTGACCCGTTATCAACAGATTTCTTCAATTTAATTTTAGAGAAGATTATACGAGAATGCAATATCTATACTAAAGGCACAGTTTATCATCACAGGCATCAATGTGTAGCATACGCAGATGATATTACCTTAATAACAAGGAGACCTGCAGAATTAAGAGAAATCTTCAATAGACTAGAAAGAACAGCCAAGGAATATGGTTTAGAAATAAACGAAGAGAAAACGAAATATATGGTGATGAAGGGAAATGAAAATCATCTGGGACAGTCCTTTAAGATACAAAGCCCAAGTAAAGAATATAATTTCGAAATTGTCGGCCAATTCGATTACTTGGGAGTAACACTAACAAATAGGAACGAAGAGAACCAAGAAATAGCAAAAAGAATGGCGAAAGGTAGTAAGAGTGCTGGAAGTCTAAATAAGATACTGAGGTCGAAGATAATATCCAGAAAAGCAAAAAAACGAATATATACAACAGTTATCCGACCTACGGTACTCTATGCTAGGGAGACCTGGACATTAAATAAAGATATGGAAGTAAAATTAGATAGATGGGAACGAAAGATCCTCAGAAGGATATATGGAGGTTTAAAAGAGGGGAATATCTGGCGAAGAAGAACGAATGAAGAAATAATGCAAATATATGGACAACCAAAAATAACAACACTCGCCAAAATTCAAAGATTAAGATGGCTTGGGCATATAGCAAGAATGGAAGAAGGAAGAGTTCCCAATCAACTAATAAACACGGAGGCTGGTACAAAAAGAAAAAGAGGACGCCCCCGAAGAAGATGGTTGGAGTCTGCAAAAGAAGATCTGAAGTCGCTGAGGGTACAAGATTGGAAAAACCTAGCACAAGACAGAAAGAAATGGAAGAAAACAATTGAAGCCTTGGGCCCCTAAGGCCTGTTGAGCTGAACTATATATATATACAGTTTAAAACAAATAAAATAAAATATAATTCCATCTTCTGCAAAGGAAAAACAATATTAAATTTTATTACAGTCATCCGATCATAATAGCAACATTAAAATAATACGATAAACAGTTTATTTATGTACAATAACAAGCTCTCTACGTCAAATCAACGTAGCTCTATATTCCGATCCGGAGATCATTCCTCGCTACTACCGCACACTCCGATAACGGTCATGGCAAGACTCCACGTCACTACTGTGGCGTCCGCCTAGGCATAGTTCCACCTCACAAACGGTGCATCTTTGCCAAGCCAGCTAAAGCTCGTTCAATACGCGAGCAGCAGCTGTTGAGTCATGGTTAGTTCAATACGCTACCCACGACTCCTCTTCTCATTCTCCTGGTTCGCCTTAAATATGCTCTCGCTGCCACTACTCCTTCGATTTCCCCCAGCGGTGCTATGAAGAAGGAATGCGCAAACACTGACACTCCTTCGGTCGTCTATGGTATTGCAGCTCATCGCTTGTCGAGGTATCATATCGTTACATGTCGACGAAAAATCCATTCGATCAAATGTTCGTCGACGAATTGTACATTTGATAAATTGTGCATTCGACCAACTTTTTGTCGACCAAATGTTGTCGACTAATTGTCCGTCGACGAAGTGTTCTCGTTCACGACCAACTTTCCAACACCGCATTGTTAGAGCCCAATCTTCAAAACCATAACTAATAAATAAACCAATCATATTTCACATTACAAATGATCTCACCTCACGGGGAATGCCTCCACGAAGACGGAAACGAATGGAATCTGTAAGTGAAGTTATGTAGTTTCGAAGAACGTACTTGTGCAGTCGAAAAGAAGCAGTTTTAAACGTTTTAGATCGTTTGAAATATGAAAGTTTAAACTCAGCCTTTTTTAGGCATATTAAAGACAAGGCACTAAAAATCGAAATATCACAGTACCTGGTCAATGGAAGTGATAGATTTTACTGATTTCATGAGAATCGTAAAGAATTTATACATATGATCGTAATTTGATGGATGTTTTATGGAGTTGATGGATATTTTATTTAACTAATTTAATAACTTAATTGATTTCGCGCGCCTAACTGATATTTAAAATCTCCGATCGCTTCAAGCGTTGTTTATGAGAGAATGGTTCATTCTACACAAAAGTGTTAATAAACATTTTTGATCAAAATTATTTCAGCTACATTTCTTTGAAATATTTTTTTCTACTTCCTAACCATTCTTGGTAAATCGATGCCCAACCCCCGGAGGGAGTTTTAGAGGGAAGCGCAGGGGTAGAAGTGGTTAACTTTTTTATATCTTTTTTGGAGTCAAAAAATTGACATTCTCAGCAAAATTCAGCTTGATCGTATGTCGTATTCTTGTTCTCATGATCATTTTTCAGTGCGTCATTAATTATGACGTCATATACTGTATTGGCTGTGTCGAGACTTATTTCATGTAATTATTGACGAATCTGACAGATGCCACAATCGTACTTAGCCATAGGTGAAAAGCTTGTGGAATTAGTAATTTAGTAGATTTGATTTTTACACAATATGTTAACATGTAGGTATTTTTTATAAAGGGGAATAGAATTAAAAAGTAAACAATATTGTTAATTAAATTTATAAATATGGACACATTAAAAAATGACACAAAACTATCCATAAACTGTGTTTTTATCTTCTTCTCTAGGTACTGTCTCCGCTTCAAAAGTTAGCAATCATCAGAGAGATCTTTATTTCTGAAACAGCGGCTCTAAATAATTCATTGTTATTACATCCAAACCAGTTCCTAAGGTTCTTCAGCCATGAGTTACGTCTCCTTACTATGGATCTTTTTCTTGCATAATGACCTGGAGTATTAGATATACATCTCTCATCACATGTCCCATATATCTCAGTTTTCTTCTTATTTGTTAGTTCTCGTTCCTTATGCGTAAGTCTCATTACCTCCAAGTTGGCTATTCTATCTGCTCATGAGATATTTAGCACTCTTCGGTACATCTCGAATGTCTCTAGTCTCCTCACGTCAATGACTAACTTTTAACGAACTAAATTCTAAACCAAAACACAAAATAATGCACAAAGACGTTGTGAAACACAAGTGAAGTCGAATTCGAAATTTCAAAATGACAGGTACACAAAATACTGACCTGAATAATAACCGTCACTTGACTCTTTGACACTTCTAAAAAATGGCCAAAATGGACGAAGATTTCGTCAAATGTTCGTAATACGTGTATTTGATTGGCTAGAAAAAAGGCGCATTCTAAATATTAACGAATCAAACGTAGGTTAGGAATAGACATCTTATGTATATAACCATTGTAATGCTGCATTATTTTTGTGTTTAATCATGGAGCTACCGCTTTTTTCATCTCATCTAACTTAATGCATTAGAGAGAAATCGAAAAACTGTGACGCACTGAAAAATGATCATGAGAACAAGAATATGATCTTTAAGAGTTTCAGTGACATTTTTATCCCTGATGACCGTACTATAGCGCTTTAGTTTATTTTCTAAATTGTCGAATTTTATACACATTCGTAAATTTACGGCACATTTCTTGTGACATTTACAATGGAATTTATGTAAAGACGAAATACCGCATATTCAGACCACTACTTAAATGCCTTCCAAACACTTTATTTTTATTTACGATGTTATTGTGGCTGTAAATGTCATAATTTTTTAATGTCACTGCAACAAAAATATGTACTACTACACTATATTATAGACATCTCAGATTTAGATTTGAAAAATAGATCAGGCATTTAAAAATGGTAAAATGGTAAAAAGTGAGAAAAACAAATATTAACAAGATTTAGTTTCAAAAGTAAGAAAATATAACAAAAATTGACGAAGAAATTATTTACGGCCGATATGTGGCCAGAGAGAGGAATGGGGTAAGTTTTTGGACATCTTGGATATTAGTGCACCCTATGTAACGCACAGCTGAATCTTATGTTTGTGCGTTACAGTGTTGCCATGCCATTTCTTTCATAATTTCAATCAATGTTAAATGTACCTACAAGAATAATAGAATAAGAACGTTTACTTCTCCGTCATTATACTAGATAGAATGACAAATGAGGCGTGAAAAGAAACCTTATAATCCAAGGATAGTACTAAAGGTGAGAAATTAGACCTAGATTGTCTGTCCCTCAAAAAATAAGCGTTATATTGGGAATTTCTAATGTCGACATTAAAAGTTGCACTATTTTTTTTCTATAAAACATTTTGATCTAAAACTTACCAGAAAACTTCTTTGTACTCTCTACTTTCAAATAAATGCAATTAAGAAGCTAAATTTTAAACTTCATCCCACAACTTTTGCGATTAAACTTTGCAATGCACAAATCCCACCTTTTTCTTTGAAAAATTCATAACCTTTATCATGATAAGACTAAAAACTTAAAGCAGGTAACTTTATCTTCAGAAATGTTAGAGCTATATACTGTAAAAATTTCAGAAAAAATATTAAAATGGAACAGAGTTGTAGCGAGGTAAACGCAAAAACGTGATTTCATTTTTTTTATTTTTAGGTTAAAATTGCGATTTTGACAATGTTCCCCCACATAAAATTCAAAATAAACCTCATTTTCGTTTTCAGCACCCTCGAAAATATAAAGTATGAATAAAATTAGCCATTCACCCCTCCGTGGTCAGTATCTCGAAAATATCTCGTGTATAATATCACAAAAAATTGTAACGTGATAGTATGAAAAAATAGAGGATACGATACGGCAACGGTGTTACAAGTGATGGTCGGATCCAATGCCAAAATCTACACAGACATATTAGGGTGCACTAATATCCAAGATGTCCTAATTTCATAATAATATCCTAATAATATTAATAATATCCTCATAATAATATCCTAATTTCATAAGGGTAGTAAACGGCTCACCATGATTTCCGGCAAAACCACCTGGTTGATAAAAAGATCTATAAGTTTTGTATTTACATTTTTTTTTGGCCTTGGTTTGGAACCTTTTGCCACTCTTGTTACTTTTACGTCATCATATTAATAGTTCAATTTAACTAACTGGATCGAAATATGAAAGCTCAATTAATTAATGGCTTCGTAAAGTGGCATATTTTAGCTAAAAATAAAGAACCGCTCACTTTATGAATCACCAACCACTACACTTGAACACTTATTAATTCCAGGCCCAACACTAAACATTTTAAAAATAATTATCGTTCCAAAATTTTTAATCCACAGAGAACGGCAGTTCTCACCAGTGGCGCACAACACCCCTACAAGCGACACTATATATACACGAAATTTTCGATTTTCTAAACCTGACTGAATTTAAAATTGGGCCAAATCCCATATTAAAGTTTAGGAAAAGACTCGTCCATCCATATGTTATTTCTCCATTTTGGTCCAAGGGTGTGGATTTTACGGCCCTTCCCATTTAAAGCCTGTTTTTCGTTCTCGTCCCCAAAACTCCCAAAAATTTCAAAAATTTAAGCCCGACCTTTGCGGCTTCTGATAGCATAGATCATTACCTTTCCAACGCATGTTTAATTTTGAAAATCGGTTATACCATTCAAAAGTTATCGAGCTCAGACATATGACTCAATTTTTATTTAAAAAATGGAAAATGTTTGTGGATATGTATGTATGTATGTATGTATGTATGTGTGTGGAAAAGTTAAACCGATCTGAATTTTTTTTTCTGTGTTTCAAGAGGGTGTGAGGGCCGATTCAGAACCGGTCCAATTTTTGACTTCTGGCTACCCGTAAGTTAGCTAGAGGACTAGGTAAATACAAAATAGCATATTTTTTGGGCGTATATATCTTAGGTTTAAGGAAAGACAGGAAAACCGCAAATACACCAAATCAATAGGGTTGAGTTAAGCTTTCAAATGGCGTTTAAGCGATCAAGCTGAGACATACGCAGTGCTCACCATAGCCAAAAAACTGAAAAATTAAACTTTGAAAATTTTGGTTTTTCGACAATTACTCAAAATTTCAACCTACGAATTTCGCCAATAACTGAGCGTTTGTAGAAGGACTCAGGACGCGTCTAACAGTGTATACCTTATATCTGGGAAAATTCTAATTTTTAAGTTATAGGCTTCATAAGTATGATCAAATCTATTTCTTATGGGAAAAAACGGTTTTTCAAGCTCAATAATTCCTGTAATACGTTCAGTTATCATACTCGATCTTGGATGCATCAGATACTACTTGTCAATACGTTTCAAATTCATGTTTAGTGATCAACATCAGATAAGCCGTTCAGAAGTTATAGAGCTCTAAATGTAGAATTAGTCCAGGAACTGAAATTTTTCACTTCGCAATTTTTACAGAATGGATCGATTTGCTTAAAAATTTGACAATAAGTAGTGGATAGTCCAAGGATCAAAATTTATATGATGCCGAAAGACGCTTTTACCATGGGGTGGTTGCCATCTCATCTCGAGGGTGGAATTTTTTTTTATATTTTGACCACAAATGCTGGTAAAAATATTAATTATAAGCAAAAAATGTTCATTATACATTTTTTTGATAAAATTAATAGTTTTCGATTTATTAGTTATCGAAGCTGTTAGTTTTATATCGGAAAGATTACCAGGTAACGGTAGTTCTCGCCAGTGGCGCAGAAATACACCCCCCTACACGCGACACTTATATATACGAAATTTTCAATTTTCTAAATCTGACTGAATTGAAAATTTTGCCACCTCCCATCTTCAAGTTTAAAAAAAGACTCACCCATTCATATGTCAACCATCCATTTTGGTCCAAGGGTGTCGATTTTAAGGCCCTTCCTATTTAGGGTCTGTTTTTCGTTCTGGTCCCCAAAACTCCCAAAAACTTCGAAAATTTAAGTCCGACTTTTGCGGCTTCTAACAGTACTGATCATTACCTTTCCAACGCATGTCTAATTTTGAACATTACCAGAGAACGGCAGTTCTCGCCAGTGGCGCACACCCACACCACCCTACACGTGACACTATATATACACAAAATTTTCGATTTTCTAAATCTGACTGAATTGAAAATTGGGCCAACTCCCATCTTAAAGTTCAGAAAAGACTCACCCATTTATATGTCAACCATCGATTTTGGTCCAAGGGTGTAGATTTTACGGCCCTTCCTATTTAGGGACTCTTTTTCGTTCTCGTCACCAAAACTCCCAAAAAGTTTAAAAATTTGTCCAACCTTTGCGGCTTCTAATAGAACTGATCATTGCCTTTCCAACGCATGTCTAATTTTGAAAATCGGTTATACCATTCAAAAGTTATAGAGCTTAGAAATGTGACTCAATTTTTATTTAAAAAAGGGAAAATGTTAGTGGATATGTATGTATGTGTGTTTGAAAGTTAAACCGATTTGATATTTTTCTCTGTGTTTAAAGAGGGGGTCAGGGCCGATTTAGAACCGGTGTAGTTTGTTACTTTTGACGACCCATAAGCCAGCTATAGGACTTGGTAAGTACAAAACGGCATAATTTTGGGGGTATATATATTCGGATCACGAAGAGGCAGGAGAACTGCAAATACATCAAATCAATAGTGTTGACTTAAGCTTTCAAATGGTGTCTAAGCCGTCAGGATCAGACATATACACGGCTCAGTATAGCCGAAAAACTGAAAAACTAAACTTTGAAAATTTTGGTTTTTCGACAATTACTTAAGGCTATGGGTACATAATTCGCAAATATTTTACGTGTATCCCTACTTTTTCTGTCTTTACACGGCAAATTACGTGTAGTAAAATTCACACTTGTATGGATATGTAAACATTACTAGAATGTCATTCTACTTGAAAATGTCATCATCTTACCAAGTCATCTTAAAGAGATGGGTTTTTAATGTTCTTGGATAACTGTTATTTTTATAATTGCAAATTATTAATTCAGTTAATAAATGTGATAATTTTTTCACTAACTATGTATTCAGTGATTGTAATAATTTATTTGTACAACAAAGACTAATACTCAATCAAGAAAAGAGGAAAAGTGTTAAAGTGATTTTTTAATAATATATTGTTATGGAACGCTTACAATTTTGAACATATTTAGCAACAAAATACTTGGATTACAGAATATATTATCCTGATGTATTCTCTGCTTGGATCTTCCACAAATAACACACAGTAAATAACTTTTTATTAAGTTCACGTCTTAAATCAATTATTTATCAAATACACTATATATCAATAATATTTAATCAATAACTCAACATATTCCCGATGCAATGTCAAATATTTAAAATTGTCACTGATTGTCAGTGTCTGACTGACAATATATGCTGACAATATTATATTCGGCTGAGTGCGTTGTAAGACAAAGATAGATTTGGAAAATATTACCACGGCATTGTGTTCATTTTTTTCGAATCCTGAAAAAACCAATAAATATGTTTGAAAAATTTAAACACAGAATGAAAGACTAAATTATTACCGAGGGCCGAAAGTCCCTTAGAATAAATAAAAAGTTTATTTTGAATGATATATTTGAAATTAAAAATCACTCTAGATTTTCTCTTAGTTTTTCACCCCTGTAACTTATTAAAATAAACATTATAGAAGTTCTCAGGGACTTTCGGCCCTCGCTAATAACGTAATCTTTCATTCTGCGTTTAAATTTTTCAAAAATACTTATTAGTTTTCTCAGGATTTGAAAAAAATGAATCCCCATTTGAATAGCATTGCAGCCGAAAATACGTACCGATCCTCTTAACATTTCAACGTACGAATTGCTCCAATAACCTAGCGTTTGTAGAAGGACTCAAGACGAATCTAACGATGTATACCTCATATCCGGGAAAATTCGAATTTTTAGGTTATAGGCTTCATAAATATGATAAAATCTATTTCCTGTGGGAACAACGGTTTCGAAAGCTCAATAATTCCTGTAATAGCTTCAGTTATCATACTTGACCTTAGATCCATCAGATACTACTGGTTAATACGTTTCAAACTCATGTTTACTGATCAAAATCGGTTAAGCCGTTTAGAAGTTATTAAGATACAAAAGTATAATCCAATTAACGATTATTCCCCAAATGGTTTATGTAGTTGTAGTGGTTACGACGCTAAATTTGATCTGGCAACGGGCAATCCGACTTCATTTACCGGCCATCTCAATATATTTTTTTTTCAATCTATTTCGAATAGAAAAAAATCTAGTATACATTCGATGGACACTAGACCATTTGGCAGATAATGCAACAAAGGTGACAATTTATAAAGCTTGACGTGTAATAGAGGAACATTGCATTCAACTTCATACATTTAATTTGTAAATACCTTTGAAAAACTCATGATACAAGAATAAAAAACCGCTAAACGCCGTAAAAATGAGTGGCGCATAAAATATTCCAGCTACAAAATATCTGATATGAATGTTACGTGGCGCGAAAATGGATTTTCATTTGATGCAAAACAAAATTTTAGTTTTAGTTTAAAATATTTTTCCATAATATTTGCTAAATTTGAAGTAAACGCGCCACAAAAGAGTTTCAAAATTCAAACTGTATCAAAGTTACTCTTTTGTGGCGCGTTTACTTCAAATTTAGCAAATATTATGGAAAAATATTTTAAAATAAAACTAAAATTTTGTTTTGCATCAAATGAAAATCCATTTTCGCGCCACGTAACATTCATATCAGATATTTTGTAGCTGGAATATTTTATGCGCCACTCATTTTTACGGCGTTTAGCGGTTTTTTATTCTTGTTTGATATTCAATTCAAGATGTAAAAAGAAAAATATTTTCTCGACTCGATCATTAATATTCGTCCCACCTCTATTATAAATTATTGTGGCATCTCTTTGATTTTTTAAAGTTTATTCATTGACAAACAACTAATATAAAAACATCAATAATCTATTAAACAAGAAAAATTATTAGTGATAGCTTTACGCTATCTATCACCAAGATTATTCAAAACGTTATTATGAATAGAACAACCATTAAATGAGCGAAACATTAAAAATGTAGACCAGTGAGATTTCTGCTTAACAAAAATATTCTCAGCTTCAGTGCTAATGAAGTAGTTATACCGTAAGACTACGAAGAATTCGAATATATGACAAAAAAATCGATTAAATATGTATTATGGAAAAGAATAACTATACTTGATGAGAAAATAAAAGACAGCTTTAGATTTAATTTGTTTCCGAGATCACCACCAACCGTTTACGTAAGTTTCTTCCTCTAAGAGTCATCAGAACAGATTTGTAGTACGCTCTGAATCAAACTTAATCCAGCTGTCTAGTAAACAAAATAATGTGATATTATTTGCCAATACACGCAATAGAGACATCTATTTAAACAACGAGATTTAAAGTACAGAAGCACTATAAATATCTTACACTGGAAAGCAAAATTCTGGTAACAACCTAAAATCCGAGCCTTCTACAGTTTGCAAGGCAAACGAGCGTACTCATAGATCAGCGAGCCCTGGTTCCAGCTGGGATGCGGGCCCGCCCGCCCAATAAAAACACACGTTGTATATCAAAAGTTTTGAATAAACATTAAATATAAATCATAATATATCATATCAAGTGTGCCCTATTGTGCCGATGTGTGCTTTTGCCCTCGAGGTGAGTGCCCGATATGAGTGAAAAACATACGTTCACGATAAGTCCGGAATTGGATAAACTGACTAATTCTTAGCAACTCTAGTTCTATAAAGTTTTTTCACTAAGTCAATACTTTTCGAGTTATTTGTGAGTGAATATGTTCATTTTTCAACAAAAAAAAAACACGTTTTGAGACGGTTTTTCGTAAACAACTCAAAAAGTAAGTATTTTATCGAAAAAAATATTTGTAGTAAAAATATAGCCCATAAAAAAGTGAAAGAAAATGGTATATATACAAAGTCTGTAGACCCAGGAGAAGCAGAGTAGGTAATGAAAAGTAGGTTCTTATTCGTCAAATTCCAATTAGAATATTTCAACGTAAAATAACCAACAAATGAAGAACTTTTCGAGAAAAACTCATCACAGCTTTTTTAAAGTTTGTAAAAAAGCTTTATGTTTGTATTTTTTTTTAGTTTCTAGCATCAATATTAGTATGTAGCGCTCAAAATAAAGTTGGACCCTTTTTTGGTAAAATAATCGTAAAAATCGCTCCCTAATTAGCATCCCAAATGAAATTAATCGTTACCGTTTCACAAATCACTTGACGTAGGTATTGTTTCTATGATCTGTAAGTTTTATCGGTTCAAAGTTCTCATTTTTGAAAAAAAAATGTTTTAAATTATTTTTTTTTTATTTTGAAATTTTTTTTATTCAAAATAACTTAAAAATTATTGTTGATACCAAAAACCTCAACTAGTAAAAAATATGCAAGAGTGTATGCAAATTTTTAACAGCCATATCTTATATAACCAATTTTTGTATTCAGGAAAAGAAAAAATAAAAAATATAGTAAAAAAAGTAAAACCTAATTTTGTTTTGAAACCACTTAGAATTGCGGAGTACAATTACCTTTTTGCACTTGCATCTTTTTGTGCAACAGTTTTTGTTCCAGCTGCATTTGACAAAAGCTTGTCCGATCCAACTGAATTTCTCGTAGCTGCAACCCTTAAGCCGATGCCGCACTGCAGGATGCTAGATGGTGGCTTGGAGGGTGGATTTTAAAGGTGGATGGTGGAGGGTCGCTGCATCCTGGACGCAGTGAAAGAGTGAAATGAAGTCAGAAGTCAGTATCCAACTGACTACTGAGGAATCGTTTGTTTCATTTGTTACGTTACATTTGGTTTGTTTTTAGCATATCGTCATATTAGAGGTAAAATTCACTCACTAAACTTTTCAGAAAGTGGAGAAATATCGACTTAAAGGCAAAAATTGCTTTTTAAATTCACCTGACTTGAATATTGGATTTTTTTAATGCAACTGCAAAGAATAAATAAAACAGATATTTTAAGCCATGTTTCGTCACATAGTGGGTCTGCTGGGTCCCAAATTGCCCTTCTTTTATACACAGCACTTATTACGCTTTCCTCCATAGCGAGGCTACCCGGATGGATTATCAAACACGACTGATATGGGTGGATAGACGCCTGGCGGACCTCCGGATGGTTAGATGGTAGTGAGAGACCACTGCGGCTACCGTCGTTGTATTATTCATGGTATAAGTAGCTGGATGGTCGCCAGGCAGGTATCTACCATCCTACCAAACATCCTGCAGTGCGGCATCGGCTTTAGCGATAGTTAAGAGATAATTTATCTAACTTTTTGGAGTATTAATGTCTCTAAAAGGATTTTAACAGTTTTCAGATCAGAATTCGACACTTGCTTTTAAACTTTTTTAGAAGTAGTAGATATAAACTAAGGGACTAAAATATCTTTAAGGGTTGCATCTACGAGAGGCTCAGTTGGATCAGGACAAGGTTTTGTCAAATGTAGTTACAAAAAAACTATTACACAATGAAGCAATATTACGCAATAGCAAGAAGGCAATGATAATCCGCAATTCTAAGTGTCACCAAAACACTCCATGAAAAAATAATGTTTATAATTGAGCTATAATTTTATTATTGCTTTTATAAAAATTACTGATTATTTTTTATAATATGACTCTTTGTATTACCAATAATTGTCCATTAATTTTAACGTCGAGTTTTTATATTTTACTAAAAATGATTATTTTCCAATTAAATTAGAGAGTATTTTATTCAGTTTATCTATTTATTTTGATATTGTAGGTATACTATAAAGGGCTGACTAGTTTATCCTGCAGTGTCCGTATTAATATCAGGATAAACTAGTTTATCCTAACGCGTTCAGGACAAACTAGTTTCTCCTAGGCCAAACTAGTTTGTCCTGAAATCGAGTTTGGCCGGTAACAGATACATTACTTGTCTTTGGCAATTAAGCATGAGACATTTGTACCAAACTCTCTTCTCATATCCTTTATCTTCTCACATTATTTTTTTCTCTCAAGTGCCGGATTGGTATTTCGGTTTTTCATTTACACGTTTTCCCATATATTTATATTTTGGGCATCACCTTTAATTCTTCAATAGTTTTCCTTTTATCGCTTCGTTTTTCTTCGATCTGATCTATTCATTTCCTTCTGGCTCTTCCCCTTCTCCTCTTCCTTATTCTGCGCAATTCTAATATTTGCCTTGTAATTCTTTCTGGTTTCATTTTATTGATCTGTCCGAACCAGAACATTTGTTTTTTTTAACGTAGTTGTCAGTAATAGGTTTCTGATTTGTCATTGGTCTGATATCTTCATTTCTTATCCTGCCCATTTGGATTTTTTGCAAATCTTTCTCAAATGTTTTTTCTTTCTCTATCATTTATCCCCACCAAGAAATCCCGTTTTTTTTTATAAAAGCCAGTAACTATCTTATTGGGAATCATCAGGATTCTTTTCCCTTAATACTTGTTTTGTATTCTTACTCGATCTCTTCTGGTTTAAAACGTCTGAAATATTGACCATGTGAATATGCTGTTAATATATTATAGTGTTGTTGGATATTTATTTATGCGAGTTTTTGTAACAAATAGGTGTCTTGACCTTTCTGCAGTTTTTAGCACATCAATCAAGATTATCAGAATAATATGAGAATAAACCAGTCTTTTTTAAATTATAAAATTCACATCTAAATATATTAAGAAATTATGGGGTTTTAAAATTCAATCAGCATAATATCTTAGTTGTAAAACAATAAGGAACCATTCAGCCTGCAGGAAGGACAATGTTCTATTAAATACAGTTACTGTGCACACAATATATATCCAGCATAAATTATAATAGAATATGTATTTGCATATAAATCATTGAATGCATTATCTACAAGTCGTATCAAAATGTAACACACAGGCAAACCAGAATTATTCGTTTAAGATATTTTATTTGAATATGAGATTTGAAGTTTTATAATAATTAAAAAATGGGAATATTCCTTATCAGAAGTCATTCTGTCGTTATATGCGTAGGAAGTGAAGAGAGTATGTTTTGAAACTATATTAATCAAAATGAAGAAAAGTAAAGAAATCGTATTAAATAAAATAAAAAATGTCGCTGTTTCAAAGACACTGAAAAGGTACAAATACGAAAATATTGAGACAAGCTGCCTACGCTCAAAATTGGATAGGATACATTAACAAGAAGACACATTATTTGTCATAGTCAGAATGTGATCACCAATATGATAGCTAAAGTTCAAGCACTCCTAGAAGAAAATGTATAAGTTTCTGTTTTAAGTATCTTATTTTTTTAGTAGGAGAGCTAGTGAACCCTCCGAGTAACGGTCTTCCGTTAAAAAAACTTACTTCTGTAATCTTCAAAATTTAATATGATTTAGTTTATTTATTGATAATTATGGAAAAAAAATTGACAGGCGATTAGAGTAAGCGAAAGTATCTAGCAGGTGAATCGAAAGGTGCATATTTTAGGGGATGAAATAAACTTTCTCCTGCAAAGTTTAAATTTAAGTATGTGTTTGAGTAAGTCATTTAGAATAAATTTGTACAATGACAGGCGGTTCTGAACAGCATAAGACCTTGACAGGCGAGGGGTAAGATTAGGGTATTTTCCTAAAATTATTTTTTTTACATCGAACAAAGTTTTATTATGATTTTTTGGATCATTCCAAACAGAAAAGGTATTTAGTGACTTTTCTTTAAAGTTGATAGTTTTTGACATATAAGCGATTAAAAATTTAAAAATTGCGAACTGGGCCATTTTTTACTCGGCGAACTTTAGTTTTTTCACAGACTCACTACTCACTACGAGTTCTTTGCGAGTGAATATGTTCATTTTTAACAAAAAAAAATGGTTTTGGACGGTTTTTCGCAAATAACTAAAAAAGTAAGTTGTTTTTTATCGTAAGAAATATTCTTAACAAAAAAATAGCTTATAAAAAAGTGAAAAAAAAGGTGTTTGCATGAAGTCTGTAGACCCAGTATAAGCAGAGTTGTAGCTCATGAAAAATAGGTTCTTCTTCATCAAATTCCAAATCTAATATTTCAACGTGAAATAACCAAAAAACGGAATGCTTTTCGGGGAAAACTCATTACAACTTTTTAAAAGTTGATAAAAAGAGGTTTATTTTTGTTTTTTAAAAAAACTTATAACATTAAAAGTAAGTGAGTTAAGCTCTAAATATTGTTTGTCAATTTTATTTTTTGGTAAAAAGAATCACGAAAATCAGCCCCTATTTACATCCCAAATAAAATTAATCGTTACCGCTTCACAAGTTACTTTGCTTATGTATTCTTTATATGATCTGTAAGTTTCATCGGTTCAGAGTGCTTATTTTTGAAAAGGCTGTAGTAAAATAGTAGTGTACGCAAATTTTGAACAGCCGTAGCATAACCAATTTTTTTCTAACAGGAAAACAAAAAATTCGAAATATTCAGAAAAGCAAAACGTACATTTTATTACTCCTGGAGATTTTTGGTAGGTATTACTAATAATTTTTAGGCTATTTTGAAAAAAAATGGATTTTTTTTCAAATTAAAGAAAATATTTACTTTAAAACTAAATTTTTTCAAAAAATAGCATTTTGAACCAATGAAACTTATAGATCATATTAACAAAACATAAGTAAAATAACTTGTGAACCGGTAACGATTAATTTTATTTGGGATGCTAATTAGGAGGTGACTTTCGCAATTCTTATTACCAAAATATAAAAGGGAACAACAACATTTTAAGCTTAACTCACTTACTTTTAATGTTAAAAGTTTTTTTAAAAAACAAAAATAAACCTTTTTTTAAACACTTTAAAAAGTTGTAATGAGTTTTTCCCGAAAATAAGAACCTACTTTCCATTAGCTATAACTCTGCTTATACTGGGCCTACAGATTTCATGCATACACTATTTTGTTTTCACTTTTTTTATATACTATATTTTTGCTACACTATTTTTTTGATAAAATACTTACGAGTACTTATTGAGTTATTTGCGAAAAACCGTCCAAAAACATGTTTTTGTTTTTTGTTAAAAATGAACACATTCACTCGCAAATAACTCGAGAAGTATTGACTTAGTGAAAAAACTCTATAAAACAAAAGTTGCTTAGAATTAATCATTTTATCCAATTCCGGACTTATTTGATTTGAATGTATATTTTTCACCCCCGCGAAGGGGGATTTCCCCTTCATTTTTGTAAAATGGAGGGGATGTAGAATTGAAAACTTTTTCTTATTTAATAATAGACAATTTCAACTACCTATTTCCAAATTTTCATCCTTCCTTTATTTTTTTGGGTCAGATTGTTCTTTGATCGGGTTATTGTGGTTAAAAACTAATTCCATTGTAATTAAAACCAAGTAATAGTGGTTGTAACATTTGTCTCCTTTTCACTATAATGGCAGAAATACATCGAATATATTTCCAAAACATCGTAATTCTTCACGATATCTCAAACTAGACTAGGCAGACTAATGTCTCCTACTAAACGAATAATAATAATCTCCAACGTTTCCCCTTGTATTCCACATGGTCTTGTAGAGAATGCTATCAAAACTCCGGTTTTCAACTAGCTTCTCCTAAGAACTATTTGAACTCCAATCATGTTTAGTAATCTCGTTTGATGAAAATAGGATTTTCTTATCGACAAACATTGTCTCAAACTGTCCGAACTCTCCCCCCCCCCCCCCCCCCCCCCAGACTACTATAATCAACAATACCCAAAGACACTAGTTCCTATAAAATGTATAAACAATCAACAAAGTACCGAAGACTGCAATGTGGAACCTACCCCAACACAACGGAACTATATCAGCCAATCACACCTCCCAACTCTACAAGTAAACAAGAACACTCTGAAGTACAAACTAGTTTCACCGATAGTAACTCCAGAACTAGTTTTGATATGATGTCTCCCCCTAAAATGAATATCATAAATCCAAAAAAAACGGAAGGTAATCTCTTACTGAAACTGTAAAACAGTCTATTAAGGATATGTATGTGTGCAAATTGTTAAGGCGCATTTAAATCCAAGCGAACACGAATGAACGAACGAATTCGTTTGTTAACTTTATTGTATTTGTACAGCGAATCGAGCACGACCGAACGAATTCGTTCGCATTCGCACATGTTCCAACCGATGTCGGTAAGTGAGCGAATCATCAAAGGAAATCGTTGTTCAATGTGGACAGTGGATAGACGGTAGCGAACGAATTCGTTTAGAAGTACTGATTTAATTTATTTACAAACATTAGTTTGAGAGGGTTGTTTATTATGTAGTTGTGAAAACATAATTTTGCAATATGGAATATGCCTATGAAACCCAAAATCGAAGCTATATAAAATAATAAACAGAAAAACTGATGCTTGTTTTAACATTTCTGTAGGAATGGGTTGTGATGTCTCTGAACTAAAAAAATTAATTAGCTTCTGGCATCATTTAGACGAGAAAGACAAAAAGAGGGTTCGAAGTGGTTTGCTTTTAAAAGCCTAATGTTTTTATTGGATAAATTTCAACCCAGAAACACTAATGAGGTAACCAAATCAAATTAATTGCTAAAATTAATTAAAAGCAAATTTATTTTGATACACAAATTTTACAATTTATTATTTAAACATAATATAGTCATAATATCAAGAGCAAGTAACTTTTTCGAGGAAGAATTTTAAGAAAGCTGGTTCTTTATTACGTTATTTTCTAAGCTCCCTCAAACAGCGTATAATACCTGCTACCTGCTATTTTTGTAAGCTATTATTGTATTAAAATTTACCCAGCAAGAAACACGAAAATAAACTTAAACACAATGTGTGACTGGCACTGGCCGCCTGGCCCATCTTAAAAACATCTGCGGGCAATATGCACTAACGATCATCAACGAATGCGAACGTTCGCTTCAATGTAAATGGCCCTACTTTGTAGCGAACGAATGACCAAGCGAACACCTACGAATTCGTTCCTTCGTGTTCGCTTTGATTTAAATGCGCCTTTACGTCCAATTATTCTTACTAAAGGATATATATAGTGCGGCCGATATGTGAAACAATTGCACATTTAATGATACAAGCATATAATTTGGACCACATATACTACACATATTAGGGTTTGATTTTAGATATGAGGCCATTTCAGATTTTGCCTTTTACAAAAATGGCGGGCATTCAAATTGGCGGCTATACATATGTGTTTAATAGTACCATAACTTTTGAACGAAAAGCCCGATTTCAACCAAATTTGGTATATAGGTTCTCTTTTTGATTTATAAGATGGATGTGGTGAACCAGAAGAATGACTTTACCAGAAGTTGTGTTTTTACTGGTTGTTTATGTAAAAATATGTTTTTTTTTTAATTTTTTCCCTCTGTATATATTTATTTTTCAAAAAGGTAATACCGCAATTGACAAGAGCATAAAAATATTTTGTAGGAAATATTTTGAACTTTTTAATTATGTTAATTACCATTTAATAAATGCATAACGTATCTTCACATGTACCTATGTGTGGCAGATTCGTGCAAATATTATAAGAATTATTGTGCATTTAATGGTAGAAGCATATAATTTGGACCACATATACTACAAACATCAAGGTTCAAATTTAGATATAAGGCCATCTCAGATTTTACCTTTTACAAAAATGGCGGCCATTCAAAATGACGACTATACATACGTGATTAATAGCACGATAACTTTTGAACTAAATGTCCGATTTCAACCAAATTTGGTAAATAGGTTCTTTATTTGATGTGTAAGATCAAGGTATTGAACCGGAAGAATCGATTTACCAGAAGTTGTTTTTTACTGATTTTTATGTAAAAACATGTTGTTTTTTTACCAATTCTTTCACCCTGTATATATTAATTTTTCAAAAAGTTAATACCGGCTTTGAAAAGAGCGTAAAAATAATTTTTAGAAAATATTTTGAACTCTTTAGTTATTTTAATTACCAATTAATAAATGCATAACGTATATTCACATGTACCTATTCACTCATGTACGGCAGATTCGTGCAAATAATATAAGCATTGTTGTGAATTTAATGGTAAAATCATATAATTTGGATCACACACACTACACATACAAAGATTCAAATTTAGATATGAGGCCATCTCAGATTTCGTCTTTTACAAAAATGGCAGGCATTCAAAATGAATCTACCGCACATAGGTACATGTGCAGATACGTTATGCATTTATTAAATGGTAATTAACATAACTAAAAAGTTGAAAATCTTTCCTAAAAAATATTTTTACACTCTTTTCAATGGCGGTATTACCTTTTGAAAAATTAATACATACAGGGTGAAAGAATTGAAAAAAAAACAACATATTTTTACATAAAAAACAGTAAAAACACAACTTCTGGTAAACTGATTCTCCCGGTTCAAGACCTCGATCTTATTCATAAAAAAAAAAGAACCTGGATGCCAAATTTTGCTGAAATCGGACTTTTCGTTCAAAAGTTATCGTGCTATTAGTCACATATGTATAGCCGCCATTTTGAATGCTCGCCATTTTTGTAAAAGGCAAAATCTGAGATGGCCTCATATCTAAATTTGAACTTTTGCATGTGTAGTATATGTGGTCCAAATTATATGCTTCTACTATTAAACTCACAATAATTCTTATAATATTTGCACTAATCTGCCACACATGGGTACATGTGAAGATATGTTTTGCATTTATTAAATGGTAATTAACACAACTAAAAAGTTCAATATATATATTTCCTAAAACATATTCTTACGCTCTTTTCAATGGTGGTATTACCATTTTGAAAAATTAATATATACAGGGTGAAAAAATTGAAAATAATTTATTTACATAATATAAAATAGTTTTACATATAAAACCAGGAAAAACACAACTTCTGGTAAACCGATTCTTCCAGTTCACGACAACGATCTTGTAAATCACAAAAAGAACCTATGTACCAAATTTGGTTGAAATCGGACGTTTCATTCAAAAGATATCGTGCTATTAGTCACATATGTATAGTCGCCCATTTTGAATGACCGCCATTTGTGTAAAAGGCAAAATCTGATATGGCCTCATATCTAAATTTGAACCTTTATATGTGCAGTATGTGTGAACCAAATTATATGCTTGTATCATTAAATGTGCAATTCTTATAATATTTGCAAGAATCTGCCGCACTAATAGGGAATATAATAACTCGCTTAAAAAATAGCTTAAAAAAATAAATTAAATTTAGCTCAGACGAATCTGAAAACTCGCCCAACTGTAATATCTCGCAAAACCCAGCGTAGATGACTACACCTATGATGCATCTGAAATGTCCGAGATATTCTAAAAATCATCCCACTAATGACTGAAACACACATTTCCACACAACTGAAATTATTCATTTAATTTCAGCTGTGTGTACTATATGTTTTAGGTTGCTGGTTTAAGGGAAATTTAAAGAAGAATTATGATACAACAGACAATATTATAAGTTTGTAAAAATCTTACCCAAAGTCCTGTTTGGTCACTGTTCACCCGGGTCTCGATCAAACACATATGCCGATTTCACACGCGGTTTATCTGTTTCATACACGAGTTTTAATTGATTTTAATGGATTAACATTTATTTTATATCGGAAAAGAGTTTGTTCAGCGATAATGGAACCCAGAGAAAGGGTCGAGTTAATATTTGCACACAGGGGAAGGTCCAACTCAGATAGATGTGTTGCCCACAAAAGCTAATACAAGAGAGCGAGTTCGTTCTCATACTAAGATTGAACCCAGAGACAAATGTTCGCGTGTTTTGCTTTCAAGCAAGGAAGGCAATGAAGAAAACTATCGCCAGCGATAGTCAACATAAGATAGAGGAAGAGACTTCTGTCGCAATGTCTAAGCATAATGTCTATAGTTATGTAGGAAGTGGGGTGAAGGCAGCAGTAGTAATTGTCAGTAAGGGTTGGATTAAGGAATATGTAGTTTACAATTGACGATGAAGAACTCCACCTTCCACCTAATTCAGTGTCTATTCTCGCCTAGAACATCTGCAATTTCTTATATCTAATCACTCCATATTTCCTATCTTTATTTTACCACGGCTCATAATATTTTATTGGTTACAAGTACATTCGAGATATAGTACACCTCACTACATTAGTAAAATACTGATATATCTAGTGGACAGTTGAACTATTACATAAAAAGAATTTTTTTAATAACCTTCTTGGGAGCTTTTCACTGTAAAGTTTAATTTATGATTTTTTTTGGTTTTTAAACAAGCTATAGATCATTGAAGCAAAAAATATATTAATCACATTTAAACCTAAGTGCTGTTGACGTAAAATACAACACTATCACAGCTGTTCCGAATAATAAAATTGAATTTCTGACAATTTGAATTAAATTTTATGAATTTGCACTAAATGGAAATGGAATAACAATGTTCATAATTAATTTTGATTAGCTGGCATAATAAATTCGACAATAACACTAGAAAATTCATTTACCTATTATTTTGGGTCAAAGAACTTAAGATAAATATAACTTATTATAAATTATAGATCCAGCTACATGGGTGTCGCGACGTTTCTATTTCTATGCAGCAAGTGACAAATATACTACAGTGATACAATCTACTCCTTTATCTTTCTAAAGATATGTGTCGTGTTAACCTATTTAGTTATGAATTCTAGATTTCTGGAAAATTAAAAATGTGTAAAAGGAAAAAGCAATAAAAACTTTACAGTGACTGAAAGCCATTATTTAAAGAAAAACGAAAACAACGAAACAACGGACAATAAAATCAAAATGAGTAGCCTGAACAGAGAAATAAAAGGAGCATATAGAGAAGACAAAAGTATAAATGAAGATTGCGAAGAACTGGAGAGAAATGTAAATCGTTAGAAATCTCATGAGCTGTACTATAAAGTTCGATATCTTGTTAGATAATTTAAACAAAATTCACTAGAATATAAGGAACTTAACAGCGGAATAAGAACAAGAATAAGACAAGACATCAGGGACAACAATACCGAAAAAATCGAAAATGTTATAGAGAAAAACAGGAGTATGAATGTGTTGAGAACTCTAAACAGCAAAGGCCCACAACAAATACACCAATTAAAAACGGAATCATTATAAACGACAAAAATCAGATAATAAACGTTGTTGAAGATTATTATACAGAATTATACTCATCCGGCGTATCAAAATCCGAAGCCCATGATATGGAACGAAGAATATTAAATGTAGGATCTGAAACACTACCAGAAATTACCAATGAGGAAGTTGTAAATGCCTTGAAACAAATGAAAAATGGAAAATCTCCTGGAGATGACGGAATAACAAAAGAGATGATTACAGCTGGAGGTCGAATTACTTTGGAGGCAGTTAAAATACTGATAAACAAGTGCCAATTTGGGGGTGCTATTCCAACCTCTTAACAAAATGCGCAGGTACTTTTACTACACAGGAAAGGAGACAAACACAAACTCGAACATTACAGACCAAAAGACGGTTACCACATCCCTACAAACTGCTTACCCAGATAGTTACCAACAGACTATCAAATAAATTCGATAGTTACCAACCTGTTGAATAAGCGGGATTCCGCAAAGGTTATAGTACCATAGAACACCTATAGACAATAAGGACACTTGTAGAAAAGTGTAACGAATACAATGAACCTCTTCATTTGGCATTTGTGGATTACAATAAGGCATTCGATTCCATAGAACTCTGAGATGTATTAGATCTAATAAATAACGCACAGATTGATTCCAGATACAGAATACTCCTAAAATACATATACGATAATGCAACTATGCAAATAAATGTAGCAGAAGGCCTAACAACAAGCAAAATAAGAACGGAAAGAGGTGTTAGACAGGGAGACACCATACCTTCAAAGTTATTTACTCTTGCATTAGAAGATGTGTTCAAGAAGTTAAATTGGGAACAACGTGGAATTAAAATCAATGGCAGATTTTTAAGTCACCTGAGATTTGCAGATGACACAGTACTCATAAGCAACAATACAGAGGAACTGATCTGCATGCTGAAAGAACTTAGACGAGGATCTGGGAAAATCGGTTGAAAGATGAATTTAAATAAAACGAAAGTGATGACAAATCAAAATATCACAATCGACTTAGATGGAAGTGAAATCGAAAGTGTCGAAGAGTATATATACCTAGGTCACACGATCAAACTAGGCAAACAGAATTAAATGGCAGAGAAAACTAGAAGAATCCAAATGGCTTGGGAAGCAGTAGTAAGACTCAATGATATTTTAAAAAACAAAAGATACCAATAAATCTAAAGAAAAGGGTATTCAACAGTTGTATTCTACCAGTTATGACTTATAGAATGGAGACCATGACACTTACAGAGGTATCAGCCAATAAATTGAGAACGGCACAGAGGGCGATCGAACGAGCTATGTTAGGAGTATCTCTGAGGGAACATATACGAAGTGAGGAAGTGCGAAGAAGGACGAAGGTGGAAGATGTAATTGGAAGAATTGCGCAAATGAAATGGAACTAGGTAGGACACGTGGCACGGCAAGACAACGGCAGGTGGACGAGAACCATTGTACATTATAAACCTCGCGAACACAGTCGTAGTAGAGAAAGACCACAAAAACGATGGCTAGACGACATCAAAGCCAAAGTGGGGAGAAACTGGCACCAAATAACACAAAACAGAGAAGAGTAGAGAACTCATGGGGAGGGCTTTGCCCAGGAGTGGATGCAAACAGGCTGAAGAAGAAAAAGAATTTAAAGCAATTACACAAACAATAATAGACGAAAACCAACACATTACAAATGAAGAGAAAGGTATTGTGGAGGTATGTAGAAATTATTTTTAAAGACTGTAAGAGGATGACCTCCAGGAGACAAATCAAGGTGAGTTCACCACAGACGGAGAACACAACATTTTGAAGTAGGAGGTGAAAAAAGCAATAAAAGCCCTAAAAAATCGAAAATATCCTGGCGTAGACCAGATCACAGCAGAGGTTTGAAAAGCAACCGAAGAGGTTGAAATCAATGTTATGCACCTGTTATATAGAAAGATTGGGGAAACAGAAGAGTGGTCTGATTAATATGCAGAGTGAATACATTATGCGTAAGATACTAGACGGATTGAGTGGTGAAATATCAGTTGGAGGAAAGAAAATCAGTACCCTCAGATAAGCTGACGATACATTAATACTTGCTTCAAAACAAGAAGAAATGGAAAACATAATGAGACGGCTAGAGAAGAAAAACAAACAGTATGGGCCCATGCTAAATAGCAGGAAGACAAAAATCATGATAATAGACCGAGCACGGAAAAATCTTCAGCAATATGAATTATAAAATCAAATAACGATAACAGTCACTTTAAAGACCACTTTAACATGAAGTCTCCTTTTAGGAAAGTCGACTTTTTTAAATGATTATGAAATCTGCCGTTAGACGTACCTAGATCTTTTTATATTTAGATTCGACAATTTCTGCATTTCGGTTCTTCTTTGAGGTAAAAATATTTATTATTTAAAGTTATAATTTGAACCGATATACATAATCTATTATACGCTATTTCTCGAAAGTGGGATGATTCACAAAAATTTGAAAATTCCTAGAAGCTCAAAAAGCATATATAATTTTCAGAGTTTTGAAGCCTATATTAGTTAAACCATTATTAGTTAGACATTTATTTAGTAGGGTGTACATTGAAGATGTCAGTGGGTAATACTTAGTGTGACCAACTTAAATTCAGTCGAATTCGGGACAAGGCTGAAAAAAAATACCTGTAATCCGGGACTTTTCAACGAAAATCGGGCCATTTTTTTAATACAGAACTTTAATATCAGCACTGTTTTGTAATAGTCTTTTCAGAAGGCCATAATTAAAATACAGGAACGAAAAAAAAGTCCAAAGTTTGAGTTTTTATAGAAATACACTTCTAAAATAAATTAACGCACCACCTTAAAACTGGGTCATTTTTGATGTCTCTAATTTACTAAACCTGTTGTTCCATTTAAGTGATTTTTTTAAATATGTTATAGCCTCGTTCTTTAACAACATCGCTATAATAATATTGTCGCTAGACAGGTAAATTGTCATTGAATACCTTGTATACCTACCAAACTGTGATTTTTTCTCAAAATTCGCGCGACCCTGTGGAATATTCTAGCATTTAAAAAATACTGAAATTCAAACCTAACTATATAGCCTCATGCTTTCTTAACATTCTTAACATTCATAATTCATTCGCTTATGTTGGATAATAAAAAAGTTAAGTACTTTAACAACTAGCCTCGTTTTTCATCAATATAGGGTATTTTTAAATAAGTATGGCAAACTTTAAGGAGCAATTTTGCATGAAAAATAATGACAGTTTCCTTTATAAACATATGTCCGCAAATGCTTCGTTTCTGAGATAGGGGGTGTTGAAATTTTTATTACAAACTGACGATTTATTTTTTGTTCTAAAACTGATAAAGATATTCAAATCAAATTTGGTGGGTTTAAGAGGTAGTTATTGCGCATTTTTTGATATATAACTAGGAATTTAATATTTACCATTGGCGCGCATCCGGATAATATGACCCTTATGTGCGCCAATGGTGAACCTAAAATTCCTAATTGTATCTCAAAAAGTGAATAGTAAGTACCTCTTAAAACCCACCAAATTTCATTTGCATAGGTCAACCAGTTTTAGAGCAATAAATAAATCGTCAGTTTGTAAGAAAATTTTCAACACCCCCTATCTCGGAAACGAAGCATTTGCGGACATACGTTTATAAAGCAAACTGTCATTTTTTTTTTCATGCAGAATTGCTCCTTAAAGTTTGCCATACTTATTTAAAAATATCCTATATTATTGAAAAACATGGCTAGTTGTTAAAGTACCTAACTTTTTTATTATTCAACATAAGCGAATGAATCGAAAAACAGAATGTTAAGAAAACATGAAGCTATAGTTGGGTTTTAATATCAGTATTTTATAAATTAATGCTAGAATATTCCACAGGGTGACGCTAATTTTGAGAAAAAATCACAATTTGATTGGTACACCCAATATACAATGACAATTTACCTGTCTAACAACAATATTATTGCAGCAATATTGTTAAATAATAAGGCAATAACATGTTAAAAAAATCACTTAAATCGGACAACAGGTTTAGGAAATTCGAGACATTAGAAATGACCAATTTTTAAGGTGGTGCGTTAATTTCTTGGCGAAGTGTATAATACCACGATATTAAATGCATGCGTTTTGGATGTGGTATTACCTACACTCTAGAAATTGTCTACTTTTTTTCGTCCCACCAATTCAATTTCATTTAAATTCTTAGAAAAATTCAAATCTCAAAATTTCAAAATAGACTTTTTTCAAAACATTGAAAATTCGGATGGCCGGGAAGCCTTGTCCGGGACGCTGGGACACAACTTCGTAATTCGGGCCATGTCCCGGATTTTTCGGACTAGTTGGTCACACTAGTAATACTAGGTGTGTATTAAAAGCATCTTTTTTGTGTAAATATTATCATTAATTTAACTCTTATCTTTTTGCAAAGTTATCTCCATGATTAATATTTTAACAGTTTAATTTTGTAATGCAATTAATTTTTCACATATTATCATGAGAGGTCAGTGAAAATCGACAGCTGCACATGAAGCGAAATCAAAATTAAGATAACAGTTAGTTGTATTATGACATATTTTATACGCTATAGTAATTTATTTAGTTTTATAGTAATAGTAGTAACAGGAAAAAATTTGAATCCACCTATAGTATGTAATATGAAATATATGTCATATTAGGCATTATACTAGGGCGGCCCGATAGGTACGTAATTATCCTCCAAAAGAAAAAGTGGTGATTTATTTCTGAACAACGTCTTTTTTTAGCTCAATACACTTAACCCAGCTATGCTCCAACTTCTTTAACCCGTCTGAAAAATATGTTTTCTCGAATCTGCGAAGTAGGCTTCCATGGCGACGATGAACTCTTCATTCGAATTAAATTTCTGTCCAGCGAGTGACTTTTTCATTTTGATTTTCAATTTGGAAACAAAAAGAAATTGTACAGAGCACAAAAAGAGCACTTTTTCTTCCCCAATTGGGCCTGTTTTTTCTGCAATTCGGCGTTGAATCGATGCAGTAATGCGGCAAAGTAAATAGTCCAAGTAATGAAGGTTCAAATAGGACAAAACCTCGCAATTTTTACAGAATGAATCGATTTACATGAAAATTTGAGAAAAAGTAATGGATAATCCAAGGATCAAAATCTATATCATGCCGAAAGGCGCTTTTATCATGGGGGGTGGTTGCCACCACATCTCGGGGGTGGAAATTTTTTATTATATTTTGACTGCAAAAGTTGGTAAAAACATTAATTCTAAGCAAAAAACGTTTTATACATTTTTTTGATAAAATTAATAGTTTTCGATTTATTCGCTAGGTATCGAAAGTGTTAGTTTTATTATATCGAAAAAATCAATGTTTTTGACCAGTTTTATGGTAATAACTCAAAAAGTTTTCGTTTTATCAAAACAACTTTTCTTAACAAATATGTATCTTTTAAAAAAGTAAACAAAATCGTTTTTTTAATTTTCTTTAAGACCAATATTAATCGAGCTATACTTTATTATATGTTAGCTTTTCTTCGTCAAATGCTAAATATTGTAGTTTCAAAGTCAAAATACGGGAAAACTATGCATTTTTCGAGCATAACTTGTTAAAACTAATTTAAACTATTTAAAAATATCTATCTCCAGAAATAAAAAAAACTGAGTGACTAATAAAAATAATGTCAGTCCCTATTTTTTTCAGCGAAAAAGTGATCGAAAACAACCGCCTAATCACCACCCTAATTAAAATTAGGCATTGATCTAATTTGATCTTCTTTATTTATGTATTATTAATGGGTTCTAGAAGTTTGATCGGCTTAGAATAATTAGTTTTAAAAAAAATGGAGTTAAAATCGAATAACCAGTTTTGGTAGTTTGGTAAAAAATGCCTTATTCTTCAGAATAGAAAGATTAGCATCAGAGATGCGAAAAAATGTTTAAATATGAAATTATAGCTTATTTAATTACCAAGAGCTTGGTATGCAAAAAATTTTTCTATTGAAAAAATTGAGTGAGCTATTGACAATTAAAACTTGTAATAACATGCAAAAACCTTAAGGATTTAATATTAATAACCTTATATACCTTGTAAAAAACTACAAAATTATTTTTAGCCAAATTTTCTAAGATAAAAAATAAAAAAGTTACGGTTAAAAGATCAATATATTTTTTTGAAAAAAAAAAGGAGAAATCCAATTGGAAGCATAATAATGTAAATTAGCGGTGTTTTAGTCATTGGCGTTATTTATTCTTCTTTATTTATGTATTGTTAATAGATTCTAGTAGTGTGATTGGCTTAGAATGATTAGTTTTTAAAACACTGGAGTTAAAAGCGAATAACGAATTTTTGTATTTTGGTAAAAAATACCATTTCCTTCAGAATAGAAAGATTATCCAAGAACTTGGATTGAAAACATTTTTTCTACCACAAAATTTCAGTGAATCGTAAATGAGTATATCGGAAAACATTGATTTTATCCATATAAAACTAACACTTTCGATAGCGAATAAATCGAAAACTATTAATTTTATCAAAAAAATCTATAGAACATTTTTTGCTTAGAATGAACGTTCTTATCAACTTTTGCAGTCAAAATATAATAAAAAATTTCCACCCCCGAGATGGGGTGGCAACCAAACCCATGGTAAAAGCGCCTTTCGGCATCATATAGATTTTGATCCTTGTACTATCCACTAATTATTCTCAAATTTTCAAGCAAATCGATCCATTCTGTAAAAATTGCGAGGTGAAAAGCTTCGGTTACTGGACTAAAAGCCATGTGAATGTTTTTCCCTTTCACAGGAAACTGATATAGATCACACTTTGTGTTCCCAGAAAACGGTGGCCATCAGCGTTGCCAATTTGCTGCGCCGATCATTCTCGCTTCCTCGTAAACACCATCCCTCTATTTCAGTCTTGGAATACCTCTACTTCTATTTCTTACTGGTACCGCTAATAGGATTCGTCTGCGTGGGTAATTTTCATTTGCTCTTGACACATGTCCATCCCATCTAAGCCTACCTATTTTTATGAAAGATTTTACATCGCTACCATTTAATATTTCTTTATACTTCGCGTATAATTCGAAGTTACATCGCTTTTTTCAAATACCGTTCCTACAGATTGCGTCCATTATATTGTTAGAATCTTCCTTTCGAACACTAGCAGACAATTTGCGTCTGTTTTGGAGTTGGTCCATGTTTCTAACCCATATGTTAGCACTGGTGGATGAGTGTTCTATATATTGCTTGTTTGATTTTTTTTCTTCTTCTTCTGCTTCTTCTGCTTCTTCCTTCTTGTATGTAGGCTTTAAAGCCTGTTTCTTCTTCAATATTAGCCTCCTAAATTGTTTAAGTTATCGCACTATCTTTTTCTTGGTCTGCCAATACTTCTTCGTCCATTTGGTGACTTATCTCGTGCTATTCGTACTATCCTATCCTCTGCCATTCTACTAATGAGTTTGTTCCACTCCTGTTTCAGTTTTGTCATCCATCCATTTATGTCTTTTACATTGCATGGTCTTCTTATGTTTTCGCTTCTCTCTATATCCAACAGACTTGTTTGGTTTTTTGAATTCAAGAAAAAGAAGACTTTTTAAAAATTCAAGAGAAGAGAAAATACTTTAAAAAAGGTGTACGAAATGTATTGAAACAAGAACACAAAATAGAAGAAAATACTCCTGACTAAAAACGTAAGATATTGACCAGGCCTCCAAACAGGCAGAATGTATATTAACACGCTCACTATTTAAGATAATAGGAGACGGCGAACAATTTGCTTACTTTATTTACCGTAGATACACGAAAGGTTTTGTTGCTCAGCGTGTTATTTAGAAGTCAAATAGTAGTTTTGGAGTGATTATTTTAAGAAACTTATAAATTAGTAGACCATGTTTGCAGACCATGTCACATGCAGCCAATAAGTCAATTAATGCTACAGAGATCTACAGCTGAATCTGGTAACCTGCCGCTACGTGAGTGATTACTGAAAGCCCTTGTAGCCTGCATCCTGCTTGTTCAGTTTGTAAATCTTGCAATAGTTTTGGACTAATTCTGTTAAGGATCAGTCTTTTGAGGAACTTGTCAGGTGAGCTAAATGCGTGACAATGAGATGGTAACTCTCTGATTTATATAAAATTTATAGACATGTACCTAATAAAGATGATCTACAGCCACAAAAAATACTAACGTACATTCAGTACAAAATACTGAAATAAGGGAAACTAAAGAAATCTAAATGTCAAATGCAAATTTTCATAATAAAACAAAAAAATCTACAGCTATATTCATTTAGAAAAGGAACGTAGAAATGGCCAAGAAAAGTTTCTTAACAAGAGATAGAGTAAAACAATTTTTAATATCTGTATAGATATCTAAAAAGCCTAAATTGTCCACTGCTGAACATAGGCCTCCTTAAGTTCTTGCTACTCCTCTGTGTCTTTTGTCCTTTTTATCCAGATTTCAAGAATTCTTTTTATGTCGTCGATTCATGTACATGGTGGCTTGTCTCTACTTTTGTACTCTTCTTTTCTGGAACACCGTTCTACCATCTTTCATGTCCACCACTTGTCCGTCATTCTACCAACATGTCTGATTCAATTCCATGTTAGATGCAAAACAGCCTCAAACCTGCATCCAAGTTCCTTACCACTTGATAATAACTTAATCCTTTTTAACTTATTCCCAGCATTGATTTTCCATCTTTGTCTGAATTATATGCATTCTTGCTCTCAATCGCGATTATTTCATTCATAGGAGATTCTGACCAATAGAAAGCTACAGAAATCTGAATTAAATCGATAATTTTTGATAATCTCCCGTCGTTAAGTATATTACGTCAGATGCCCTTCGTTGCTACGAAAAAATACATTCAGTGACATTAATGACAATTAATGTTTTAAAAATTATAAAAGTGATGACTTTCAATCGTCAAATATTTATAAAAACTGTGTGTTTAATGGTACTTACATAAATAAATTACAATAAAATTTTGGTTTTGAACAGTTTTATTCATAAAATAATCGCAACAAATTGCACTCGACCTCTGAAATTAATATAGAATTTTTGCTCTCGTGACACTTTGACATAATTTCACTCGCCTTCGGCTCGTGAAATTAAAACTGTCAAAGTGTCACTCGGGAAAAATTCAATAATTTCAGAGCTCTTGTGCAATTAGGGATTCCAATAAACTGTCAGTGGTGGCCGGTGGATGGTTAAACTGACATGACCATAGACATAGTTAAGGGGGGTGGTCATGGCGTATCTAATGTTTACATTAAATATTGACAAATTTGTAAAGAATATCCTGTTTGGTTTTGTTTTTTTGTTAATTGTGTAGCGAAATTTGTGAAATTGTGATAGCAAATTAAATATGAAGTGGTTTAAACATTGGATACGCCTATGGATGACAGTTTCGCCATCCAGCAGCCATATTATATCACGTGATTTGGAATGCCTAATTACTACTGAAAACACCAACTGTCTTTCAATTCTGATTGGTCTATCAGCTTCGTGTTTTCAACGACGTAACCATGGATACCGATCGCAAAGCAAAGTTTGACGTTTGCCAAAAAAATTATTGTAGCTGTATACGTCAAAATGAGTCGTTTCGGTGGTACTTCAAACGAAGTTATAAACCAAAACATTGAAGAAAATATACCGAGTAACACAAGAAAATCTAAATCTTATATATGGAGATAATTTATGATGTTCTGTATGGATCGCAACTACAAATTAGATGCAGAAAATAACAACGAAAGACTAGCATTCATTCTAAAAGACTGGGCCTTCAACTATTTATTGTTATAGGTAAAAAATAATTATAACAAATTATTTATAGTTATAATAAATATTTCATGATTATGACTAATTGTGAATTATTCAAAAAATGGGTAGATTTGGGTTACCTAGATCAAATGTATTATTATTAAATTCCTTCCTCTCATTCTACTGAATTTTTGACCTATCACTTTGTTCGTGAAATAGTCTAATAAAACACCACTCGTGATTTAATTTATCTTATAAGTCTGTCTTTTATTTCTAAACTCAACTGAGTTGCTTAAAGAAAACACCACTCGTCCTACGGACTCGTGGTGTTTTCATGCAACTCAGTTTCGTTTAGAAGTAAATCGACAGACTTATCGCGAAAATTGAATCACTAGTGGTATAATATTCTTGTTCTCATGATCATTTTTCAGTGCGTCATTAATTATGACGTCACATACTGTATTGGGTGTGTCGAGACTTATTTCATGTAATTATTGACGAATCTGACAGATGCCAGAATCGTACTTCGCCATAGGTGAAAAGCTTGTGGAATTAAACTAATTAGTAATTTAGTAGATTTGATTTTTACACAATATGTTAACATGTAGGTATTTTTTATAAAGGGGAATAAAATTAAAGAGTAAACAATATTGTTAATTAAATTTATAAATATGGAAACATTAAAAAATGACACAAAACTATCCATAAACTGTGTTATTATCTTCTTCTCTAGGTTCTGTCTCCGCTTCAAAAGTTGGCAATCATCAGAGAGATCTTTATTTCTGAAACCGCGGCTCTAAATAATTCACTGTTATTACATCCAAACCAGTTCCTAAGGTTCTTCAGCCATGAGTTACGTCTCCTTACTATGGATCTTTTTTTTTGCATAATGACCTGGAGTATTAGATATACACCTGGTTCCAAAAAAACTGATACGACTCTTGACGCGTATTTTGTAGAAAATTGAGCAGTGTATTTTGAAGGATAAATACTTAATATTTACATACTGTCAATGTCACTGCCAAATCTTAAAATTTGTCAGATAGCTTATTATGTTCCACGGTTATTAGACTTTATTATTAATCTTTATTATTAATATTTTCTCCGCAACTGAGGATATCTTATCAACTGTATTGTTTTTAAACAATAGATGATAAAATAAAAATATTGACAGTTCAAAAATGTGAACATTATTGCATTGTGTGTGGCCTAAGTTTGGGCTGAAAACTAAAATGTATTACATTTTTACAAAATTTTGGAATATGTTTAATTACGTAGACCAATTTTAACAGTTGTTTTCAATACAGATTTGAATCATCTACAAATAGTTTCTAATGTCTTTTGATGTCAAATAATTAGGGAAGCTGGAATTCAACAGTTTAGAATTTTACATTGAGTTAATGCAAAATTGTGACGCATGTCAAAATTCTCAATGTATTTTAATTGTATTCATTTTTTTTTCGAATCCTGAGAAAGCTAATAAATATTTTTGAAAAATTTAAACTCAGAATGAAAGACTACATTATTACCGAGGGCTGAAAGTCCCTGAAAACTTCTATAATATTTATTTTAATAAGTTACAGGGCTGAAAATAAAAAAAAGTGTGATATTTAATTTCAAATATTTCATTCAATAGAAACTGCTTGTTTATTCTAAGGGGCTTTCCGCCCTCGGTAATAATGTAATCTTTCATCCTGCGTTTAAATTTTTCTAAAATACTTATTAGTTTTTTCATGAATCAGTTGTTTGTTGTTTGTTTATTTTATTATTTGTCTGTCATAATAAATATAATGTCAGATCAATCAAATACACTGCTCAACATCATGAAATCTTACTAAGAGTCGTATCAGTTTTTTTAGGAACCGGCTGTACATCTCTCATCACATGTCCCATATATCTCAGTTTTCTTCTTCTTGGTTAGTTCTTCTCGTTCCCTATGCGTAAGTCTCATTACCTCCACGTTGGCTATTCTATCTACTCATGAGATTTTTAGCACTCTTCGGTACATCTCGAATGTCTCTAGTCTCCTCACGTCAATGACTAACTTTTAACGAACTAAATTCTAAACCAAAACACAAAATAATGCACAAAAACGTTGTGAAACACAAGGGAAGTCGAATTCGAATTTCAAAATGACAGGTACATAAAATACTGACCTGAATAATAACCGTCACTTGACTCTTTGACACTTCTAAAAAATGGCCAAAATGGACGAAGTTTTCGTCAAATGTTCGTAATACGAGTATTTGATTGGCTAGAAAAAACGCGCATTCTAAATATCAACGAATCAAATGTAGGTTAGGAATAGACATCTTATGTATATAACCATTGTAATGCTGCATTATTTTTGTGTTTAATCACGGAGCTACCGCTTTTTCCGTCTCATCTAACTTAATGCATTAGAGAGAAATCGAAAAACTGTGACGCACTGAAAAATGATCATGAGAACAAGAATATTACTATTGAAAATAAGAGAACTCTTTAGAACTTTTTAGGCGAAAGTGAAAAATAAAACATACGCCATTTCCACAAAAATTAAAATGTATAGTAATCCTTAGATAAATTTGTTTATATTAGTATAAGTAATGATTTCAACAATTTTGACAGGTTTAGAATGCATATTTTTAAAAAAGATATAATTTAAAAAAATCAGAATTTTTAAAATTATCGTAATTTTCATTTTCTTTTGATAATAGCTCCAAAAATACTCAATATGTATATGTAAAAAGTGATATATGTATAACCAAATTTTAGTTTTTTCTGTATCAAATATTTTACCTTTTTACTATTTCTGTAGGGTAAAAAATAACCGAGAGAGCCGAGAAACGTTGAAGCTTAAATTTTGCTGCGAGAACTATGTAACCCATTAATTTTTAAAAAAGTAAGGCGTTTAAAAGATTAAATTCAACTGGTTTAATAGCCATTAAAATTAACTTTCAAATGGTTTTTAGATAAACCTGATATCGTAAAAATTAACGGAATTATTAAAAAAAAACAATAACTTTTTTGGAATAAATTTTAAAAGCTAAATTTTGAAAAATATTTGGTGCATAAATTTTAATGCTAGCAACTTGTTCGGGGGCTCATTTAATAGATATTTCTAAGTACTTTGACAAATGTTTAATAAGGATATGTTATAAAATGCATCATTTTTCCGTTATTTAAACTTAAATACTTAGATTTGGGTACTCTCCGAAAAAAATATATATTCAATTACCTATAATTCACTTTTAGTTAACATTAAAAGGTTTTTCAAGTAAAGAGTTTATTTCATTGTTTATTGGCTTTAATTTTGGTAATAATAACTTTTTTGTAAAATCTTATACTTTTTGAGTTATTTATGAAAAAGCGGTTAAAAACATGCATTTTTCTCACGAAAAATTAAAATTTTTGATCTTTAATAACTCAAAAAGTTTTGATTTATTATAATAACTTTATATAACAAATTTTGCTTAGAATTTGTCCCTCTACCGAAATCTGGGGATATTTTTAATAAAATAATTTTCACCCCTGAGAAGGGGTGGCATCCACCCCCAGGGTAAAATCCTCTAACCACTCACCAATTTTCATGCAAATCGATCGAGGTTCAACGAAATCGGAGGTAATAGCTCATATTCACTTTCAGTGACTGCACTAACTCTTCTTTAAATATTAAGATATGTCAATTGGTGATTTTATTGTGGTATCCAAATGACCCTTTACGTGAATGCATTCATGTATAAATGATGTATCTTGGTCGTCTTTATTTTGTATCAGATTTTCAGCTTCTTTAAAGTTCTTAATTGCTTAATTTTGGCAAATCTGTTAATAACACGAAAACGTTGATAAGATTCCAGACGTCTATTAAGGTCTCTTATCAGAGTGTCGATTATAATATAGAATGTGTGTAGTATAATTTAGTATTCTTTTGTCATTGTTTATTTTATTGATTAATTGTTTTGTCATTCAAATTAATTCTACTGTCAAGTTTTATGTGAATAAAAGCCTAATTTTGTAAAAGGCATTTTTACTACAATTTTATTCACATAAATATACCAAATATACAATGGAGAAGTACTTTAGACCTGATAAACTAGAGGCTGATCCAAACTCCCAAACTGCCGCCAAAGAATTTAAACACTGGTACGAAACATTTAAGAATTTTTTGGAAAGCAATAAATCTACAGAAAAATCGCTAGAAGATAAAGACAAGTACATGCTTTTAATCAATTTTGTCTCACATTCAGTATATGATTACATAAGCGAAGCAAAAACATACATTTCTGCTATCAAAATTTTGGAAGAATTGTATATTAAACCTACAAATGAGATTTACGCAAGACATATTCTAGCTACAAGAAAACAACAAATAAACGAATCTATAGATCAGTATGCTCAACAGTTAAAGCTTTTGGCTAAAAATTGTAATTTTAAAGCAGTTTCTTCAGAAGAAAATAAAAATGACTATATTCGTGATGCTTTTATTAATGGTCTCGTTCAATCCAATATACGTCAAAGATTACTAGAGTTTAGTTCTTTATCGTTAGACGAAGCATTATCTAAATCTAGATCTTTAGAAGATTCTCAAAAACAATCTGATACATATCATGCAGCATTAAATAATATAGCATCTTGTAGTCATCCAAATTCAGAACAAACTACTTTAGCTTCTGTTCAAACAAAACCTGGTCAGACTTGTTATTTTTGTGGACATCCAAGACATCCTCGATCTGTATGTCCAGCAAGGGCTGCGATTTGCCAAAACTGTCATAGAATTGGACATTGGTTTAAAATGTGCATGCAATCAAAGAAAAGTCAAACGAGATCAACTTATGCATCTACAATGGTAATCTCTTCTTCAATGGAAACACCTCAATCGCTTTCAAAATGTATAGCCAAAGTAACAGTTAACCAAATTGATGCCAACGCTTTAATAGACACTGGAAGCTCAGATACTTTTTGTAGATCATGAATTCGCTATTGAAAATAAGCTTAAAATTTTTCCAATACAAGGGGTCCAAGTTTCTATGGCATCTATGTCATTCTCAGCTAATATTCAAGGCTATTGTTTAATAAACATTCAGGTTGATAAAGAAAAATATGATCAAACAAAAGTTTAAGTTTTATCCAATCTTTGTACAGATGTGATTTTGGGTCAAGATATTATGAAACAACATGAAAGCTTAGAAGTTAAATTTGGAGGACCAAGAAGACCTCTTAAGATATGCTGTCTTACTGAAGCTAAAATTAAGCCACCTTCGTTGTTTGCCAATTTAACAGAAAATTGTCACCCTATTGCTACTAAATCTCGCAGGCATTCACAGGAAGATGAAGAATTTATTAAACAAGAAATAAAACGTCTCCTTAAAGAAGAAATTATTGAAGAAAGTAAATCACCTTGGAGGGCCCAAGTGTTGGTAACTAAAAACGAAAATCATAAACGTCGGATGGTAGTTGATTACTCTCAAACAATAAATAGATTCACATTACTTGATGCTTATCCGTTGCCGAATATTGATTCACTGGTGTCTAAGATAGCAAAATATAAAAATTTTAGCTCAATTGATTTAAAATACGCATATCATCAAATACCAATTTACGAATCTGACAAACCATTTACAGCTTTCGAGGCAAGTGGAGGCCTTTACCAATTCCGTCGTATTCCTTTTGGAGTTACCAATGGAGTATCATGTTTTCAGAGAGCCATTGATTCTATCATAAAAAAAGAAAATCTACAAGGTGTTTACGCTTATTTAGATGATGTAACAGTTGGTGGTGAGGATCAAGATAGACATGATTTAAATTTACAGAATTTTTTAAATGCTGTTAAAAAATATGGGTTAACTTTAAATCAAAATAAATGTCACTACAATCAAAAAATTATAAATATTTTGGGATATACAATAGAAAACTCTACAATGAAACCTGATCCAGACAGATTGAAGCCTCTACTAAATTTACCAGTTCCGAATGATTCTAAAAGTCTTCAGAGGGCACTTGGAATGTTTTCACATTACTCAAAATGGGTTAATAATTTTTCAGCAAAAATTAGAGGTCTTATAGATTGCAAGAAATTTCCATTAGGTCCTGACTTGGTATTTGCTTTTGAGGAGTTGAGAACTGATATAGCTAATGCACTTCTATGGACAATTGATGAAAAAGAAATTCTCATTGTTGAAACTGATGCTTCTGAATTTGCTATTGCTGCCACTCTGAGTCAATCTGGAAGACCCGTTGCTTTTTTCTCACGTACCCTTACAGATTCTGAACGAAAATATTCTGCAATTGAAAAAGAAACATATGCTTGTGTTGAAGCATTGAAAAAATGGAGACACTATCTTTTAGGAAGACAATTCAAACTAATCACAGATCAGAAATCAGTTTCGTTCATGTTTAATACAAACCATACAAGTAAAATCAAAAATGAAAAAATTTTGCGTTGGCGTTTGGAGCTTTCTTGTTTTAAATATGATATTATCTATCGTCCAGGAAAGGCTAATGATGCAGCTGATGCACTATCAAGAATATGCAATAATATAAATAATACAAGCAAGTTATATCAATTACATTCAGATTTATCGCATCCTGGGATTACTCGTATGCACCATTTTGTAAAAATTCGAAATTTACCTTATTCTTTAGATGAAATTAAACACGTAATTACCTCTTGTCCAATCTGTGCAGAAATTAAACCCAGATTTTATAAGAAAGAAGATGATACACATTTAATTAAATCAACAGCTCCGTTCGAAAGATTGAATATTGACTTTAAAGGTCCAATACCCGGTTCTTCTAGAAATTCTTATATGCTTACAATCATTGATGAATTTTCAAGATTTCCATGCTCAGATACATCCAGTCAGACAGTAATTGAATGTTTGAATCAAATGTTTTGTTTATATAGAATGCCGGCATATATACATTCTGACAAGGGAACTAGCTTTACTTCACAAGAATTTATTAATTATCTACACTCTAAAGGAATATCTTCAAGTAGAACAACACCATATAACCCTGGAGGAAATGGTCAAGTCGAGAGATACAATGGAATTATATGGAAAGCAGTGAATCTAGCATTGAAAACCAAAAATTTAGACATCACTAAATGGGAGACTGTTCTACCAGATGCTCTGCACTCTATAAGAAGTTTACTGTGTACAGCAACCAATTGTACACCTCATGAACGTTTATTTACGTATCAGCGAAGATCAACTAGCGGAACTTCTATTCCATCATAGCTTAAAGATTCAGACAAAGTATTACTAAGAAAATTTGTACGAAAAAGTAAGTTTGATCCTTTAGTTGAAGAGGTTGATCTTTTAGAAGCCAATTCAGATTACGCCTTAATACAGTATCCAAACGGAAAGAAAAGTACAGTTTCAACGAAGCATTTAGCTCCTAGATGTGACCTGAAATTATTGAATCAAGATAATGATGAAGATGAAAATGAAAGTCCAAATAATACACTAGAGAATTCCACTACTGAATCAATACCAGAGGACATAGAAAATTTATCTATTCAAGAACCCAATCAAGTACCTGATGATAATCATAAACCAAGATTGGAAAATTCAGATTTTCAATCTAGCCGTAAATCAGCTAGAACTAAAAATAAACCACGATATTTGCAAGATTTTGTTCAAAAATAGGGCCGGGTGAATGTAGTATAATTTAGTATTCTTTTGTCATTGTTTATTTTATTGATTAATTGTTTTGTCATTCAAATTAATTCTACTGTCAAGTTTTATGTGAATAAAAGCCTAATTTTGTAAAAGGCATTTTTACTACAATGTGTGAATTTTCATCTCATCACTAGCTGAAAAGTTTAGTTCATCATCGGCCCCCTCGTCAAATTGAATCTTTCTTTTTCTCTTTCTTATTTCTTTATATGTTTTATTTGGGCACAATTTTTTGGCTTCGTTGAGGTGAAGTAATTTGAAAGAGCTTCTTTAATGACAGAAGCCAGATCCATAATTTTTATATACAAATAGATCTGTACAGTATTTTTGCCGCCCTAAGCAACTGCCTATATTGCCTAATAGATAAAGTGGCCCTGCTTACACCTTGATTTTATAATAACCAAGTAAGTAAGATATAGTAAATATAAATAAAACGGGATAGTTCCCGAAAGTTGACTGTATACCATCTAGTTAAATAACTTAACTTGAAGTAAAAACTCCCTGGTGTAGTTGGTATGGTTTATTCCACGAATATACGGCTGTTTTGGATTATCGCGACAACGAATATTTTAATGTACAACATAAGAAGTACGAAAGTAAATGGCTGTAATAAATAATTATTCCAATAAACAACAATGTAATTTGCAATTTACTTTCGTTCTTCATATTTTTCACAATAAAATATTCGTTGTAGAGATAATCCAACACAGTCGTATGTTTGTGGAATAGGGTATATAAAATTTTTAATGAAAAATTAAAATTTTTAAAAATCCAAAAGGATTACATTCAGAACGTTTTCGGACTTATCAGTCCATCATCAGTTCAACTCCCTGTCCCTGCAAAATATTGACAGACAACGTGGTTCAATGCAGACATAATAATAAAAAATATGTAGAGGTATAGCATTAACATGTTGCTGGAAGCAATCCATTGCCATCGACTTTAAGTCAAACTATTTTATTATATTTACTATGTAGTTAGAACATTTAACCCAACCAGTGTTTGGCATTGATGGACTGATAAGTCCGAAACGGTTCTGAATGTAATCCTTTTGGATTTTTAAAAATTTTAATTCTTCATTAAAAATTGTATGCCAACTACACCAGGGAGTTTTTACTTCACGTTAAGTTATATAGTAAATATATTACAAAGTTTAAACAATTCCTTCGGTACACTTACGCTTTTTTAATAAGATATAATAATGGTTAAAATGATCTAAACAAAAAAAGAATTAAAAAACGGATCCAGAACTAATAACCAGTAAAACTTAGATACAACAAATATGGAATATGGGAATAAATAAAGAAAATTGCTACAAAAAATTAATATATTTGAAGAAATATTGATAAGCACCCCTGCGTCTCCAGTTGGCATAAAAATGACATAGGAGATACACGAAAGAATAAGTAGCTATACGTACGTACTTACTTTTCATGTTCTGCAATTTTAAATTAAATAACAAATAAGTAAATAATATTTTAAAAAATCTTCAACACTCGGTTTTTCTTTCGTTACAGATACATTTCTTTTATACCTAATAGAAGTTTTTAAGTTACTTACAACTGAGCAGAACTGCTGCTATCCAAACCTGCATTATTATCGTCAAATGGCACAAAACACAAAAACACCCACTATATTATCGAAGCGATGTTCGCGATCTCGTCGCGGCGTGAATCTATTTAGATTTCGAGCGCGTTCAAATTCGAATCTCGTGCCGGACTAAATATTGTTATAAATACGCGCCCATAGTTTAAGACTGACAAATGAGCCGACGCTTGCGCCTACAAACTAACGAAAATATTACTTTCCTCCAAAGGAAAGTCTACGTGAAAAATTTTCTTGAAAAGTGAATTAGCTCTTGTATAAAGGTGGTCCTAGGACAAGAGGACCTTCAGATTCGGACTTGCTCGCAACACGAAAGAAGTTTTGTCTATTATGTCGCGATTTAAGCCAAAGCAATTTTTTATTTCGTTTATAATTATAATACTCCTTATTTTCTTAGATATATCTTCTTTCTTTGCTGTCATCCACCGAAGGTTATCGTAAAGTTACTCAGCCAGGATTTTTTCGTTCGTCCATCTTCTAACTTCAATCTTGCCTTCCACTATAAATTGTAGCAGACTGTATTTATCATGGTGATTGGTGTACCTCAATTTATATCCCACTACACAAAAAAGGAACTACTACACAAAAAAGGAACAGTCACTAATAACACATGCTAGTAAAATATTGTTGCATATCATCAAAAACAGATTAAAAACCTATCTACATTACCAAATACCTCAGCAACAAGCGGGGTTTGTAAAGGGTAAAGATACAAGGGAACAAATCCTGAACCTGAGACAACTCATTGAAAAGTCTAAAGAATTTCAAGTACCTATATGCTTCGCTCACTAACAAAAAGCATTTGATTGTGTAAGCTGGATAAATCTGTGGTCAATTTTAATAGAAATGGGCGCACCAATGCACCTGGTGACACTTATTAAAAATCTGGACCAGTCTAATATAGCGACAGTACGACTAGATCAGAAATTCTCAAACCAATTCCAAACCGAGAGAGGTGTTAGACAAGGATGCGTGTTGTCACCTGACTTATTTAACATTTATGGTAAACATATCATGAGGATGGTTTTAGGAGGATGGACCGGTGGAGTAACAGTAGCTGGTAGGAAAATCTCCAATTTAAGATTTACTGATGACACTACACTTATAGCGGCAAATGAGCAAGAAATGTTGGATTTTTTGCGAAGAGTTGAGTACGAAAGCAATAAAGTTGGTCTGAAAATAAATAAAGCTAAGACAAAAATAATGATGGTCGACAGATTCGACACTATTCAACTGACTAACATGTTACAGGAATACCATATAGTAAACACCTTTGTCTATCTCGGGTCTAGTATAACTAACGATGGTAACTGTGAAGCAGAAGTTCGAAGACGTACTGGTATGGCAAAAAATGCGATGAGTCACCTAACTAAAGTTTAGAAAGAAAGATCTATCTCTCAAAATATCAAGATGAGACTGGTGAATGCCCTTGTATTCTCAATATTTCTATACGGAGCAGAGACTTGGACTCTTCGCGCATGCGAGCGCCAAAAATTGAAGCCTTTGAGATGTGGTGCTGGAGAAGAATGCTGCGCATATGGACAGCTCATAGGACAAACGTTTCCATTCTAAACCAACTCAATATTAAAAAAAGGCTGTCCACAATATGTCTGCAACGAATTCTGCAATTATTTGGTCACGTGGTTCGCAGAGGTGACGACAGTTTGGAGAGATTAATTATTAATTGTTTCTGGAAACGTTCCGGGGAGAAGATCAAGAGGACGATCACCAACTAGATGGTCTGAGCAAAGAAAGCATTCAGCTGGAAACTCATTCTGCGAAGCTCTTAGAGCAGCTGAAGATAGAGACCAATGGAGAAACATTGTTAGGAATATTGGAAGAAATCACGATTCTCAGTAATAGGGAAACGACAAGAGAGAGAGAGAGAGAGAGAGAGAGAGAGAGAGAGAGAGAGAGAGAGAGAGAGAGAGAGAGAGAGAGAGAGTACTTATCATAACACAAAACATGACCCAGATATGATTTTTTTTTCCTTTTAACAGTTTTTATCAATCTCTTTATTGTCACAATGCCTCGGTATCGGTCACTCTGTCTATTCAAGGTATTCTCAGTATGCGTTGGTACATCCACATACATTTTCAAACCCTCTAACTTTTTTATAGTTGCTGCTGTTAAAATCCATCCTTCTACTGCGTACGGTAGCGTAGAGACAGTAGAGAGTACGTAACATTTCGTGATGTTAACGGAACCCGCGGAACCATGCTCAGTACGCCACTCTTACAGAAGGATGCTTAGAATAGCATGGACACAGAAGAAAACGAACACGGAAGTATTGCGAGAAATGGGTAAAGAATGCGAAATAATAAACAAAATAAAACTAAGAAAGTTACAATATCTGGGACACGTAATGAGGGGACAGCGATATGAAATGCTAAGACTGATAATACAGGGAAAGATAAGAGGAGGAAGGAGTATAGGAAGATAGGAAGAAGGAGAGTATCATGGATGAAGAATAAAAATAACTGATTTAAATGCAGTTCTATAGAACTTTTCAGAGCTGTAGATAGAGTAAAGATAGTGATGATGATCTCCAACCTCCGATTAGAAGACGGCACTTAAAGAAGAAGAAGAAAAACTTGATTTCTTTACTTTGGTCTTAACCTTTAGATGGTCTGCAATGTATCATCCCAAATATTTAAAGTGAGTATAACTCTCTTGTGTCTAATGTGTTTGTCGATCTATCTATACGGGAAGCATCGTCATGAACTTGGCGACTGACATTTGTCTTAAAATGTTCATTTTTAGACCTATTTCTCTTCCCTTCGTATTTACGCATTGTATTAACTCAAATAACTCAAATAAACAGTGTCGTCACTGTATCTAGGATTATTAAATTCACAACTGATTTTCACTCCCAAAATCTTTATCTTGCAAAAACTGTTTGAAAACTATATCAGAGTAGATATTAAATAACAGCGGGATAGAATGTATCCCTATCTCACGCCCCTTTGAATGTAACATTCGTTAATTAGTTTCCCATCGACTGGTCCGACTTCTTCGTCTTCGAATATAAGTTTTTTTATAATACGTATCGAATGTTCTTTTGTAATCGACGAAAACCACATAAATATTTTACGTTAGTGGTGGCGCTTTTGGAGTACATTTTAGCTGAAAATCTGGTCAAAATCTGATCAACAGCCAAATATCTAGGCCAATCCCGCAATAAATAATGCGAGGAAAAAAATTCAATATGTGGCTCATCAGACATCCTCAGACGATGCCGGATGTTTCATTGTAGCATAAACAATGCAGAGAAGCTCATTTGCCCTTTTTGTAACAAGTCGCTGGTTGGACATATTCTGTTCCTGAGGTTGCATTCTAGTGATGGACAAAAGAAATCATACGGTGCCTGCTTAAATCCTTACAGTGGAAGCGACAGATCATGGACAACTTCCATAAAATAGGTAAAAACTTGCATGATCCTTTATCTAACTGACTAGGTACCACAAGATTGCTTGAGATTTGAAGGATTGGTCAGACTGGCTGCATTCATTCGCTTAACAGAATTCGCCCGCGTATTTAATCACTTGAAAAAAATATTTCGTTTCACAGACGTGAGTGCTATATATTACCATGCCAGATTAGTTTCTGCTGGTTTCTGCAAGCCATCTTCAGGCGTTCTATATTCCTCCAAAACATGGCAGTTGTCAATTTTCACTTTTTTTCAACTTTTGATGCTATTATAGTAATGGTAGGGGAGCAAAGTATGCTAAATGTGCAGTCACTCGAGCGTTATCGGGACCTATTGGGTTGTGAAGAGTAGGTCCAAAAACCAAAAATGTTAAGTAAAGTTTTCCATTTCAGTGGGGACTTTCCAATTTTAATTTAATTTTCCATTTCCAACAATCGTTTTTTAGATTATAGCGCCACCTATCCATAATTCGAAAAAATGTCTCGAATAAAATTACTTATTTACGTTACGTAAGGAATCCAAATCTGCAATAAAAAAAGGGGGCTTCCATTTAAGATTTTAAGGAAACCACCCACCCCACCTCCGTGGGGGTCGTGTTTGGTGCCACTCGATAGATTTTTCAAAAAAATTGAATAAGTGTAGTTTTCAGTTTTTCGATTTGATGTTCATTTCGCGAAATATCGCGGAATTCGTATTTATAATATTAAATTTACCCCCCACTCCTCTCCGTGGGAAGTCGTGTTTGGTATCATTCGATAGATTTTTGAAAAATATTGAGCACGTATTTGTTAGTTTTTCGATCTGTCATTCATTTCGCGAAATATTCGTTTTTTCCTTGTGAAACTTTGGGACTTACCCATTACCTTACACCCCGCTCAAATCGTCAGATTATTTAAGTATACACTGTTTTGCATGTACTTAACTTACCTAATCTTAATCTGACGATTTCGAGTTTTTCTAAGGATATATTTTTTTCGCCCCCCCCCCTTAACGAACCCCACTGCATTAAGAGCCAATATATGGTAGAGGTACATTTTCAGGGTACAAGGTTTCTACCCATGTACCTAATAATCTGACGCGCTCGAGTATTGCAAAAATCTCCGCTTGGGCTCCCCTACCATAAGTTGGATTAGTCGTATAAATATAAAACAATAACGAAAAATCGAAAAGGATTACCAATTTTTGTGAGATTTTAATTCCATAGTTTTTTTATTTAAGTCAAAAATAATGTTACGTAACGCATTGTTCGCACCCCCATTCCCGCCCCTATGAGGCTGAAGCACGACAAATTAGATAAACATAATGATATACATAGACTTGACAAAATTCGTGCTACATAATTTATTAATGCTCCGGTAGCTCTAGTCTCAGAGAATTTAGGAAGTGAGTTCTTACAATAATATTTAAGATAAAGAAAAGACATTATCAATTTTTGGGCGCCATTAATAGATCAAAATCTATTACTATATATTTATATAAGATTTACAAAAAATTACTTAAAATGGTATCCCTCTGTATAGTAACGGTACTTACCCTTGGTGTCTGAGGTAGTCTGCTTGTCCTCTTACAAGAAAGATCAGAGATGGATTGTGCAAAGATAATAATAAGAAATAAGTTTAAAACATAATTATCATTATTTATTCAGGTAGAAAATTGTAAAAAAAACTGATCTGATTAGAAAAATAAAGAAATTAAGTCTTTCGCGTTTCGTTAAAAGTTCGAAAAAGAAAAACAGGAATTATAAAGTTTATCACAAATACCTGGTGAACAATCTATCTGTTGCTGCTGTAGTGCTGGATCGGTTAGCTCTTTAGAGCTCTGGTTGTTGCGACGAACTCACTTTCACTTTACATTTAAAGTACCATTACATAACTGTTATTTATATGAAAAATAAAAATTCCATAGTCTGTTTTATGAAAAGAAAGTAACTGCGTATTTAATTATTAGTGATACATTACACTGACTCGATGATAAAACATACTTTGTTTAGACTATTGTCTTTAGTCAAAAGACCGGGAACCACGTTCCGGTAAGATTGAATTAAGTTAATTTGCAGAAGGCATGCTAAACGGGAGCTACGTCCGCGAAGGTTGAATTAAGTAGTTATTTTTGCAAGAGACATACTAAACGCCGTACTAGGAATACTATTCCATTATTGTACCGGACACAACACAAAGAATATACCGGTATGGTATTTACGACAACATATCGCACTTGTGACTTTTCACTACAGAATCCTCAAGATTCCATTCTGAGCCTAACTCGGCACAGCCAAAAAAAAAATGCACGTCTTTACTGCATGACTTCTAAAACTTAATTCCATTCTTCTTGTCCTAATCTCGGACAAGATTTCTTTCTCGCCTAAATTCACCTCCCTTTCTGACAGCTATAACCTACTTTGACCAATAGTCATCATTCCGAACATTTCCCTACCAATCGGATAGTTGGAAAGTAATACTTAGGCCATCCTATTATGGTCATAAGTTTCTTTTTCAGCCAATCACAATCGCTGTCCTTTTTGTAACCATTTAAGGATTTCCACGAAATTTACTGCGTTGCAATTTCTGTGGGGTTCCTAGATTTCTATAATTCAGACACTTAGCAATATCTCCTATTCTTATTTTATGAGACACATCCTGTTGCAAAGTAAACAACTCCTAGGAAACATGTCTCCGAAGCCCTCTTTGTATCTCTACTTACTGCAATAGCCAAATGACCTACTTAGGCATCTAGCATTTCGTAGAACATTAATCTTTTCGCTTTTGCGGGTGGTCTATGAGAAACGCCTTGGGTGTTACATTACGTCGAATTTCTATCCATAACGACAGGGTCGGACTTTGCGATACTTAGGCTGTGATTTTTTAGCCTGTTTCAAGGCACAGTAACGTTTTACAAGACCCCTACTTAAAAGACCCCTATGAAAAAGAATCTTTTTATAATAATTATAATTATTTCTTCAGGTAATCTTTGTATTATTCTGTATATTTGTGTTCTGCTGTCTACAACAGTGGCGGCTCGTGGTTTTTACAATAAGGGAGGCTATACCTAACTGTAAAATATCTAGACAAATTTGCACTAGCAAAAAAAATCCGCCAATAAATCTAATTTAAGGCCACATTTTTTTGACCATTTTTTATTGACATTTTATAATATCATCATAATTCACAATTTCATAATATCATATCATTTTAAAAATAAACTTACGTGCATAGAAATCAGCCCACTTAAAAATTTGGTCATTTTTGATGTCTCGTATTTCCTAAACCTGTTGGCCGACTTAAGTGATTTTTTAAACATGTTATAGCCTGATTCTTTAACAATACCACTATAATAATATTGTTGCTAAACAGGTAAATTTTCATTGTATACCGGGTGTACCAATCAAACTGTGTTTTTTTTTCTCAAAGTTTGCATCACCCTGTGGAATATTCTAGCCTAGCATTTACAAAATACTGAAATTAAAACCCAATTATAGCATCAGGTTTTCTTAACATTCTGCTTTTTGATTTATTCGTTTATGTTGGATAATTAAAAGTTAGATACTTTAACAACTAGACATGTTCTTCATCAATACACGGTGTTTTTAAATAAGTGCGACAAACTTTAAGGGGTAATTCTGCATGAAAAATAATGACAGTTGGCTTTATAAACGTATGTCCGCAAATGTTTCGTTTCCGAGATACGGGATGTTGAATTTTTTCTTACAAACTGACTATTTATTTATTGCTTTAAAACCAGTTGAGATATGCAAATGAAATTTGGTAGGTTTAAAAGCTAGTTATTGCAGATTTTTTCACATAAAATTAAGAATTTTATATTCATCATTAGCGTGCATACGGGTAATATGATCAGTGATATTACACGTATGCGTTCTAATGGTGAATATTAAAACTCTTACTTGTATATCAGAAAATGTGCAATAACTACGTCTTAAAACCCACCAAATTTCATTAGTATATCTCAACCGGTTTTAAAGCAATAAAATAAATTCTCAGATTGTAAGAGAAAATTCAACATCCCGTATCTCGGAATCGAAACATTTGCAGACATACGTTTATAAAATCAACTGTCATTATTTTTTCATGTAGAATTATCCCTTAAAGTTTGTCGCACTTATTTAGAAACACCCTGTATTGATGAAGAACATGTCTAGTTGTTAAAGTACCTAACTTTTTTATTATCCATCATAAACCAATAATTCAAAAAACGGAATGTTAAAAAAGCCTGAGGCTATAGCTGGGTTCTAGTTTCAGTATTTTGTAAATGCTAGAATATTCCACAGGGTGATGCGAACTTTAAGAAAAAACACAGTTTGATTGGTACACCCGGTGTACAATGAGAATGTACCTGTTTAGCAACAATATTAATACAGTGATATTGTTAAAGAATCAGGCTATAACATGTTCAAAAAATCACTTAAATCGGCCAACAGCTTTAGGAAATATGAGACATCAAAAATGACCAAATTTTTAAGTGGGCCGATTTCTATGGACGTAAGTTTAGTTAGTCTAATCAATGTAAAAGTGTATTACCAAAGTTTGTGTCGTTTATTTGTTAACAATTCTATCACTGTAAGTAGATATGCATATCAAAATAAATAAAGATTTGAAGTTTTGCAGTCCATACAGGTTGAAGGTTCAGATTTTTTAAGATAATCAACTGAATTTTTTTAATTCTAAAAGCAGCCTACTGCGAATCCAAAAACACGGTAAATTACCGATATTTTGCTTTGCATTACAGATATCGGAAAAAGTTATTTGAACAAGTTGTTCGAAATATTATTCTAACCCCACATACCAAATTTCATTACAAAATTCGCACTTTTAGTTTTTTAATTATTGTAGTCAGGATCCTAACATTGCAGCGGAGGCTGCTGGCCGATCAGCCGCGCTAAGGAGACCGGGTCTCCTTAAACGCTGCTGGGCTGCGCGGAGCATTAGCAAGTGAGACTTTGCGGCCAGCAGCCTCCGCTCCAATTTTAGGATCCTGACAACAAATAATGAAAAAACTAAAAGTGCGAATTTTGTGATGAAATTTGGTATGTGAAGTTAGAACATTATTTGGAACAACTTGTTCAAATAACTTTTTCCGATATCTTTAACGCGAAGCAAAATAGCAAAGTAAACAAAACAGTGTAGCATGTGTAAAAAATTTATGGGGAGGCTAAGCCTCCCTTGCCTCCTCTGACCAGCCGTCACTGGTCTGCAATTCTACAGGAATCGATGATTTGTATGGATTCATTTGTGAAACGTTTTCGTGAACTATAATGATAATTTCGGTACGATTATCATGATTATGAAGTACCAACCTTGTCTTTTTATAGTAAATCCTTTATAAAGGTATATATATTGTTAAGATATGTAAAATTTGAATTAATATGGTTTCGATCTTAATATTTTAGAAAAGTTAAAACCTATAATAAAAATATACCAAAATTCATTTCGAAGAAATGAAAGTCAATTATCTTTGGATGGCCGTAGGTAAACAAAATTTAAATAGGGATTAAGTATTTTCTTTGTACAGTTAGTATGATAAGAAAGTGGTTATGTGTTTGGACAATGAGACCGGGTTTCCCAAATGGACTTTTGCGGCGAGGGAACAATTGTATTTAGAAATTTAAATGAATGTAATCTTTGTTTAGATATTAAGAAAGGAAAAAAAAACCGATTGGCATGTAATTAGTTTTAGGAAATTTCTAATGGTAGGGAAAATTGGTGTTTGTTATCTGAAAGGTAGATGGGGATAAAATTGAGGAACTCGGATTGGTGAAGAAGGAAAAAGGAGGGGCTAGGTATGAAGAATGGGAGTTTAGCGAAATGTTAGAGGGTGGAAGGAGAGTCAGTTGTTAAATGATCGTTAAGTCGACTAGTGGTGATCTCTAAGAGTCTCCTGAATTAGTAAGGCAGATAAGTGAATAGTTGTGAGTTTGTTGAAATAAGTGTCCTGACGGAAGCTCATCACGTAAAGCATTGTAAGTTATATTGTTCTACTTATATTCCAAGAGTCACCGTTGCATGCCGGAACGAGAAATAGATTCAGTTTATCGAGAGGAGAAAAGGCTAGCATTGTTTTTTGAAAGATACGTGCATCTGTAGGGGGTCATTAATGACAATAGGCTTGCAATAATTTGTTGCGAGATTGCTGACTACATAGGGGGCTGCTAAGAGTAAATTGTAGGCGACCAGAGACAAGAATTTGGACAACTCATCATCCGAGAGACAGTTTTATTTTTTTTGTAGAATTATTCATAACGCAAATTTCAATAAGTACTTTAGATAGTGGTAGGGTTATTTCAATAATCAGAATAGGAGATATTATTTTTAGAGGATATTGTGAGGGTGAATTTATTTCAATAGATGCTTTTGTACCATATATGTGTTTTATTCCGTTAATCTTTGACCTTATTTATCATATGTAAAGCAAAGGAGATATTGAAGCACGAGAATATAAAACCCTGAGATTAGAGCATTAAATAGTGTGATTAAATCATAAGTGCATCATTAAAATTAAATTTAATTAATTAGTTAATTATCTAATCAAGTGCTTTGAGCACACCGATCTTTGAATATCACATTAACTGGAGCCCAGAACGTGGTGGCTTAAAAATATCGCAGCTTTGCATTTGATGGTAGGGAAAGAGATAAGGAATAACTACAGGTGATCCAGAGATAATTTGACAATTTTTCCAGGTGTAAAAATAATTTTGATTTATGGATTGATCGTAGGTATTGGATATTTACTGCCATTGAATTATTTGATTTTTTTTTACCAATCGTACATTTGATATTTATTTTGAAATTTACTGATTGCATATTTGATATTTGTGGCGAAAATTTATTAAATTTGGGGAGAAATATTTGTCGTGTTCTGCAACTTATAGAGTGTTGTAAAATTTCACATTTGGCGGGGACAAAGAAAACAGTAACGAAAAGAAACAACATGTCGACCACAAGGAGGCAAAGCAAAATGCAAGAAAACAGAGAAGAGGAAAAAATTGTTGAAGTTGGATAATGAAGGAGATACAACGATTATGGAGAGAAAAGAACAGGAATTAACAGGAATAGAGAAACTATTGCAACTGATGCAACTCCAGTCACAAAAAATGGATAGAAATCAACAGGAAACAAAAAGGACAATGCAAGAAAATCAACAGGAATCAAAACGAGCCATGGAAGAAACACAAAGAGAAATATCACAGAGAATAGAACAGAAATTGGAAGAGAATGATGGCAAATTGAAAAAGCGTTTGGAAAAATATGAAAATGAAATGAAAGCCTGTTTAGAAAAAGTTAGAGAAGAAACAGAAAGGAAACTGGAGATGCAACGAGAAGAAATAGAAACTAAAATGAAGGATATTAAGAATGTGCAGAAGATGGAATTAGAACAGTTAGAAAGCAAATTTGAAAATGCAATACAAGAAGACAGGCGAGAAATAGAAGAAAAATTTAAGCAAAACGAAAAACAAATTGCGGAACTCAAGAATCAACAGAATTGTGGAGAAAGAAGGGAAATGATTATCCATGGTACAAGCGACGCGAAAATACAATTTGGCGGGGATATTAGAAAAACACACCCAGTACCATTTGTTAAAAATTTGAGAACCAAATTGCAACATATTAGATATTTTGACGACTGCAAAGAAACAATTAGAAACCATCTGAAAGAAGGAGCAGCGTTATGGTATGAAAGTAAAGAAGATGAGTTTGAAAATTGGACAGATTTCGAAAATAAATTTCTCAACTATTTCTGGGGGAAAGTTAAACAGAGGGAAATCAACCAAGAGCTACAGAATGGAAGATATCACGAGAAAATGGGAATATCGGAGGAAAGATATGCTTTGCAGATATATAACAATTCCAAATATCTAGACTACAAATACTCTACCGAACAACTGGTAGAAATGATAAGCAGACATTTCGAAGAAACGCTGGAGGACCACGTGATTTTGAGAAACTATCAAGATATTGATAGTTTGTGCCAATTCCTTCAAGTAAGGGAAGCAAAACGAAGAGAAATGCGAAACAGAAGACAACATGAACAATATAATGGACCGGCAAGAAGGTATCAATCAAATTATGACCAGAGAAACCGACATGCCCAATCAACAAACGAAGATAGGCCGAGAGAATACCAAAATTACAATAGACAACAAAATTATGATAACAGGAATCACGCAAAAAATAGAACATATGAAAATCACAACAGAAACAGAGATGCACAAAATCCTCCGACTAGGAATACGAACGAACAAAGGGACGGTAGAAACAATCAGAATTTCCAACGACAAAATAGAAGGGAGATGAATCATGTAACAATAGAAAACGAGGAAGAAGATATATGCAATGAATCCAGACAGGATTTTCAATAAAGCATCCACTGAACAAACATAAACAACTCTCCGGTATATTTTGTCATCCGAGAGAGTTTATACAGTTGGCGGGAAATGAAAGACAAAGTTCTAATTCCAATTTAATATTCTTAGATGCATTTATAAAACATAAAGCGATTAAAATTTTGATTGATTCTGGATCGGAGATATCGTTAATCAATAAGAAACTAGTAAAAGAATTAAATTTGGACAGATTTGTGTACAAAATTCCTAGGGTTGTTTTAGTGGGTGCAAACAACAAAAAATTGACGACAGTAAATGAAGGTTTGGGAGTGCGGATCAGAGTGGGAGACAAATACTATATTATGCAATGTGTGGTGATCGAAGATTTAAACCATGATATGATAGCGGGAATTGATGAATTGAGTGAAAAACATATCACCATAAATTTTTCGGAGAATAAACTGGAAATCAGAGCAGAACCAGACAACATAGAAGAAGAAACGGAAATAGAGAGGAAAATAATTGTTGAAAAGATAAATGAACAGGAAAAACATAAAGAAATCAATATGACTGTAGAGGAAAAACCGAAAGTACAAGAAAAAAATCAACCAGAAAAAAAAAGAAGGAAGAAAAAGAAGAAGAGTTCAAAAAGAAAGAAGGAAAACACGGTGGATACAAGAGAAAGACAGGAAATCGAAGATACGGAAGAATTGTCGGCAATCGACGATAAAACAGAAAGGAAGCAGGAAGAAAAGGAAGTTCTCATAAGAGAAATGAAAGCAGTAGAAACATGGTGCTCGGGATACCAAATGGAAATTGAAGATAAAAAAAAAACAGAAGAAGAAATAAAGGATGAGGACAGAGAAGAAATGGCAATAATGGACGAGAATCCAGAATTTTATGAAGAAATATTATGGACAGTGAACACATGCGAACAAAATGAGGATGAAAGAAAATTAAAATGTGGAGAAAACATGGAAAAGGAAGTATAGAAGATTCTAGAAAATTATGGAGATTTGATTAATGAAGAAAGCCGAGTGGGTAAAAATTATGAACATTCTTTTAAAGTTAAAAACTTAGAAAATTTTAAATCCAAGACATATCCAATCCCGTATAAATACAGGCAAAGCGTCGGACAGGAAATTGAAAAAATGATCGAAGACAAGGTGATAGAAAGATGTGACTCTCCATATATCAACCCGATAGTATGCGTTAAAAAATCGAGTGGTGATTTGCGATTATGTTTAGATGCAAGAAACATTAATTCACACACAATCGCGCAATATGAAGCGCCTTTGAACATCGAAGCCATATTTGGACGAATCACAGGGTCACACATTTTTTCCAAAATCGATTTGAAACATAGTTTTTGGTTAATACCTTTGGCAGAGAAATGTCGAAATTATACCGCTTTTTCGATCGACGGAGTGGTATACCGATTTAGGGTGGTACCATTTGGCCTACAGAGTGCATGCGCTGCTTTGGTTCGCGCATTGAACACAATCTTAAATAGGCATGAAGAATTTGTTGTACATTACATAGATGATTTATTAATTTTCTCACCGGATATAACAAGCCATCTACGACATATTCACACTGTGCTAGAAGAACTGGATCAAGCGGGATTGAAATTAAATATTCAAAAGTGTCAGTTTTTCCAAAAGGAAATACTGTATTTAGGATTCAAATTAGACACAAAAGGGATTAGTCTTGCAGAAGATAGAATCGAAATTATAAATAACTACGCTAGGCCAACCAATTTAAAAACATTGCGGGGATTTTTGGGAATGGTAAACTATTTCAAAAAACTAATACCAGACATCAGCACAAAAGAAATACCGTTGATAGCATTACTTAAGAAAAATGTTAGGTGGAAATGGGGAACGGAACAAGAAATGGCTTTCAAAAATTTAAAAGGAGCTTTCTCCACAGCTGTAAGAGTACACCACCCAAGATATGATCAACCTTTCATTCTCCGGACCGATGCTTCCATAACAAAATTCGCAGGGGTGTTATCACAGATCCAAGACGATGTAGAGGTGCCAATCTGTTTTGTCTCCCGTGTAACCAAAACATATGAGAGAAAGTACAGCGTCACTGAATTAGAGTTCGCCAGTGTGTTATTTTGTGTAAATAAATTACGGTTTTACCTACTAGGGGCAAAATTCACCGTTGAAACAGACCATGCAGCTTTGGTACATATAATGAAAAATAGGCTGGTAAATAATAGAATTCATAGGGGCATTCTTTTACTTCAAGAGTATGATTTTGAATTTAAATATATCAAAGGAACTGACAATATCTTGGCTGATGCGTTGACGAGAGATGAACAATTCCGCAAAGAGGACCACAAAACTCTCCACGTTGGCATGAACATAATGAGAGAAGAAGCAGGCTTATTTTCTTTGGCTCAGATCAGGGAAAATCAGGAACAACTGGATGAAAGAGAAAAGCAAAGGGCCGAACAAGAAGATAACTTATATTTTAAGAGGGTCGATGGTAAAGAACTATATGTAATCACGGAACAGATGGCAAAAGAAGTTTTAGCAAAATTACACTGTGACAACGGACACATTGGAAGCAGGAAGGTGTGGCTTATGTTCAGGGAGAACTACATTTGTCGACAGGACTATACAATAGCCAAAGAGATGACTCGAAATTGCGAGACATGCCAAAAGTGTAAAAGTAAGAATTTCAAAAACGAAAACATCACAAAAAACGTCATAGCTCGGAAGAAACTGGATATTGTCGCCATTGATATGTTGAGCGATTTAATAACGACAACACAGAGGAATAAACACATATTAGTTATGGTGGATGTTTTCTCAAAGTATTTAAAACTGTACCCATGTAGAACCACGAAAGGAGCTGAAATACTTCGGAAGATAGACGATTTTATCGAAACAGTGGGAAGACCAGACAATATTTTGTTGGACAATGCGACATACTTTAGGAATGACCGTTTTAAAGGGGAATTAAGAGAGAGAGGCATAAATACAAAATTTGTAAGCATCCGACATCCACAGAGCAACCCATCAGAGCGTTTTATACAAGAAGTCACAAAATTTCTAAGAATTGCTGCGGAAGAACATCATCGACATTGGGACAGAAAAGTGTTTGAAATAGAGACGTATTTGAACTGTGCACCAAATACGGTTACCAAGGAGACGCCTTTATATGTAATGAAAGGAACAATGCCTACGAGACCGTGGGAAGACACCGCCCCCAGACAATACGAAGAAGTGATCGAGGTGGTTCAACGAAGATTGAGACGAAGTGGAGAGAAATATCTCCAAAGGCAAGAGAGGACCCGAAGAAGAAGGCCGGTTACATTCCAGAAAGGGGATAAAGTTTTAGTGAGGGCACTGAGGGTGTCCAATTTACAAAATGGTATTTGTGCTAAATTGATGCCGGTATTTGAAGGTCCATATAGGGTCAATACGGAAAATGGGGTAAATAGTTATGAATTAGCGCATATAGAGACAGGCAAGATACGGGGTATTTTTAACATTCACGACATTTATAAGTATCATGAGTAGAGTTTGGTAACATAATGGAATAATTTGATCCTAAAAAAAAACTTGTGTCATTTAAATAAATAACAGAATTTTTTCGGCAAATCAAATGGCGGGGAGTTGTTAAGATATGTAAAATTTGAATTAATATGGTTTCGATCTTAATATTTTAGAAAAGTTAAAACATATAATAAAAATATACCAAAATTCATTTCGAAGAAATGAAAGTCAATTATCTTTGGATGGCCGTAGGTAAACAAAATTTAAATAGGGATTAAGTATTTTCTTTGTACAGTTAGTATGATAAGAAAGTGGTTATGTGTTTGGACAATGAGACCGGGTTTCCCAAATGGACTTTTGCGGCGAGGGAACAATTGTATTTAGAAATTTAAATGAATGTAATCTTTGTTTAGATATTAAGAAAGGAAAAAAAAAACCGATTGGCATGTAATTAGTTTTAGGAAATTTCTAATGGTAGGGAAAATTGGTGTTTGTTATCTGAAAAGTAGATGGGGATAAAATTGAGGAACTCGGATTGGTGAAGAAGGAAAAAGGAGGGGCTAGGTATGAAGAATGGGAGTTTAGCGAAATGTTAGAGGGTGGAAGGAGAGTCAGTTGTTAAATGATCGTTAAGTCGACTAGTGGTGATCTCTAAGAGTCTCCTGAAGTAGTAAGGCAGATAAGTGAATAGTTGTGAGTTTGTTGAAATAAGTGTCCTGACGGAAGCTCATCACGTAAAGCATTGTAAGTTATATTGTTCTACTTATATTCCAAGAGTCACCGTTGCATGCCGGAACGAGAAATAGATTCAGTTTATCGAGAGGAGAAAAGGCTAGCATTGTTTTTTGAAAGATACGTGCATCTGTAGGGGGTCATTAATGACAATAGGCTTGCAATAATTTGTTGCGAGATTGCTGACTACATAGGGGGCTGCTAAGAGTAAATTGTAGGCGACCAGAGACAAGAATTTGGACAACTCATCATCCGAGAGACAGTTTTATTTTTTTTGTAGAATTATTCATAACGCAAATTTCAATAAGTACTTTAGATAGTGGTAGGGTTATTTCAATAATCAGAATAGGAGATATTATTTTTAGAGGATATTGTGAGGGTGAATTTATTTCAATAGATGCTTTTGTACCATATATGTGTTTTATTCCGTTAATCTTTGACCTTATTTATCATATGTAAAGCAAAGGAGATATTGAAGCACGAGAATATAAAACCCTGAGATTAGAGCATTAAATAGTGTGATTAAATCATAAGTGCATCATTAAAATTAAATTTAATTAATTAGTTAATTATCTAATCAAGTGCTTTGAGCACACCGATCTTTGAATATCACATTAATATATATACCTATTTAAGGTATTTAAGGTATTATTTATTATAAGGTATTTTAAGGTAAATATATACCTTTTATAAAGGATTTACTATTTTTTGTATTACATGGTATACAGCCAACTACAGGAAAACATTTTCCTTGTGGATTTTTGTCTTTTTATATTTTTGCAAGGAAAAATATTTGGAAAGCGAGGTCCAGCAAGAAAAAAAACTTCCTGGTTATAATACCTCAGAATCTGGTTGAACACAATATATGTGCAGCTTTTCCGCTCTGCATAGCGCGGATATAGCTAAGATAAAGATTGCTATGATGATCGCCAACATTCGTCACGGATAGGCACATCAAGAAGAAGAAATAGTTAATTCCTTTAAAAATATATTATGGTGTTTCAATTTATCAATCAAAGATAGAATAAATTTTTTTATTTTTTTAATATAACGCGGGCACATAAATTTGATACACCCTGTATATTGATTTGTAAATATTTATTAGAAGTTAGCTTTCACGCAAGGTGGTTTCTCCTTAATGAGTTTTTCCATGAAATATTAAAAACATTTTTGTAACTAAAAAGTGAAACGAACATTTATTTAGGATTATAATTTTAAAAAAGATTGTTTACGGGAAAAAACCACAGGTAGATGTAATTATTAGTTTTTAGAAAAATAGAGGTAAAGAGAATTGGAATTTTGAATATGTTTGTTTAATGATAATAATATTTAGATAATTTCCGAAAAGTCATAAGTTTTGAGTAGAAGTATTGTTTCATAGAATGACTGGATTTTTCGAATGAAACAGAGGAAAGTGGGGAAGAAGAAATGTCTCTGATTGGTTTGGCAATTTGGAATGGGAAGGAGAGAAGGTTGAATTTTCAGATAGTTTTGGAAAGAGGGATTATTGTGTTACCGGCATTCGAGAAGAGCAGTCAAAAATTTTCGTGAGTAGTTCAGAAGCAAGTACTAGTGGTTGTTTTTATAGTGAGAGTAGCTGAAAAGTGGAACGAGAGACAAATCAAATCGAGAAGAAATACCTCTTTGATTCTGTAAAGTCCAAGAGAGTAAGTTACAAGAATAATCGTTATTAAAATTATTTGTGACATCAAGTAAAAAAAGATACTTGGGTCTCAGGAGATTATTGTTGAGAGAAAGAGAGGAGAGAGTTTTGGAGTTTATTGAACGAGTACTGGCAAAAAGAGGCCTGGCTTGTATTTTGGAGAAATAGTTGCTGGTATCCTGCTGGATTGTTTGCTGAGAACGGAGAGGGCTTTTATTGGTAGCCTAACATAATCAACAAGAAAGAGCTGTTTGGGTCAAGAGGAGACATCATTGTGTGTGAATCAAAAAGGTTAGTCAATAAACTATGTGATAGATTTTCTTTATAATCAGAAGTTAAATTTTTTTACGTAAAAGCATATGCATTTAAGATTCCAATATTTCAAAAATTTAATAGGAAGTATAAGTAATTTGCGAATACCAAATTTGTTTGTTTAGCTTGTTTTTTTATTAAGGGTATCAAGAACAAAGCGATAAATATTTGTTTGAATTAGATTAATTTATATGGTAAAAGTTTCTTTTGGACAGTTAGGCCCACAGGATTTAATTGATAAATTTATAGAGCATTGCTTTTGATAATAAAGGTATTTGTATGTGTTTATGATTTTTCGATTTATTTCCTTTTCCTATTTTATCCCGATAAGGATCAACTAAGAGATACTGAAACCACGAGAAAGGATAAGTATAACCTAAAAAGATTTTAATTAAATATTTTTTGACAAAAGGCACCCTGAGAGTTTTTCTTAATATTTTTATGTATGATTTGCGTTAATTAAATAATTGATCAAATAAATAATAATTAACATAAAAGTAATAGAAAGCAGATCATAACAATATATTGTAGAATTTTACAAACATCATTATTTATTTCTATTAACAAAGCTGAAGCTGTATTATTCATATTATTCTTTAAACAAATCGTCTGTATATTAATATAGATGATCATTAAATCTCAGTTTTTTTCCAAATTTCTACACCAAAATTTTAATTGTGAGTTTTTTGTACTGTCGTTCAAATTATATAAAAATTTGAAAGAATGATTTTCCAATATGAAAATCTTTCATTTACTGACATTAATACTTACTCGAGAACACAATGAAAGAAATTAACTTTGGATGACATTTTAGGATCCAAAATCGGTTCGTCTTTATGTTCGTAATGGCTAACTGTGTGGCTGGTTGATAACTGGGCTCCACATCCAGTTTCTCTACAGTTTCATTTGCTGTATAAAATTGTTGTAAATTAGATATCTGTTCGAAACTCTAGCAAGAATTGTTTTATCTCTTGTAAAGTTTTTAAGGTCAGCTGTATATTCATTGTTTTAGATTGAAAAATTTTTCTAACGAAGTTAACTTTCATCAGAACTTTATACTATGCTTCTTTTCATGAGCATTTTTCAGTGCGTCACAAATGATAGAAAGGAAGGTAAGTCCGTGATAATATACATTTAGTGACATGACATTTTCGTTAAATCTGACAGTTGTCACATTTTATTTGCAATTTGGCATAAAATCAAATCAATTGTGTGTATTGCATTTATAAAATGGTATTTTCTTTGATTTGTATAGTCTTATAAATTGTTCAGATTATATTAGTAGATATATTATATAATTCGCAAATTATTTTATTTTCGATTATGGCGCCATCTATTGACAACTAGAATAAATGTTATAAATGTCACCGACGAAATGTAATCACCGACGTGCTTTTTTTTCTGTCACATACAATTTAATGCGTTAGAAAGAAATCGAAAAACTGTGACGCACTGAAAGATCCTCATGAGAAAAAGCATATAGGTATGTAGGCTGAACAACTGAGCATATGAATGTAAATGTTGATATTTTATCTTCTAAACATCTAGCTTGATAATTTAAATCACGATCTTTATCCTAATGCGTAGTATCACATAATAAAGCATAATAAATTTCTGACAAATTTTTGTATAATGGCTTTAAAGCATCAATTCTGCTGAACCAGCGTGTATTAGATAAATGCTTTAAAGCCAGACTTGCAAAGTGTTGTTTTATAATATCCCAACGTTTGGTAGAAGCTGAAAAAAAATGGGTAAGTGTTTTTTTGATTCACCTAAAATTTTTGTGAAAACTCTAGTGACGCCCCTTAATTGTTGGCGCCTGTGTGCGCCCCACACATTACACACGTGGACGTGGCCCTGTTCGTAGGGGAAAACGAAAACATTGATTTTCCAAGAATCTGTACGCTGTATAAAAAATGTCTTACCTATAAAACGCATTTTGATTTTTGTTGATAGGATATTGATCAAAACATATCGAATTTTTACCGTCGAGTTGCTACAAATTTTATTTAAAATATTTATTTCTCCCGCGTAATTTACTTTCAAAATCGCCGGCCGCTTCAGTTGCGCCATCTAAGCGGTAATGGCTAGATTACTACAATGAGTAAAACAGAAAACAGCTATTAGACTGGTAAAATGGAAATTGTAATGTACCCTAGGATCTCTAGGCTTTTCTGTTTTCCTGATACTAAATCTTGTTGAATGAAGTTAAGTTCACATAAAGCATAAACAGGGTACATAGGTTTTATTTGAATAAGCCACAATTTTAATTTGATGTAAATTTATTTTAACGTTTCGATTACCAGTTCGTAAATCGTTCTCAAAATACCGTGATTAATGCTGTAATGATGCAAATGTCTATGACGAACTAAGGTCTTTTGAACAATTTAAATAAAAACCGTGAACTCCTTGAAGTATATTAATTAACTTCTTCTTCTTCTACGGCACTAGAGCCCAAATTCAGCCTTGGTCTCCTTTATTTTTTGCCTCCACCCTTGATTGTCTGTGGCTGCTCTTCTCCATACACGGACTCCTAAAAGGGCTTGTGCGTTGCTGTTTACTGTGTCTTCCCAGCGCTTTCTTGGCTTTCCAACCGGTCTCTTTCCCTGCATTCCACCATTCAGTGCTCTCTTTGGTAGCCTAACCTCTCCCAGTCTTCAGTGGCGTAGCTAGGGTGGGGCGGAGGGGGCGGTCCGCCCCGGGTGTCACCCGTTCGGGGGTGACACCCGAGAGACCTGCTCACAAAAGAATGAATCGTGAATTTGTAACTTTACCGACTTTATAATCAAAATACAATTCGATATTATTCTGTAAACACACGAAACCGAGAAAAGTCGAGGTCAAAGAGGCATTTCTTTGATTTTTCTGTTAAAAGGAAAAAAGCAGTTGTTTATCTAAATAACGAAATTCTCAAGAAGCTTGAAATTGATGATTGAAGCTTGATCTGAAGTGCCGTTCACAGGAATACAATAATGCAGCTGTGAAGAGCGGCGTACATGGAGAAATACAAGCTATTATTAAGGGCGCAGGCGCAAAATTTCTCGCAAATTTGTTTTAAATGCATTCATTTTGTTTCGAGTCCCGAGAACACTATATTTGGAAAAATTACACGCAGAATGAACGATTGCATTATTACCCGGGGCTGAAAGTCCCTGAAAACTTCTATAATGTTTATTTTAATAAGTTACAGGGGTAAAAAAAAAGAAAATTTAGTGTGATTTTTAATTTTAAATAACTCATTCAAAAGAAACTTTTTGGTTATTTCGGGGGACTTGTGGCCCTAGGTACCTAATAATGTAAACTTCGATTATGCGTTTAAATTTTTCAAAAATACTAATTAGTTTTTTCAGGATTCGAAAAATATGAATTCATTTAAAACACATTGGCGCGAAATTTTGCGCCTACGTTAAAAAGCAAATTCGCGCCTTAAAGCAAAAAACAAAAAGCCCATTTTCGTTGGATGTATTGATCATTATACCAATGATTTTTGTGGCCATCACTCTTTTCCGAACAACACATCCTGAGTAACTTTTTTCGGAACTGTAGAGGAAATTTTCATTTTTTTTCTGATTCCACTAGCTGCTGAGATGGGAAGTGCTTATTGAACACAGCAAATCATCTGTTAAACGACTTTCCACAACGCGTTTGAGTGCTCACTATGCTGCAGTTAAACAGCTGCTCTGTTGGCAGAACATTTTGATAGTTTTATGGCTGCAATTGAGGAACTATGTCATAAAAAAGAAAATTTAGACACCAGAAGTGCATATGGACATACCCTATTGATACCCGACGTGTGTAATTTCACATTTCTTTGTCATCTTTTCTTTTGGAATGATGTTCCAAGAGAAACCAATTTTTGTCAGATTGAATTGCAAAGTAAAGGCATAACCGTTGATCAATCAGCGACCAAAATAGGTGCACTTTACATTGAAGAAAAACGTGGTCATATTATAGATGAAGCAATAGATGTTGCCACGAAACAATATGAGGACGACGACATTCCCACCGAAAAACGAATTCGACGTCAAAAACGAATGTATGGTGACCTAGCTACCGATACAGGACTGACACTTCGAGTCAAACTTCAACAGGATATGTTGGACTGTTTTGACCTATTCAATTTTGAACTCGAAACCAGATCAAAGTTTATTTATAATGTGACTTCATTGTTCGATGTTGTGCAGACACACACTTTGCTTTTCACGAACAGCGAACAATTGAAGTTAGCTGTTTCAACATTTTTTGACTTTACCATGAAGAGGTATCAGAAGCAGACCTTGTGCTAGAAATACCAAGGCTGAGAAGACATTTACAAGCGGCCATTATTACAGCATCTAAATGGTTAGTTGTAGACTTTTTAAGATTCATTGTGGAGTGGGATTTCATGGAATCTCTCCCAAATTTAATGGTTGCATTAAAATTATATATAACCAGTTGTGTATCGGCTACTTCATGTGAGAGATGTTTTAGTAAGCTAAAATTAATCCAGAAATACTTGCGAGCAAAACTGGCGCAAACAAGGCTAAATAACCTCGGTTTATTAACTATAATTCTCAATTATTTCATTATTCAAAACATACGTTTATCGAATTTTCGTTGATTTTAAAAATATTTATTTTTAAGATTTGGGGTGACACCATGGATTACCGCCCCGGGTGTCACCCATGCTAGCTACGCCACTGCCAGTCTTATCACATGTCCGGCCCATTGCAATCTTTGTATTCTAATGAAGTCTGACAGAGGTGTTTCTTTATAAAGTTGATAAAGCTCGTTGTTGTATCGACTTCTGAAGATTCCGTTTTCACTCACAGGTCCTAGTATTCTCCTCAGTACTTTATTTTCAAATGTGTAGAGTTTGTTTTTGGATGTTTCTTTCAGGACCCAGGCTTCATGCCATAGCATGTCATTGGTCGAATTAAGGTTTTATATATTCTCTTCTTTGTATTTCGGTTGACACTTTTAGACCGAAATATATGGGAGAGGCCAAAATAAGCTCTGTTTGCCTGCGTTATGCTCTTCCGTATTTCTCCATCTTCTGATCCATCGGCATATATTTCTACTCCTAGGTATGTAAACTTTCCAACCGTTTCAATGTCATCTTCATGTATAATGTTTTGTGGGACTCTATTTCTTCTCGTCTGAGTCATTATTTTTGTTTTTTCTGTGTTAATTTCCAGACCTAGCATTTTTGTTTGTGTTGTTAACTCTGCGTATGTTTCCTGTGCTCCTGTTGATGTTCTACTCATAATATTAATATCATCGGCATAAGCGGCCAGTTGAACCGTTCGGTTGGTCAGTAGGTTTCCTCGTCCAGTTTGCATTTGCCTAACCGCATACTCCAGTGACAGGTTAAACAATGTTGCGGCCAGCCCATCTCTCTGCTTTAGTCCCTGCGAAATTTTGAAAAAGTCTGTCCAGTGGTTTTGTATTCGTACACATGCCTGAGTTTCATCCATTGTGGCTTTAATGAGTATTATAAGCTTGTGTGGTATTGCCAATTCAGCCAATATAATATAGTATAGTTTGTTCCTTTTGACTGAGTCGTATGCCTGTTTGAAGTCTACAAACATGTTGTGCACATCAATATCGTGTTCCCACATTAATATTGTGAACATCAAGAACTGTTTCACTGTAAATATTTGATCCAGTGTCGATCTTCCCCGTCGGAAGCCCATCTGATACTCTCCAATAATATTTTCTGCTAGTGGTTGGAGCTGGAGCCGCTGGTTTATAATATACGTGAGGACTTTATATGCTGTACATAGTAGAGATTCCACGGTAGTTTTTGCACTGGAGTTTGTCTCCTTTTTTATAGATCGGGCATACTATACTTTTCTTCCAGTCGTCGGGTATTTTCTCTTCTTGCCATATATCTTTGATGAGCGCGTGGATGTGACTTGCTAGGTGATCGCCACCTACCTTATACAGTTCTGCTGGTATTTCGTCAACTCCCGGAGCTTTATTGCTTTTCTGAGCCTTAATAGCTTCGAGAACTTCCTTTATGGTTGGAGCTTCTACTCCATTCTCTTCTACGTAGTTCATACCCATTTCATCTTCCATATCTACTTGTGTTACAAGTAGGGTCTGAAAATAATGCTTCCAGGTTTCTGTGACCTTCTGTTGGTCACTGATTATTTGCCCACTTTCATCTTTACATAGACTTGTTAGAGGTTTATACCCACTTTTATCTTTTTTTAGGTATTCGTAAGCCCCTCTAATTACGTTGTTTTTGAAATTTTCTTCCATTTTTTCTATTTGTCCATTTTCATAGACTCTCTTTTTATTTCTACATATCTTGTCTGCTTTCCGTCTTGCGATTTCAAATAATGTTCGTCTTTCCCGTGTTCTTCTTGTTATGTACATTTTGTGTGCTTTATTTCTTTTCTCTATTGCTTGTCTGCACTCGTCATCAAACCATGCTCCTCTTCTCTCCTTTTTCTTGTTTCCCAGGGTGGACGCTAAAGAGCAGTCTTTTACAAAGTGACCAAATCCTCATAAATATCTTTATCGCTAGATTCGCGTACCTACCGCAACAGTGCTCGAAAATTACCATCATTCTGAAGTGGTGGTTCAGAATCTGGTGTAATGTGGATACGTTCCGAATTTGTTTTTTCTCTTAAAGGTGGTATTATACCTTGTTTGCCGCGTATAAAGATGTAGAGTGGTATTTGCCCTCGGTATGGGGTTGGTCAGCAGGAATATATTTATTTGCCTATAAGAACTTTATTGGTTGTTAAATACAGTTGTTTAATATGGATAGTAATCAGCTGATGACAGCTCTCATCATATATTACTCTAGTCTAGGCGGCAGGCAACCACAAACCTAACTGAATCTCTCGCAATCTAACTAATAATAATCCTCGTATTATTTCGCCTGTATCTATTTATTAGATCGATATGTTTGTATATATTTTCCACTTTTATTTCTATGTCAATTTTATATACATCATGATATAATAATTATGTTTACTGCTTACTCAGTAGGTCAGCTGGTCAACAACGTGTCATCAAAAAAGCGTGTATCTCACATTCGTGGTACACATTGATAGTCTGTTATTTAACTTTCTATATAAACAATATCGTAATAATTTAAGTATTTCCTATTTTAAAAGGATTTTAGAATTATCTGAATATTGAGTTAATAAATATTGTACATCCGCAAAAAATAATTGTATCTTTGACGATAGTGATTAGTTTCTCTCGGTTCCTCTATTCAAGGGCGGATCCAGGGAGGGGGCCATGGGGGCCATGGCCCCCTCCGAGAATTTAAAAAAATATAAATTTAACTATTTGCAGTTCAAATGTTTTTAATTTCAAACGCATATATATGTACAAGACAGGGGATTAATATGTTTTCTGGACAACAAAAAGGAAGTAACGGAAGCTTAAAGAATGACTTTTCAAGCTTAAAGAAGCTTTTAAGAATGGTTTTTTATAAATTAAAATGTTGATAATTTTACAAAGTGCCAATTATTGTTAGAATAACCTTGACAGCCATCAAAATCGTATAAATTTCCATATTCTATACACACAAAGAATAAAAAAGAAATGAAGCGTTACTTGGGCCACTAGCACTTAGAACAAAGGAGTTGGTTGGTATTTTCTCACAGTCAAAAGGAATTGTTTTACAAGTATTGCGTTTTATTTTTCTAATGAAAAATATGGTCACAATAACTGGATGATAGCTCAAAGCCTTGTCACGAAACCTTTAACATCTTTCGCCAAACTCATGAGCAAAGACGGAGCCATATAAACCCATGAAAAAACATCCTACCACCAGGAGTGCGTTCAGGTTGAGCTGGATTTTCTACAAAGTTATAGCGACCCTCAAAAGTCAGTCATTAACCAGATAGACTCGCAGAGGTCTAAACAGATACAAAAAAATAAAGAAAGACTACGACCAATAGCAGGGGCTATAGTGTTCTTAGTTCGACAAAATATTCCTCTAAGAGACCATCGTGACGATGGCCTTCTGCTTCTGGACGAAGATGCTGGACTTAGCAATGAGGGGAATTGTTAAGGTTTAAAATTGCATCAGGAGATAAGACTCTTAAATAACACCTATCGACAGCATCTTCCTGAGCAACATACATTAGTAGCAGCAGTCAAAATCAATTAGTAACATGTTGCGATAAAGAAATAATTCAACAAATAATATTTGACGACCGACGTATCCCACGTGGAACAGCTTTATCTAAATTTGAGATACATACACAATATGTAATAACATTCGTGAAGACTTTGTCAAATTCATTGATGCTTATGAGAACCTAAAAATAATTAGTGAAAATCAAGAAAGAGGGAATTCTATCCCAATTGCCAAAAATAGTATTAAACGTGTTGAAAGAACTGCATTTGGATCCGAAGAAATGTGTAGGAATCGGTACTACGGCAGGAATGGTGAGTTTTATGGCACTTCTCACACACGGTAAAAGTGTGTGAACAGTGGCTTAAAACTCACCATTGTAACCCTAATTTTTAAAAATTATCCCCCGTACCTCCGGTACTCCTCCCCAAAAATATTTTGTGGCCCCTCCCGAAAATCGTTCCTGGATCCGCCCTTGCCTCTATTGCTGTCTCTGTCTTTCAGAAAACAACTGCCCATGGATTAAAAAAGCCTAGTTAGTCCTTTATTTTTATGAATGCTAATATCTAAACTTTTCCGGTAGAGGGGGAAGGGGGATTCAAAACCCAAAAGTTTGTGGACAAAGAAAAAAATTCAAAATGCACATAAATTTAACAATTTTATTTATAAATTAATAATCAGATGACAATATAAACCATTTTGCAAGTTTTAATAATTACATACAACTAAAAATAGGTACACAACTCGATATTGCATCTACGTAGACATAAAAATTTGAAATTGTTTTATATTTCATTCTTGAGCATTTTCTAAAACGAAAATAACATAAAAATAAAATAAAATATATGGTACAGGGACAAGCTGAAATCATTCTTTTCACAACCTACTTAACAGTTAAAAAAAGTTTTAAAATTAAAACAACATAATGGTTGATTTATAAAATGGTTTCTGCTTGTGTATGTAAATATAAACAAGTTAAATGAGATTAAAAGCGTTGTTTGAAAGCTTTTTGTGGCATCTAGATACTTTTTTTAAATCCAGTTGGTAATTTAATTAGTAACATTTCCGAATAAAAATTTTAGACAAATTATAGTTCTAAATTAAGTAGGTAGTAAGATATACATATTGTTCTGAAACTATTTCTTTGTGGCATCTTATGCAATTTACCGTTTTACTTGAGAAATAAGCCACAATTTAAGTTGGGAATTAAATTTATTGACGCTTCGACTTCCACTTCGTAAATCGTTATCAAAATACAAAATATTAATCAAATAAACAAAATCTGTTTAATTTATTTATATTTTGTATTTAGTTTTGTTTAAATTGTGTAAAAAATTTGTTTAATTTATTTATATTTGTATTTAGATAATGATTTCCGAAGTGGAAGTCGTCGTTGTCGCCGCCAATAAATTTAATTTCCAACTTAAATTGTGGCTCATTTCATAAGTAAAATAGTAAATTGCATAAGATATACATAGCGTTAAAAGCGTTAGCCGTCTGATCGGACTATGAAGGAACAGTGTGGCAAGGGATAAGGGCTTGTGGCTCAGTGATACTCCTTTTTGAGCATTTTGCCCATTCTGAACACGTGTCAATTATTTTTTTGGTATTGATGATAGACATGTTATAGACACCATTATTCAGAAGATGATAGTCATTTGATTATATAAAAAAATTTAAAATTGGCATATTACTTAGCCTCGCCTAACATAACCAATAATCAACCTATCAAAACGGAGATACCCATTCTTAATGCAAAAAAGAAAATACAATAGAAAAGGAAGATAACAGTAGAAACAGTAGTATCAAATATACAGTGATGAGTGCGTCAATAAACAACAAAATAACGGAAAAGACGGAAAACATAATAAGTTGCGAAATAAAAAGAAATGAAATTAGTAGGGGTGGGAAATTATCAATAGACACCTATAAATTTACGATGATAGTTTAACACCTTTAGACGTACTTGAGTCAAACTGTCACAGGAGAATTTAAAAAAATTCTTAAAAAAATTCTCCTGTCACAGTGGTAGTTGCCAAACTCCTCCAAAACGTCTAAAAATTGTAAACTATTAATATAACGTAAATTTATAGGTTTTTCATTGAAAAATTCCCACCTCTACTAGTTTAATTTTTTTATTTCACAACGTATTATGGTAAATGGAAGCAAACAAGAAAAATAGTAATAAAACCATAGAAGAAAGGTATGAAGATACTGAAAAATACACCAAAAGTCAAATTATAAAAGGAATTTTCAACTTCACAACTACCATTTTTTAGCCTTCAAAACTACTTATACAACGATACCATCAAATAAAAGAATTCAGTTCGCGAAACATAAAATTTTGAAAACTTTTACTTGTAATTACTAATTGATAGGTAGAGTGAAAGAAATGCGAGGTAGAAGAATACCTTTAGTGTTAAGTGTTGAAAATTCAGCGAAATTTCTTCCATTGGCAAGAAATATAGAAAGGTATAGATTGAGTATATTTATAAAGATTTGCATACAAAAAAGCCTACAAGGAAGAAGCATTTGAACGAATTACTACAGAAAGTTAAAGTAAATTATAACGTCAATAAAATAAAATTTAATTAAAATAACCCTGATATACACTAGTACATCAGCCAACCATTAAAATGTAGTAACTTCAAAAGTATAAAATTCTAACAATTATGTATGTGGGCACATTTGGGCTATAAATTTGGGCTGGTGGTTTTTCTCGAAAAAGGTTGATTTCATACCCACACGATGAAACTTGTGGACAAATGATGCCAATATGATATGTTTAAAAGTTTACCGAAAATTTTCCATAGCAACATTTATATTAATTTATAACAATTTTTAAACACATTATAAAAATTTATTTTTTCTTATTTTAATTTCAATAATTTGGGTTATTTTAAGACGAAAGTTATTCTTGTAATTTTTTGTAAAATACCTACTTTAAGCCTAAAATGCAAATAAGCCATTAAAAATGCCGAAAAGGCCGATTTTGGCTTATTTTGAGACCATTTTTGAATAGGTTGGATATTGAATTAAAAAAAAAAACCAAAAAGAAAATATGATGAAAGCTGAGTCCAGTAATTTCAAAATGCGAAATTCCATTTTCATTTTTTTTATGGCATAGGTCAGTTTAAAAATCCATAAACAAATTGATATACCGTTGCGTTTCGGGATATATAGTCCAGACAAATATCTGAATTTTAACGTTCCAAACCCATTAATAATTTTTTATCCACAAACTAAATCTTGTTTTATAATCAAGAGAATATGATGCTACAAAATTAAAGTAAAAAGTTTACCCAAAGTTTACCACGGGAACTTGCTTGTTTATAACAATTTTGGAACAAATAAAAAAATATTAAAAGCCAATATTAGAAACCAATTTATTCTTTTGGTTACTTATAACAAGTAGGTTAGCGTGGTAAACTTCAGGTAAACTTTTAACTGTAATAATATAGAATATAGCATCATTTCTTTTAAATAAAATAAGATTCAGCTTGTGGTTAAGAAACAAACAATGTGTATCAAACGTTAGAGTTCAGGTGTTTGTCAAGTCTATATAATATCTCGAAAGGCAACGGTATATCAATTTGTTTATGGATATTTTAATATGACTTTTGCATATAAAATCTAAATAATATTGCGCATTTTGGAACTACTTGACTTAAGCTGACAACACATAATTTTTGTTGTTTTAAATTCGATGTCCAACCTATCGAAAAATAGCCTCAAAAAACATCAAAATTGAGTTTTTTCGGCATTTTTAATAAGTAAGCATTTTACGAAAAAATCACAAGAATAAATTATGTCTTAAAATAACCCAAATTAATAAAAGAACGTGGTCTGGAAGCAAAAAGGAAAATTTTTATAATTTGTATACCACTTCAATATAGCATATTGCCATTGGCCTCATAATCCATTGATTAAAATAATTTTTAGCTTTTATGTATAAAATAGACCTTTTTCTGCAAAAGCCACCTGCCTAATAGCATCACGATCAATGGCGTAGCTAGGGTGGGGCGGGGGGGGCGGTCCGCCCCGGGTGTCACCCCTTCAGGGGTGACACCCGAGAGACCCGATCACAAAAGAATAAATCATTAATTTGTGACTTTACTCACGTATCAATCTAAAGTTCGATATTATTTTGTGAACACACGAAACCACAGTATAAATAGGGACACTAGAACTGCTCTGAGAAAAATTGGAAGTAAAATCGTAAAAAGAAGTAAAGAAGTAAGAAGTAAAAAAGGCGCATGGCGACCGCGCAAGGTTCCCAGTCGCTAGACCGCTAGAGTACCACTCTCGCATTGCTACGTACCGGTTAACTTCCGGTAGTACTTCTTGAGATCAAAGTGCCTACATAGAAGAAATTTTACTGTTCCTCTTTATACTGTGACGAAACCGAGAGAAGTCGAGGTGTAAGAAGCATTTCTTGGATTTTTTTCCGTTAAATGGAAAAAAGCAGTTAATCTAAGTAACGAAATTCTCAAGAAGCTTGAAATTGATGGTGTAGAAATATTATGAAATACCGTTCACAGGGATACGATAATGCATCTGTTATGAGCGGCGTACATGGAGGAATACAAGCTATTATTAAAGCAAAAATCAAAAAGGCCATTTTCCTCGGATCTATTGATCATTTAATTAATTTATGTGGCCAGCACTCTTTTGCACAAAACACATCTTGTATAACATTTTTCACAACTGAAGAAGCAATTTTTAAGTTTTTTATGTGTTTCCATTAGCTGCTAGGAAGTGCTTATTAAACACAGCAAAACATCTGTTAAGCGACTTTCCACAACGCGTTGGAGTTCTCAGTCACTGCGCACTATGCTGGCTGCAGTTAAAGTATTGGCAGAACATTTTTATAGTGTTGTTCCTTCAATTTACAAAGTCTCTCATCAACAAGAAAATGTATACACCAGAGGTGCCACACATAACCTTATGCCCGCTTTGTATAATTAAAGGCATTGATCAATCAGCGACCAAAATAGGGGTACTTCGTCTTTATATTGAAGAAAAACATAATCATATTATAAAATAAAGTAATACATATATTTTGCAACGACAAAATATGAAGACGACGACATTTCTACCTAAAAACTCTACACTTCGAGCCGAACTTCAAAAAGATAATATTATGTTGAAATGTTTTGACATTCAATGTTGAACTCGAAACCAGATCAGTCCATCCATATGGCTTTTTTGTTCGAGGCTGTGCAGACACACACTTTACTTTTCCACGAACAGTAAAACATTTTGTGACTTTTACCATGAAGAGGTATCAGAAGAAGACCTCCTGTTAGAAATACCAAGGCTTAGAAGACTTTTACAAGCGGCCAATATTACAGTATCTAAATGGTTAGCTGTAGACTTTTTAAAATTCATGGTGGAATGCGATTTTATGGAATCTCTCCCAAACTTGGTCGCCTTAAACTTGTTTATGACCATTTTTGCATCGGTTGCTTCATGTGAGAGAAGTTTTGGGAAGCTAAAATCAATCAAGAATTACTTGCGAGAAACAATGACGTCAACAAGGCTTAATAACCTCGGTTTATTAACTATCGAACGGAGCAATTAATGTTAGGAGAATGGAGCGGTCAATGTTAGGAATAACAATGCGAGACAAAATCAAAAACGAAGAAATTAGCAGAAGAACAAAGGTGACTAACGTCATCGAAAGGATAGCCAGGTTGAAGTGGAGATGGGCAGGACACATAGCCAGAACGACAGATGGGCGATGGACGAAGAGGTTACTGGAATGGAGGTCAGGAGAAGACAAGAGAAGCGTCGGTCGACCGCCTACAAGATGGACTGACGACTTAAGAAAGCTAAAAAAACTGGATCAGAGCGGCGCAGGATAGATGGAGATGGAAACGAGGGGAGGAGGCCTATGTTCAGCAGTGGACTATTGAGGCTGGATGATGATGATTAACTATCGAACATGAAGCAACACAAAACATAAATATAGAAAATGTGATTTCAGAACTTTTCGCTAGTAAAGCTAAAAAAATATTTTAATTCATTCACATAGTGTAAAACAAAAAAGTAAATAAACTATTATATAGAACTGCCGGGAACTAGGTAGTGGTAGCTCGAGATAGGAGACATGCAGAAACTTAAAAGAGGCCTATGTTCAGCAGTGGACGATAGAGGTTAGACGACGACGATGATATACTATTTACTGCAGTTTCGTTAACTATAATTCTTAATTTTTTCATTATTCAAAACATACGGTTATCGGATTTTTAGGATTTGGGGTGACACCATCGATTACCGCCCCGGGTGTCACCCACCCTAGCTACGCCACTGATCACGATTACAGACTCTGAGCACAATACTCACTAGTATAGGTATAGCAGATTACATTACAAAGTTTAAAATAAAAATAGTTAGTTGTAATTCAAATATGTTTATATAGGATTCAGCAATAATTATTGTAATAAAAATTACATTTTGTAATTTATTATTGTTTGACGTTTCGATTTCAACTACGAAAATCGTTAAAAAAAGTTGTTTGGAGGTTATGCTTTTCAAATTGACGGGTGACTTACATGGCCTCGATCTTATAGACAAATAACCATGCTTTTAGTGTTTGTTCCCAAGAATGATAGCAAATTCTGATTATTTTGTGTGTTTATGTATTATGTGATTATGTATTCTGTGTGTATGCATTATATGTTTATGTATTGTTTGTTGTACCTATATACAGGGTGTCCCGAAAATATTGGTCATAAATTATATCACACATTCTGGAGTCAAAAATAGTTCGATTGAACCTAACTTACCTTAGTACAAATGTGCTCATAAAATAGTTACAGCCCTTTGAAATTACAAAATGAAAATCGATTTTTTTCAATATATCGAAAACTATTAAAGAGTTTTTTATTGAAAATGGACATGTATTATTCTTATGGCAGGATCATCTTAAAACAAAATTATAGTGAGATTTATCCACTCCATAAAAATTTAATGGGGGTTTTGATCCCTTAAACCCCCTCAAACTTTTGTGTACGTTCCAATTAATTCATTATTGTGGTACCACTAGTTAAACACAACGTTTTTAAAACTTTTTCTCTCAGTATTTTTTCGATAAGCGAGTTTTTATCGAGATACGGCTTCTTTCTTAATATATTTACATAAAATTTTTATGGGAGTTTTGTTCCTTTAAACCCCCCAATGTGTACGTTCCAATTAAACTATTATTGTGGTACCATTAGTTAAACACGGTGTTTTTAAAACTTTTTTTGCCTCTTAGTCTGTTTTGGATGTCACCTTTTATCGAGATGTGGCTTCTTTTTCAAAATATACCTAAAAATGTAAATTATAAATAGGTACATTTTCATATTATTAACAGGTCTCTATTATCGTACTTAACCATATACAAATATGTGGTGGGTTAGATAAACATTCAAAATATCTCGATAAACACTGGCTTATCGAAAAAGTCCTAAGAGGCAAAAATGTTTTTAAAACAGTGTGTTTAACTAATGGTGCCACACTAATAATTAAATTGGAACGTACACAAAAGTTAAGGGAACAAAACCCCCATAAATTTTTTATGGGTTATACAAATTTCACTTAAATTTTTATTTAAGATGCTGCTGCCATAAGAATCCCAAATGTCCATTTTCAATGAAAAATCTCTAAGAGTTTTCGATATATGAAAATAATTGATTTTCATTTTGAAACTTCAAAGGGCTGTAACATTTTTGTGTGCACTATTGTATATAGGTAAGTGAGGATCAATCAACCTATTTTTGGCCCTAGGATCTGTGGTATAATTTATGACCAATCTTTTCGGGACACCCTGTATATTAAGTATAATAATTATACCTATAAAATCTATCCCTGATTTAATAGATAAATATATAATAAACATAATAATAAACACATAATGCATAAACACATATATAAAAATACACAAACTAATTAGAATTTGATATCCTGAGGGAACAGCATTTTCAGAATTTTTAACTAAAACCATGACTATTTGTCTACAGGATCGAGACCAATTATGTCACCCTTTAATTTGGAAAAACGTAACTTCCAACAACTTTTTTAAATAATCTTTTTTAAACGATTTCCAGAGTGGAAATCGAAACGTCAAATAACAATTTTAAAATGTAATTTTCATTACAATCAATTGTGGCTTAATCCCCATTTAATCATGATATTTAACCTTAGGCACCACTAAAGCCACTGAAAAATGTCAGAACCATTTTATGAAATGTAACGTGTCTATTTAACATGTTAACAACCATGTTAATGACTTGTTCACGACCATTTTATGCCGCCGAGTCATTAATCTGTCAAATAAATGCCACATTTATTTTTTCGAGCCATTGCAAATTTATTCTGTTATCAAAAATATTCAAACAATTCCAAATTTCTCAATCAAGGAACTAACGTACTCACTATTTAAAAGATCTATTAAAAAATATACGCTTTGTTATAATATAGATACATAGTAATATACATAAACCTTTAAAATCATCCTCAGGATATACAATCTTAACATTTACACCTTACTAAATATTATAATATCAGTCTTTTGAGTAGGTACTAAATTACAAAGCAAAACCACATCTCTTCTTAAGAAGTGAATAAACTCACAAAACTTCTTAATTAATAAATAACGGTCATATTTCTTATATCACAGATTTCAGTCCTAGACCGAGCGGTCCGTTATGTTTCTTTTGTTTTTCTTATGGTCTTCTTAACTTGGAATAACCATTTTCCAACACGACTTTACTGAAGAGTTCTAACCGGCTCTGTAGACGGTCTTCTTCAGTAAAAGCAGCATTTCTTGAAGATGGCTTCCTTTTGGCAACGGTGAATTCACGGAGAGTACTGAATACTAAAACCAAAATGTTATAGTTAGATATACAATTCATTTATTTGTAAAATGGGACATAAATATTGTAAAAAACATGAAAGCTATATGAACATGATTCGAGAAAGGACCCCGCAGAAACCTTATGGGAAATGGCTCTCTGTCAAATGCTCTGAAACTTTGGGTTCTGGTAGTCCTTGATGTGTAGAACATAAGACTCAATGGGCGCGTAGCTCCAAAAAATCATGGTTTTAGGATATAAGCTTCTGAAGTTAGAGGTACAGTGAGGACGTTTGAGTTGTAATAAATTCATTTTCTCGAGAATGAGCGACTCTGGTGATAAACTACAAATCAGGTCGATTTTTATTTTTAAATTATAATTTTTTGGCATATATATCATACTAGTGACGTCATCCACCTGGGCGTGATGGCGCTCTCGATGATTTTTTTAAATAAGAATAGGGGTCGTGTGATAGCTCATTTGAAAGGTTATCCCATTCTCTATTCAATAATATAAACATTAACATAATTATTTATACAGGGTGCACAAAAAATTTTTTTGAATTAAATTAATTGGGACAAAAAGAAGAATGTATATAATTTATTTAATTCGAAATACATTTTACTGTTGTCTGAAAACAGGAAAAAATGGTTATTTGATAAATAAATATTGTTTTTCGCTTAAATTCAATATTAAAGCAGCCACGCACCTACCTCTTAGCAGTTTGAACATTTAATTTAAGCGAAAAGCAATGTTTATTGATCAAATTAACATTTGTTCTGTTTTCTGACAGCAGTAAAATGTATTTCGAATTAAATAAATTATATTCTTCTTTTTGTCTCAATTAATTTAATTCAAAAAAAAATTTTGGGCACCCTGTATAAATAATTATGTTAATGTTTATATTAGTGAATAGATAATTAAATAACCTTTCAAATGAGCTATCACACGACCCCTTTCGTTTAAATCAAATGTTCAAACTGCTAAGAGGCATGTGGGTGGCAGCTTTAATATTGAATTTAAGCGAAAAACAATATTTATTTATCAAATAAATATTTTTTTCTGGTCTCGGACAACAGTAAAATGTATTTCGAATTAAATAAATTATATACATTCTTCTTTTTGTCTCAATTAATTTAATTCAAAAAATGTTTTGGGCACCCTGTATAAATCATATTGTTAATATTTATATTATTGAATAGAGAATTTAATAACCTTTCAAATGAGCTATCACACGACCCCTATTCTTATTTAAAAAAACGGATGACGTCACTAGTATGATATATATGCCAAAAAATTATAATTTAAAAATAAAAATCAATCTGATTTGTTGTTTATCTCCAGAGTCGCTCATTCTCGAGAAAATGAATTTATTCCAACTCAAACGTCCTCACTGTACCTCTAACTTCAGAGGCTTATATCTTAAAACCATGATTTTTTGGAGCTACGTGCCCATTGAGTCTTTTGTTCTACACATAAAGGACTACCAAAACCCAAAGTTTCAGAGCATTTGACAGAGAGCCATTTCCCATAAGGTTTCTGCGAGATCCTTTGTTATTAAAGGTTTAAAAAACCAAAAAAGCATTTACAAAGCATTGTCTAGTAATTTAATCTATTGATGCAGGCAATAAAAATATTATAGGCAAAACCCATTTAATGTTTCTACCTTAAAGGTAATCCAAAGTCCATCAAGCAAGTAAGTAAGAGCTGTTTCCGAAGTGGAAGAAGAGGATCTAAATAACCCCCGGTGTTGGCCGCGCAAGAGTCGACAAAGATCCAGATCTAAAGATAGTCCGGGAGAGGCTGGGTAACGGAGCTCGGCCACAGTAGTAGGAGATTGACAAATATGAGCAAGCATTAAAGGGATATTGGCTTCAATGGGACTCCTTTTGTCTGGGAGATGACGTTATCACTTGTAAATTGAAGAGTCCAGACGGAACAAAAACAGTGCCCAAGTTGTTCTATCAAGGATTTGTGTAGACTGGCTTGGTTTAAATGAAGTGACCAGTGTAATCACATGAACAAAACGAGATTGAGGGAAAAACTCAAACAGTATATTATCGGGACTCCATGGGAACGAGTTGCTGTCCACATTCTGCGACCATTTCTAGTAACAACATAAGGAAAAATGTATTTGATGGTTGCTATGGGCTATTTTTCCAGATGGCCAGAAGTACTTTCACTATCCAACCAAGAAGCAATCACAGTTGGTGAGACCCTGAACATGAAAGTCAGATACGGGGACAAACTGGTGCCTCTATTTCTGCTAGCCTACCGAAGCTCCCAACATAAAGCAAGTGGTTACAAGCAATGGTATTAATTGGTTGAGACATGAAACTTCCCATCGACCTTCTACATGACAATTTACCATACGGAGAGGCGGACCAAGAGACATTCCCCAAGTATGTCATCGACCTAAAAGATCGAGTGGTAAGGGTCAATGATTTCGCTAGGAATAAGCTAACTCACCAGTAACCGGATGAAGGTTAGGTTCGATCAGAAATCCACTCCCGTCAGCTTTAAGGAAGGCGATACAGTCTGGCTATACCAACCAAGAAAAGGAAAGGTCTGAGTCCCAAGTTGTGGCGGCCTTCGGAACACTCTCAGAATTTCCAAAGATCGACGCCAAGTAAATTACCCGTCAATTTGGGAATCATAACCGCCAAACAGCTCACTATTTTAAAATAATCTTTTTTGAAAACGATTTTCAGATGAGTAATAATCAAGGCCAATTTGCAAAACTTAAAAAAGTGAAAACTATAGAATACTCATATTGAATACTCAATTAAAGCTGGCAGATGTATTCCCTGAGCCCTCCATTGTTCAACTTGATCATGGACCAAATAATAAAAAAAGTACGAACTAAAAATAGATGACAAATGGAAGAAAACAACTTAAAATAATGCAGACAGATTAAATAATAAATATGCAGACGGTGCAATACTAATCTCTCACAGTAAAGATGATTTATACTGTCTTCTTCTTGCAGTACCGTCTCCTATCGGAGGTTGGCTACCATCACAGCAATCTTAACTTTGTTGGCTGCAGCTCTGAACAACTGTATTGAACTGCACCCATACCACTCCCTTAAATTTCGCAACCAGGAAATCCTTCTACGTCCCACATTTCTCTTTCCCGAGATTTTTCCTTGGATTATGAGTCTTAACAGAGAGTACTTTTCTCCTCTCATTATGTGGCCTAGATTTTTTCTTTTGTATGGTTTTTATGACTTCGCATTCCTTCCCCATCTTCAGTAAAACATCTTGATTTGTTACTTTTCTGTCCATGGTATTTTCCACATTCTCCTGTAACACCACATCTCGAATGCCTCAATGTTTTTGATGTTTATCTTTTTCAGTGTCCAAGCTTCCATGCCGTACAGCAGAACAGATACTGTATGCTGCACCAATTTAATATAACCGCCAAGAAATTTAACACGTTAATTTCCCCACAAATACAAAGTGCATGGTTATAACAGCAAATCTACTAAGAAGTAAATTAGAGCTGGTGGGTCAGATAATAGAACAAGTGATGGCATTTAATAATTTAAATATCTGGGTATCACACTATCTAGCTACGCAAAGCTCGAAACAGAAGTGGAAGAACAAGTTAATAGAGCAATAAGAGCCGATTTGTTTCTAGGAAAGAATGCTAGAAACAGCAAAGATAAAAATCCTAAGAAAAATTCATGGTAAGACACTATGGGACAGAGTTAGAAGTATAGATATACGATGGAGATGCAAGGCGGAGAACAACAATGACTGGGTAAGAAATAGAAGAGAAGAATGGAACGAAAATATAAGCCAAACGACAACAAATAAAGTAGTACAGACGGCGAGAGACGGTTCTCCAATAGAAGGACGATCAGTGGGAAGGCCATTAAAACAGTGGAAAAGCCACTTACTGGAGGCACATTGAAAAACAGACAGCGTCATCTCTACAGAAAAAGAAAAAAAATATATAGAGCGACGAGGAGAGTACACGTTTTTTAGCAACGGAGCGTATAAATTAAATAAATACAGATGATATTTTGTCGATAAGTTTTGTTTTCACCCATTTTACAACATTAATAAAATGGCAAAAACCTTGAGTTATCCATTTCTGATTGTTTGACTGTCCGTGAACACAACCTCTCCGTTATTAGAACAGATAGAATGGCAAATGAGGTGTTGAATGAGAGCTTATAACCCAGAGATGGTATTAAAGGTGAGAGAAATTTGACCTCGGTTTTCCGGTTCATGAGTTGCAACCGGAAGTAACTCTTTTAAGTCGCCGAAGGAGTACAAGCGATATATTATTCGACACGCCTTAACAAGACGACAACAAATATATACTTTGCAAAGTTATGACCAAAAATTTGGTAAAAATGACTCAAAATGAGTGAAATTGTATATAAACCGATGCACAGAAAATCTGGGACTTATGAAGTCCAAATGCTTGCTTCTTTAATTTGTAGAGAAGGTGAAGAAGACGACATGCTTATTGATGCTAAAAAATTACCTGTTACAAAAGTCATATACCCAAAACAAACCGAAAAAAAGTGAAACCGTATTTAAATATTTTAGAACGTGCAATATTATTAAATGGAAAGCAGACATGGTAGTCTAAGATCCGAATATAGGTCGACCTGCACCCATCTGCTTTCCGGATGAAACATTTTTTTTATTAAATTTCATGCATAGACAAATACGACTTACATGGGTTGCCTATCAAAATCGTGTCATAGCTATCCTTAAGGGGTTGGGGTTGAAATCAATATTTCAAGCACTTTTTTTTGATAGTATGGTAGAATTATTTTATTTTTAAATTAAATAAGCATATTCAGTACAATTCATAGATTATTCAAGAAAAAATTCAAGGAAAATATTGAAAAATAAACCAACGGTGGCACATTTTTAAAGATACCTTAAAAAACAATGAATTTTGCGGTGGACACATCAGAACTCATCATTGGATCATGGTAAATAAAGAATTCAAAAGTATTCAAGGTGGATCGGTCAAGTGGTTTTTGAGTTACAATGTAGACAGGCTTTGAAAAAAGCAGTTTTGAAGAAAACGCGTTTTAACTATTGTCAACTTTTATTTTCAATTTCTTTTTTGTCTGTCAAATCGTAAAATGATGCACACCGGAATATGTTTTTGCATCGCGGAGTAATTTACAAAAGATAACGAGAACAGCTCGTGACCTTGTTCACTACGTTCAAGCGCGCTGGCGTGAACCTGCTGCAAAGCGAGTCGAAGGTCGGGAGATAGTGTTGAATATCCTCGCTTTGCAGCAATTAGCAAGTTCGCGCCAGCTCGCTTGAGCGTAGTGAGAAACGGTCAATAGCTGTCCTCACTTTTTTGTAAATTATTCCGCGATTCAAAAATATAATCCGGTGTGCATCACTTTACTATTTGACAGACAAAAAAGAAATTGAAAATAAAAGTTGACAATACTTTAAACGCGTTTTCCTCAAAACTGCTTTTTTCAAAGGCTCTAGATATTGTAACTCAAAAACTACTCGACCAATCCACCTGGAGTTTTGTATATATTTTCTTTATACATTCCTTGATGTAACGCTGTCAAGATATTTTTTGTTTTTTGCTTATTTTTTGTTTAACAATGATAACTACGTTGATTTTCACCCTTTTTGCAAAAAAAATCGTTGTTTTGACTTCCGAGTGATACTAAAAATCCAAAAGTCGATAAAACTAAAAAACTCGACATCGTTACCTCGAGAAACTCATAAGCTAATAAAATCTTTTTGAATTATTTGTTTACCATGATCCATTCTGATGTCCACCGCAAAATTCATTGTTTTTTAAAGTGTCTTTAAAATTTACCAGTGTTGGCTTATTTTTTAATATATTTCCTTGAATTTTTCTTGAATAATCTATGAATTGTACTATATATAAGTAGTGGGGTTCCTACGGTCTCCTCCGCATCCCACATTTCGCTCGCTATCTTTTTCTATCCACCCATTCGTTTTCGTCAATAGCTCTATCTGCCATAGACTGTTCTATGCCTTTCTTCCATGTTTTTCTAGGCCTTAATCTTCTTCTTCTATTTATGGGTGTGTAATTTAATGCTCTTTTTGGCCATCTTTCCTCTGACATCCTCAAAACATGACCATACCATAGCAATTTTTTTGTTTCTATATGGTCAACCGTAGAATATAAACTCTTTGTCCGTCGTCTTATTTCCTCATTTGGTACGTGTTCTAATCTAGATACTCTGCATGCTCTACGTAAGTAATCCATTTCCGCTACTTCTATATTTTTTCTTTCCTTTCCTGTGAGTTGCCAACACTCTGCTCCATAAGTTATAATAGGTTCCACAATTGTTCTGTAGATTGTTAACTTTGTGTTCAGCTTCACCTTGTTAGACCATAGTAGACCATTTAAAATACGAGTTGCTTTCCTTCCTTGCTGTATCCTATGCTGTATGTCTCTTTTTGTAGTTCCTTCTTATCTACCTAACCTAAGTATCTATATTCCTTACATTTCCTTATATTTCTTAACTCTAATTCCGGATCTTCGGCTTCCTCTCCTATTCTCAAATATTCCGTTTTCTCCATGTTCATACATAGGCCCCATTTTTCATATTCGATCTGTAACTTTCTTAGCATATAATCCATATCATGTTCATCGTTCGCAAGAATTACTTGGTCATCAGCAAAAAACAAAGTTGTTAAGCAGTTTTCTTGAATCATTATTCCCATCCCAGCAACTGTTTTCCTCCATTGCTCCAGAGCTTTCTGGATGTATATTTTAAATAGTGTTGGCGATAAGCAGCACCCTTGCCTTAAACCTTTTGTAATAGGGAATGGTTTCGACATAGATTTTCCCTGTTTAATACAGCTTTTCGGATTTTGATACATATTTTGAATTGCTCGCACATATGCTTCGCTTATGCCTATCGTGGTCAAAATTTCAAAGAGTTTTTTTAAAGGTACCGTGTCGTAGGCTTTTTCCAGATCAATAAATGTTAGGTGAGTAGACAGATTCCTTGCTCTTCGTTTCTCTATTTGAATTGTACTAAATATGCTTAAAAATAAAATAATTCTACCATACTTTCAAAAAAAAAAATGTGCTTGAAATATTGATTTCAACCCCTACGCCCCCCCTTAAGGATAGCCATGACACGATTTTGATAGGCAACCCATGCAAGTCGTATTTGTCTATGTATACAATTTAATAAAAAAAATGTTTCATCAGGAGAGCAGATGGGTGCAGGTCGACCGATATTCGGATCTCGTACTATGGTAAGTACTAGCAAACAGCCCATCATTAATGATTATTTTTTTTATGAAAGGCAAACACACATGGAAGTAGTAAATAAAAAGTAATACTAACTATTTTACATCCTTAAAATTTGCTGCCGTTCATGGTCTAACACAAAAACGCAAAACTGGCCCTTACCAGTAAGGACTATTATTATCTAAATGTGTCCAACTAGCAAATTCTGACCACGATTCCATTTTTGCTTGTACTATATCATTACATTTTCTTATTGCCTAGAAACAAATGATTTTGGTTTACTTTCAATATCACAGTCAATAAGTTTGCAAGCAATGCAGAAGAAGTGAAAGACTCAGGAATTATGAACAAGCTCAATGTTGATAAACCACTTAACCACTATAATACTACGTGGTTTTGTTACATTTTAGAGACCCTGTAACAAAAAATGGTGTCAATGGTATTTGCTACATGCTACATGTATATGCTACATTACATTAATTAATTGAAGTGTCTGAGTAAAAACCTAAATAATGTTGTTTAGGTACTATTAATTCCGAGTCTCTCATCTTTTACATTTTATAAAGGCAACACCAATAATTATTAATAAAGATGGCTTATTTTTTAAGACACCACTAATAAAATATAAATGTTTTTAAACAGATGTCCAATTATCATCTATTTTTAACCACCGAGATAACAAATTGATCTTATTATATTGATATTATGAAATTAAAAATAATATAAGGGGGAACATTCACCTTGAATAAAATAAGAAACATCATTTAGAATTATTTCACGTTTTGTAAATAGTAATTAACTTTTGACCTAAAAAGTTTACTAGCCTACTTAGCGCTTATATCTACACTTGGTAAGAGCATACACTTGCTCCATAGGTAAGGACCCAAAAATTAATAGAAATGCTTAAAAAAACAGCAAAAAGACTAGTGTCAAGTTGATATGGAAACCAAAATTAGAGAAAAATTTGAATACATTGCAGAAATCATCGGAAAACTTAAGATATCTGGGCAATGCTTAATTGAAGTTTGGAGAAGACTCAGAACTATGAGCAGGCTGTTAATGCTAGGTAGGACATGGTTTAGGCTACTGCGTGACCGTTGTAAGCACCAGAAGTAGAGGATTTGTTTAATTACTCAATTTTTTAGTACTTAAGGCATTACTTCTCTGGTGATTTATGAGTTCTTACTTAATGGCTCTTGGATCATGTTTATCTCTACACATAGTGCTTTTCAGATAAAACTATCCACCTTAAATAACTTTTGAACCACAGTTTTTGAGAAAAAAAAATGTAAAAACACGTCAAATAATACTTGAAGGGGGAGACATTATGCCATATTTAAGCTTCCGCTCTCACCCTCCGTATCATCCCTTATTTTTTTTTAAATTACTTCCACCTTTTTTATTCGATATTTGGATTCTCCTCTTTGTACTGATTTCAAAAATGTATAACACTTGATGCTTAACGTGATTAGTTTATGAGAAAAATAAATACAAAAGCAAGAAAACTGGATTAAATAAAAGTATTTTTTTTTAAATTATATAACATTTAGAATGAAGATTTCACTACCAAAAATTTTAACAATAATTATTCAAAAATTTAACAGGAATTATTCAAAAGTTCAAGTCATTTTGAATAATTATTATTGTTAACATTTTTCGTAGTGAAATGTTCATTCTAAATGTTTGTACATATATATAAAAAAAAAATTGTTTAAAAAATCATTTTTTTCAATCCAATTTTCTTGCTTTTGGTATTTTTATTTTTTTCATAAACTAATCACTTTAAGAATTATTATACATTTTTGAAATCAGATATAAAATAAAAAGGTGGAAGTAATTAAAAAAAATTAGCGATGATACGGGATATAACATTTAGAATGAAGATTTCACTACCAAAAATTTTAACAATAATTATTCAAAAATTTAACAGGAATTATTCAAAAGTTCAAGTCATTTTGAATAATTATTATTGTTAACATTTTTCGTACTGAAATGTTCATTCTAAATGTTTGTACATATATATAAAAAAAAATTGTTTAAAAAATCATTTTTTTCAATCCAATTTTCTTGCTTTTGGTATTTTTATTTTTTTCATAAACTAATCACTTTAAGAATTATTATACATTTTTGAAATCAGATATAAAATAAAAAGGTGGAAGTAATTAAAAAAAATTAGCGATGATACGGGATATAACATTTAGAATGAAGATTTCACTACCAAAAATTTTAACAATAATTATTCAAAAATTTAACAGGAATTATTCAAAAGTTCAAGTCATTTTGAATAATTATTATTGTTAACATTTTTCGTACTGAAATGTTCATTCTAAATGTTTGTACATATATATAAAAAAAAATTGTTTAAAAAATCATTTTTTTCAATCCAATTTTCTTGCTTTTGGTATTTTTATTTTTTTCATAAACTAATCACTTTAAGAATTATTATACATTTTTGAAATCAGATATAAAATAAAAAGGTGGAAGTAATTAAAAAAAATTAGCGATGATACGGGGGGTGAGAGGGTGCCTTTCACGTCAAGCTTAAATATGGCATAATGTCTCCCCCCTTCAAGTATTACTTCACGTGTTTCTGCGTTTTTTCTAAAAATCAGTGTACAAAAGCACCGTATTTATCGCAAAATCATTTATAGTCAGTTTGAAGGTCGTACTACGTATGCGAATCGCCAGAAAACGTTATTCTTCTTAGAAAAACTAATTAAGGGGCACTTTAGGGATGGTGTCTTGGTTCGATACATCAGGGACAGTAAGCGTATTGGGCATGATTCTCCACAGAAACGGCATTGCACCATCTCGTATAGAGAGTAGAGTAACATTCGGGAAAACCAAGAGGTAATGTTGGGTAAATTTCTCGATATAGAGGGAGTATTTCCCAACACATGTTACAAAGTAATCACAAGGGTGGTTTTTCTAAAAGGAATGGATGAAACAAACCACCGATGGATACACTGCTTGCTGAGGATCCCTTAGCCAGATGCTGCCCTTAAGGGGAGTCTTATCTTTTATCTTGTCAAATCTGGCCATGAATGAGCTGATAGCTGAACTGATAGGGCAACGACAGATATTATAACGTGCTAGACGAATAACCTGGTCTTCTCAGCCTACGGTAAATTTAATAGCATAATCGGGTATAGAAAGCAATAGGGTCTGACTGTAGTTACAAAAGGGAGGTACACAGATTTACTTGCATTATGCAGTGTTGCATTATGCAAGAGAAATGAATACAAGGCTTTCCAACTGAAGCGGATTAAGAAATGTACAGATAGTTAACCAGCCATGGGGACTCTTATTATAAGTCCTAAGATACACTTTAGGCTAGTGTGAAATGATGTGAAAACTCGATAGAGTAATCGAACATAATTATTGTCACAATCATATGGGTTCTATCTAGGTCACCAGGGAATTTACGACAATGAAAGAGCTGATTATTTTGACAGAGAAGGATCAGATACAAAGTACTTCGACCCAGAGCCGAAAAATCTTGTAGCTGGCACCCTTTAAAACTACTAAAAACCGTATATTGACGGATATGCAGAAAACAAGCAGGAATCAACTCAAAGTCACAACAACTTCCATACTGGGCACGCGTCAGCCAAAGGTTCTCTATTCACAATGGGGCTATTTTATGGAGACTTAATCTGCGGACTAACTCTGTAGCAGAAAAGCTGAAATAGTCAACGATATCTTGCCCAACTACGAAGTACTAAATAGCAGGAGACACACACACAGCAGGAGTTAAATAATTTTGAAATGGATATCATGGATGAATGCAATTGGCTGCAGTAAGATATGTTTATAGCAGATCATCATCATCATCAGTACATTTGTGTATTTATCGTACTGAGAAAGTCCATACGCTAAATAAATAAAATCATCATCAGTAGCTCGACAACCCTTTTTGGTTCTTGGCTTGTTCTAGAATTTTCCGCCATTCTGTTCTGTTCCTTGCTTTGTTCTTCCAGTGGGTAATCTCAAGTGTTTTCAGATCTTGTTCCACTTGTTCCATGTATCCAATGGGTCTTCCCTTTGACCTTTTCCCTACTGGTGTTTGCTTCATTATATGTTTTGGTGTTTCGGTCTCCAACATTCGTTCAACATGGCCCATCCAGCGCAGACGTCCGATCTTTATGGATGTTATGACGTCGGGTTCGTTGTATGCTGCGTATAGTTCAAAATTATATCTTCTGCGCCATACGTCATTTTCTTTCACCCCCTTATATATGTGTCTAAGGATTTTTCGTTCAAACGTACCTAATAAGTTCTCATCGCTTTTCGACAGTGTCCATGTCTCTGATCCATATATAAGTTTCCATAAATAAATTGTACTCGTATTCTATGATCGTTTAATAAAGACGATCGTTTCCATTCTATAGTTCTTCTGGTACAGTAATGGTCAAATTTCTAGTTAAAATATTGTGATTCTGACTATTTCTACTGATCCTCTTTTGTTTTCATTTCACATGATTACAACATCCGTTTTTGGCTTCTGTGAATGAAATATTTAAATTTTTCTTAATTAGAATGGCTTTAGAGATATAGACACCATTAACATGAAGTTTTTGACTCCATTGTTTTGCATTCGAACTCAGAACAACAGGAATTAAATTTACTTTCACTCAGAATAGTTCGATATAAAGATTACATAAAGTAAAATATAGTGGTTTCATATAACCGCCAGTTTCACAATGTCAGTTATCTTCTGTTTATAATTATCTAGGGGATGTATTAAAATTTTTGTTTCACAATATAAGATTTATATTCAACATGGTGGTTAACCTTATCATACTAAAACCTCTAGATAAAAGTATAAAAAAAGGACCAGGGTTTTCGAATATAATTTTGGAGAGTTTTTTGTTTAATTTATTGAATTATTTTAAGGATGTAGTTTACTTTTTGTATATTTAACTAAATGTGAAATAGGGCCTAATAAGTATTATACCAATTTCTCTACTTCATAACAGTCAATGTAAACCTACCTGGCTTTTAGTTTCCTTTCTCGAATAGATATCATCGTTGGACAGAGATCTGTGAAGAGTAGATTTCTTTAAGAGCACATAATTCTTATTGTAGTTATTATCCCAGTATTCTTTTCCATCGCATTTGAAGCACGCACAAAATTCAAGCTTTTTAGTGTTAACCGGAATTGGAATTTTGAAAGAGAAGGTATCGTAAAGAACATTAATATTAGTATTCATATTGTTTGGCACGTAGGTACAAAAACAGTCTTCATAATTTTTCCAATCGTTAGTGGAACACCTAGAACAAAAAAAAATGCATTCACTATAAAAATTAATAAACATATCACTAAAATAATTGATTGATTCGACCGTTACTTGAGGGAAATTCACTTGATTTACAAACTGACATGTGAAGACTGTCCAAAAAATTACATCGGTCAAACTGACAGAACCTTTGAAAAACGGATAGTAGAACACAAAAGGGCTTTCAACAATAGAAAAACAGATTCTACGTACGCTGCGATTCTAAATAATTTTACTAGAAATAGAAAAAAATGGTCACGAAATAGTGGTAGCAGTTCTTGCCCCAAGTGACGATGCAGACACAAGCATAAAAGACGACTTTTTTTAAATAAATTTAGCAAATTAGGTTATGTTCAACCTAACATCTGTACAGCTTTTACGCGCTGCTGCAGATAAGATACAGATTGCCATAACTATCGCCAACATTTGTCATGGATAGGCACAGCAAGAATAAATACTAATAGTAATAGTATAATAAATAGTATTAAAATTAAAAATGAAATCAGTATACTGATACTGTATACTGTGATCCCAATGTATACTGTGTATACAAACAACCGAATAGTTGGAAATATGCAAAAGTAAAAAAATAAACATGTAGTCATAATTTAAAAAAATAAACGATGTTAGGTCAAAAGGCAACAGAGAAGATTAGGGTCCAAAACGGAGTCAGACAAGGGGATGCCTTGTCAACTGAGTTATTCATTACAGCTCTAGATTATGCAATAAAGGAAGCAACAAATAACGGAATAATTAATAAAAATGCAGTACAAATAGTAGGTTATGCAGATGATATCGTTATAATAGCCCGGGACAAAAGAGCATTAATTAAGGCATTCTCTGAAATAGAAAAAGTGGCAAAAAGAAGAGGACTAGACATAAATATGGAAAAAACAAAGTACATGAACGCAAGCAGATTCAAGAAAACAAAACTAACACAAATGATAATAGATAATTACAGATTTGAGGAAGTAGATACATTCAAATACTTGGGAACGATGATTAGTAGAGATAATGAAAGAATAGACCTGAAACAGAAACTACAAGCAAGAAATAGAGCTTACCACAAAAATAAACAAATAATAAAAGATAAAAAATTAAGCAGAAATACAAAGATGCAAATATATAAGACTACCATAAGGCCAGTGGTAATGTAGGACATAGAAACCAACACCCTAACGTTAAAGGAAGAAGAACAGCTGAAAGTATTTGAAAGAAAAATAATGCGCAACATTCTGGGACCAAAAGTAATAAATGAAAACGAAAGAAGACCCTGGATGAACCACGAAATAGTACAATGGATGGAAGGAGAAAACATAGTGAAAGAAGCAAAAGCACGAAGAATAAGGTGGTATGGTCATATAAGTAGAAAAAGTGAAGATGATCCCATTAAAGTTATTACCATCACAAGAGCACGATGCAGACCAAAAGCAAGATGGAAACAGCAAGTCGAAAACGACTTAGGAGTTATGGGAATTTGAAACTGGAAAAAAAAGACTGAGAACCGAAATGAGTGGAGAAAAGTAGTGACGGAAACGAAGACACACCAAAAGTTTTGAGGAGACAGATTAGAAGAAAAGTGGACTGATCCCCCATGTCTTAACGGATCATTAAAGTGAAAAACAGCTATAACTTCCACGGGAGTATACAGCTTATATGTATACATACAAACGATGTTAACTTTTAAAAGTATAGATTACATTTCTTTGACTCACCTCACAAAAACCTCTTTGTGGAAAGATAAGTTTCTCACTTTAACGGTACCCAGTATGCTATCCTCAGCCTCCTTGATGATAACGTTTTCTAGACTGACATTATCCGTATCTAGCCTCTTTCGGAAAGCAACGTAATCAGAAGCAGGTTGAGGAAAGGTTATTTCCCAACTGTCGACATGTCCCACGGGATCTGCGTTCAGTCCTTGAGTTACTTCTGCTAGGAATCTGTAGCTCCATAGAGGTGGGACGTTGGATGGTTCAGTCATCACGCGGACGTGAGTAAGGGACATGCCTTTATCGTCGGCAAATACGACCTGGAAAGAAAAATGGTAATTAGAAACAGTGCTGTATATAATTATAGGTATACGATAAATTATCATATTTCAATTAATTTAATTTGTTTCTTTATTTCGAAAGTAAAGTTCAAAATTGGTTAGAATTTCTAATGGTGTTGATGGGTATATCCTAATACCTAATGGTAGATTATGTATGGGTCATTCCATTTCAAATCACTCAATTTTGGAGCAAAAAAAATTTTGGACCTCTGATTTGTCTGAAAATTGGTATATAGCTTCTGCGGGACGTACAAATAAGATATTTAAGGTCAAAAAATATTCTTCTTCTTTTTTTCTCAAAATGTTATTTTATGCGATTTTACAGTGATTTGGTGTTTATTTATACAAATTTGCATTTTCTATCGTAAAGTATCAATGAAAAACATAATATTTTAATAGAAAGGACTCAAAAATGTCATTATATGGCATTATAACAAGTTACTTTGATTCAAAACAAGCTTTTGATCAAATTTTATAGTGTAGAAAACGTTAAAATACCTTTTTTTACATTTTTCTCCATTCCCAAAATACATCATAATCGATTTGGCTGAAAATTTGCCCACAGATAGACAAAACATAGGACTTTAAGTAGTGAGAAGGATTTGAATTATATTACAATACCAAAAAAGTTACATGCAATATTATAGTCAAAAATATAGGCGTCTACTGTAAGTAAAATTAACTCGAAAATATCGACCTCACGACAAAATTTGTTAAAAAGAAATTGTAATAATTGTAAATACGATTTATTTGGAACAATTTCAGTTCCTACCATTTTTGTCGAAAAGTTAAAAATGGCGAAGATATTGAGCCAAACAGGTTCTCCTTTAAAATCAAGATGGCGGCTAACGTAACGGAGGAATTCATTCGTGATTTTAAATTTAGGCTACTATTGACTCCCTTAAAGATCAGAAAAATAAAATTTTGGGCAGCTCGGCATTCAAGGTCAAATGCTATCCCGACTGGACTAATATATACTTTTGAGTCTGATATTACTGCATGTAACTTTTTTGGTATTGTAACATAATTCAAATCCTTCTAACCACTTAAAGTTCTATCTTTTGGATATCTGTGGGAAAATTTTCAGCCAAATCGATGATGATGTATTTTGGGAATGGAGGAAAATGTAAAAAACGTATTTTAACGTTTTTTACACTATAAAATTTGATCAAAAACTTGTTTTGATTCAAAATAACTTGTTATAGTGCCATATAATGACATTTTTGAGTCCTTTCTATTAAAATATTATGTTTTTCATTGATACTTTACGACAGAAAATGCAAATTTGTTTAAATAAACACCAAATCACTGTAAAATCGCATAAAATCACATTTTGAGAAAAAAAGAAGAAGAAGATTTTTTGACATTAAATATCTTATTTTTACGTCCCGCAGAAGCTATATACCAATTTTCAGACAAATCGGAGATCCAAAATTTTTTGCCTGAGTGATTTGACATGGAATGTACCGTATTTATTATCTACTACCCCCGAGAAGGTCCACACTACCACTTCGAAAGCAGAAAAAGAAAAGAGATAACATTAGTTTGATGAAAACTGAAAAAGAATCCGAGTGCAGAGGAACAACGCAAAAATGAAAAATATTAGTACTGATACAGAAAAACGGCATTATATAACCAAAAGGAGTGAAACGATTATGCAGGCAAAACAAGAGTAAATTATTGGAAAAACTAGAAATAATAAAAGGAAACTAATATGTTCTAAAAGAAGTTAGAAATTTTTATCAAAGAGTAAAAAACCCGAGTGGTACAAAATAAAAGCACAATGTTTTTCACAAATACAGATGATATGTCATGGTATGATATGCCATATTTTACATGGATTCAGAGAAGGTAAGTCAACAATAGACGCAATACACATTGTAACGCAAATCGTCGAAAAAAGTTACGAGCACGAAGTAGATCTACATATACTGTTTATTGACTACAAGCAAGCGTTTGACAGTGTAATAAGGGAGGAGCTAATTAATGATATTAAACAACTAGGCATTCAAGGACTAGTAACTAGTAAGGCTCACGAAAATGACGATGAAGGGATCCAAAGCACGAATCCTAACAAGGGAAGGCCCCTCAGATGAAGTACAAATGGAGGTAGGCGTCAGACAAAAAGAACTATACTAAATTTACAATCAAGATGCAGTAGAAATAAGCAAACCAAGACACGTTAAATGCTACTAGGAGCACTCCCGAATCATAGTTCACAATGTAGATACATTGTAAATCATGATTTGGTAGTACTCCTCGTAGCATTTAAAGTGTCTTGGTTTGTTTATTTCTACTGCATTTTGATTGTAAATTTAGTATATATCTTATTACTGTTCGAAACAGTTATTTGTGTCCGCTTATATAAATCTACTTTTATGGCTTAAATCTTTCTATAAAAAGTGAGAAAACTCTAATTGGTAAATTTCCCATATTAATAAAACACTATTAAAAACTACGCCGTTTTAAAATGATAGATAATAGACTAAAATTTTCCATTTCGTTTATTTAATGAAGCATAATTTTTTGTCTGGCACGTATAATCAATACAAAGTGAGTGTTTAAAAACTGGAATTTATGATAAATATAAAACGATTGTTTTATGTAAATATGAGACGTAGCTAAATGTTACAAGAATATTTTGAGCACAAAAAATTAGTTTCCAACAGATTATTCACCAATTCATCCAAGTGACCTTCTTGGGTTTGTATATAATAGAACTACAAACTACAAGCATTAGAGGTCATTGGCTTCGATAGTCTTGTTTATATTCTTCCATTTTTTCCGATCCTCCACTTGTTCTCTAAAGTCCCCTCTTCTTATTTCTTCTATATTAGTCCGGACGGCATCAAAACACTTCCTTCGTGGTCTCCCTCTTCTTTTCTTTCGTTGGAGCTTGCATAATTCTTAGGACTTTTCGTTCTTTGGGAATTCGTACATGTCAAAACGATATAACTGTTCTGTTATTTAAGGTCTTCCTTACATCTCCACTAGCTCCTGGTTTGTTTTCCTGAGCCATTCCTTTCCAAAACTTTACTCTCCCAAATTTCCAGCTTTTTTTATGATTTATTGTCCGATTTTCACATGCTACAATACGGTCGGTCTCACTATTGTTTCATAAGTTGAATCTTGGCTGCCCTGGACACCTTTTTTACTTTCAACAGTGCGTTTAATAATCTTACTGCTTTTTTACCTTTCAGCAAACCTTTATCTATTTCTCTGTCTTCGCCTCCTCTATTCGTATCTGGTACTCAAATTCTGTTACCTTCTCAAACTTATGCTCTCTATCATTCGTCCTTAGAGTGACCCATTTATTTTATTCTGCATTTCCCCCTCTTATTTCCATATATTTAGTTTTTTCTTCATTTATAGTCAAGCCATATTTTCTACATTCTTCTTCAAATTTTATAAACATTTTTCAAAGTTCTTCTTCTTGAAATTGTCAGAAATACCGAGTCATCAGCGGAACCTATGCAGTGTTGTCTTTTGTCAATCATGCCAAATAAATCTTTTGACAGGAAGTCTCTCTGTTTTGATCCCCTGTTGACGTTATAAACTGATTTGAAAGACATATTATCATGACGTTATTGAGTGTATTAGTTAGCGTCATTTTAACTAATCGTATCAATTTCTCTGGTATTCCTTGTGATCCCATTACTTTCATATAGTCAGTTTGGAGTAGTAGGCATGTTTAAAATCAATAAAGAGCATAATTATGCAAACCTAGATTTTGCCCATCACAGTGTAATAATTTTAGCATTTTTGTTGTTCTTCCGTGTCGGAAACCAGCCTGGTATTATCCTATTATCTCTGTTTCGTATGTTTTTATTCTACTTCTTAGAATTTATGCTATTATCTTATATACTCCTTCTATTAGTCCGATTCCTCTATAATTTTCAGAAAGTTTTATCACCTTCCTTGTGACTTGGGCAGACGAGTGCTATGTTCCATTGCTGTGGCATTTTTTCGTTTCCCCATATTTTTATAAAAAGTAGTTTTGCTGCAGTATACTCCTTTGTGTGCTAGCACTCCGTTTTCTCCAGCACTTTTATTATTTTTAGGTCTCTAATTACTTTTATTACCTCCTCCGACCTCTCTGTCAGATCTTATGTTTGTTGTTGTTCTGTTTCTTGTATTCGTTGTTGTATTGCTGTTTCTGTTTGGCCTTTATCGTATTATAATTCACGAGGAAGAATTTCCTGTAGGTGGCTGTATACCATTAATGACAAGTAAAATTTAATAAAAAATGTTTGTCTTGGTAAAAGGTATATTAGTTTAAAAAGCCCCTATAGGGCTACAAATATAGAAACAAAACGTTTTCGCTCTGTAACAAGAGCATTATCAGTGTTACAAGAACATGGTGAGCCAACCAAAAAATACAAAGGTCAAAGCCCCTAGGCCGTAGTCATAGGAATTATATCCATCCTTTGGATTTTGACATGTTTGCATTTATATGAGACTTTTATTCTGTTTTTGAAAGGCTTTTTATTTTTTGGTTGGCTCACCATGTTCTTGTAACACTGATGATGCTCTTGTTACAGTTTGTAGCCCTATAGGGGCTTTTTAAACTAATATACCTTTTACCAAGACAAAAATTTTTTATTAAATTTTACTTATTATAATTCATCGAAATACTTTACCTGTCTATTTAATTTTTCTGTCTTGTGAAAAACACTGTACTTTTATTTTATGCCACTCGGGTTTTTTTTACTCCTTGATAAAAATTTCTAACTTTTTTTAGGACATATAGTTTCCTTTTATTATTTCTAGTTTTTTCAGTAATTTTCTCTTGTTTTGCCTGCATAGTCGCTTCACTCCTTTTGGTTTTATAATGCCGTTTTTCTGTATAATTCATCAATGCTTATTCACTCCTGGTGGAGTGTTTGCCGCCCTCTTTTGAGCTCTCTGATTCATTTGTTGCGAAGAATCAGTTCGCTGTTGTCTTTTATTATTATAGCAGCGTGTTGTGTGACTTGGTCCTGTCTACAATTTTCCTCCATTCTTTCCGGTCATTACACCGCTCCTTCCAATTGTATATTCTTAGCTTCTTTATGTCTCCTAAGACTTGATCTCTCCATCTTGTTTTGGGTCTTCCCTTTGGTCTCATTGTTGTTGGTCTCCAGCCGGTTACTCGCTTTAGTGTAGAATCTGGGTTAGCTTTTCTATGTATCCCAGCCTCCTAGGCTTTTGTTCCTTCGATAACTTGATTATGTCTTCACCCTAGAGCTTCTTTAATTTCTGGATTGGTTAACCTTATAAATTCGCCTACACCTATCCTTACCGGTCCCATTATTCGTCGAATTATCTTTCTCTCTAAGATTTCTTTCATTTCATCGTTTTGTGTTAAACACATCGTCTCTGCACCATAGGTGATAACAGCCCTGATTGCGGTCTTGTACATTTTTAATTTGGTTGTCTTACTGATGTGTTTTGCTTTTAAGAATTTTTGGTAGTTCCAGTAGGTTTTATTACCCAGTAGGATGCGTTCATTTATTTCATCCGTTCTATCATTTTTGCCATTCACCATCACTCACAGGTATTTAAAACGGTGTACTCTTTCAAAGCTACCAAGCTTAGTTTCTTTCTCGATGTTCGTACTCTCTCTTGAACACTTGAGGTATTTCGTTTTGCGCTGGTTTATTACTAGCCCTCACTTCTTTGCACTGGCGAAGCGTCCATGTAACCACTGTTACCATTGGTAACAGTTAAAAATCTTGCAAATAAATATGTATTTTATGACGATGAATAATTTAATTTATCTATATTTTTACCAATAGAAATATATTATTACATTAGTTAATAGTACCTAATTCAGTAAATAGCCAGACACACGAAAATATTGGCGAGTTTATGTGACTCAGTTGCACTTTATTATATTCTGTTACCAGTCTCATTTGTGGTGACAATGAATGGTTATCTCGCTGTCGCTCGGGCGGCTCGGGACCGGTAAGTGTCTGAAAATTTTGAAGGAGCGACGGGCGTAAGCGCGCTGTGTATATCAGTAGGGCTGTTACCAGATTTAAATTTGCTAACAGTACCTATAATAAAAAGTGTGCGTGCAGTTCACCATGGATGAGTGTCGCTGCGTAATCGACCAACTACTTGAAAAGTAATTCTGATTGAAAAATAAAATGAGATTATTGAAAATGAAAGACCTATTTTAAACAATTTAAAAAAGGAATTTAAAAAATTTGCTCGATATTTTAAATTTAGTTGGTACAGTGAAAATCCTTGGTTATGTGGTTGCAAGAAAAATAGACTGTATTGTTGGCCATGTCTTCTGGTTTTTACAAAAAAATGGGTGGACCAGGTTCACGATTTAAATAGTTTTAGAGTTTTAAAAAAGAGACATGAAATTTCTCCGTTACCTACATGTAAGATGTATACCCAATTTGATTCAGTTTGGCAAAACAAGAAACAAAAGTTCTCTTAACCAAGTATTTAAAGCAAATATTGTTAAACATAATTGAGTTTGTTAAAAAAATAGATAGGTACTCGTATATCCTTAGCTCACTTATAATAGATATGTACCGTATGTTTTTTGGCCGAACAAGAATTAGCGTTTCGTGGTCATTTTGAGGGCGGCGGCTCTGACATTCGAGGCAATTACAGGGAATTGTTAACATTAATTGCCAAAAAAGATCAAAAATTTTGCCAACATCTAGAAACATCAACTGTTTTTTCGAGAGTTTCAAGTGATATACAAAATGATATTATTGAAGCTATATGTATATACATTTAGCCATATCTTCATTTTTTTAAATAAGATTTTTTGCATCTGGTTTTGGTAACACTTTAGAAAAAGTCACGCGTCGCCACTGCTTCTTTGCTTCTTTATCTAGTACTAATATTGTCTTTTGCATGGTTTTTAAGTCTCTAGTAATCAGTGCAATATCGTCTGCATACGCTATCAATTGGGCTTAAGATTCGATAATAGTTCCCGTAATTTTGGTTGCTCTTACTGTACTCTCTATGGCAATGTTAAATAATATTTTTGACAATCCATCTCTTTATCACATTGAAAATAGATAAGAAGGTCTTGTCAATAGTCTTTCAATGTCAAATTTCAATCAGTCCATTTCCTACTGTATTCAACATAACGATGTAGTTTGAAGCCAAGATGAAGACTCCATTATAGTTTAATTACACTTCATTCATATAACATCGACTTATTGTCGCCATCGATGTAGCCGAAATGGCTTAATTTTTATACTGGTAAGGTCATTCGACCTACCTATCTAGTTTCAACTACTTTGGATCTGAAGTAAGTAACCACATGTTTTAATTTTTCCTAACTTTTAACAGTCAAAATTTCAACTTTGCCTTTTTATACAGTGGTTTACTTATTTTAGGTTTTAACCTGGTGATGGACTGATTAGTCCGAAAACGTTTGTTTGTATTGTACTAGTAATGTACCCACTTTAAGTCCAACTTGGATCTATTTTAGAAAAATTTTTAAATATCAATATTTTAAATACCATCTACAAGAGAAAATTTTTACTTTTTTAGTAATTTTTATTATGGTATATATAGCCAATGAGAGGAATTCCTTCCTTTTTTTATATTCTATATGAAAACTTGCTTACCTTCTTTTTAAGTCTCGTGGGGCTGGTGGGATCTTCATCACTGGAACTTGACGTTTCTTCGGTAGGTCGTATCACTAAGCAAGGCCTCTTGGGGTATGCAGGCATCTTTATAGGAACTTTTGGTATTGTGTTAAAAGAATTTGAATGGTGCAGGGGTCTGCACGTTGTGGTGTGATAAGCTGCTCGAGGAAAATCTGCACCTAACCTTAAAGCTGCGTAATCTGTGAGAAAACCCCCGGTGGGTGGACTGTGGCTAAAAACGGGCGGACTGTGCGACACCAACATTTCGTAGTCCATAGAACACATTTGAATCTGTAACAAGGAAAAAATAGTTATTAGATTACATAAATTAACGTAATATAAGTATTGTTATGAGTTCTGTACTTTATTTATTATACTTTTAACACTTTATTTATTAACTTTATTTTAAATGAAAACACTTATACTAAGTATAAATAAGACATGCACTGCATGTAAACAAAGATTTTACTTGTTAAAGGAGTTCAAAAGTATCTATTCGTTCCATAGTAACAGTATATTATTAATATCACTGTATCACCTTTTCTCTTCTCGATTATTAGATTTTATTGTATAGTATATAAATTATTGTAATCGCTGAATACATAGTGAAAAAATAATCTTATTATTTAAGTTAATGAATAATTTACGCGATTATATAAGTATTTGTAATATTTTGTCCATAAGGACAAAACGTATTATCGAATGGAGGCTACGAGAAGAAGCACTACGGAGCAGAGGACGCCCACCGATCAAATGGGGCGACGATCTGAAGCATGTTATCGGTAACTGGATGCAAGCCGCACAAAACAGAGACAGATGGAAAGAGCTGAGCGAGACCTATGTCCAGCAGTGGACGTGCACGGATTGATGATGATGATGATAAGTAACTGATATCCAAAACTATTCAAAACCTTAACAAAATAACCACCTCGTTCGTTGCTGGTGACGACATCGCTGTCAACTAATGTTAACATCCAGTGCATATGGTATGCGAATAAACTATAAGTTATGTTATTTATTTACATACACTTATTATTAATTTATTTATTACATCTATTATTTACAATAATTTATCACATTTATAAAATAAAATACAACGCGCACAATACATCTAAATTATAACTTTACGTTCTGGCATATATTTCACAACTGAACTATCCCACAAAAATGATTTCCTATATAATACGACCCTGTTTTACTAGAAGGATCGACCATATACGCGAGAAGTCGCGTATGAAATCAGCCGCATCTCAAACAGCTGATAAGCTGATTAGTGGCTAGACGGGTCAGGACCGGCTTCCGGATGGGAATCGTTACAGTATTACGGATTAAAAATGTAATATGTAATAATAGTTTGCCCGGACAGCATTATTTAAATAATCCAAGTATTGATATGGATAGAGATCTTCGTAATAAAATTTACTGTTCACAATCATTGTGGGCCGATTAGATTGAATTTTTAATGACGCTTTTAATATCTATTTAATATTTTGGTATATTGATCATAGGTGTGTTCCAACCCGTCACATTACCGTTCTTGAATGGTTACGCGCATACGCAATAACGAATAATTATGCGCAGTAACACATTTTTCGTTACTGCGCATACTCGTAACCATTCAAGAACGATTTTTGTGACGGGTTGGAACAAACCTAATATATTTAATAGAATATGTCAAAATATTAAAGCCGGTCATTGCTAAGGTGGAGCTATTCCATTGCCTCACCAGTTAGTTCGTGGATTTCATTTAAATTACCTTCGAATCAAGTTGCTGAACATTTTCAAGAGATGTGGTGGACTGTTTCTTCAACAGCATTGTATTTGTGACATAGCATGTTTTCTCAAATGCCCCATTGGTGATAGGTTAAGCGATTTATTGCACAGCCCATGGCCTTCTCTGATTCGGTTCAGATTACACCAATCTCGGCGTAGAAGAGAGAAACCTTTGTGTTGACTGTGGAATCTTCTATTAAGTTTTCGCTCCGTCCGTGTATCCAATGCTAATCTATTTTGAAATTGTTTGGAGCACTGTTATCTGCTTTTGCTAGCAGTTTCGAAATCCGCAATTGGCCCTGGTTTAGCTGGTCGATGTTGGTATTTATTGGCAGTGATGGATCCTTTTGGCATTTCTGATATTTAGCTTTAAGGGCAGCTAATCATCATCTTTTGGGTGATGCAATGTCATTTAAAAGCGGAAGCCACTGTATTGGCGTACTCTTGATCTTTTTGTCGAACATTAAACCGAGATATTTTGTATTTCTAATTACACCGAGATATTTTGGGTTTGGATTTTGAGTTTGTTTAGTCTGTGGTTTGCTTCGCACCTATTTAAATAGCGTAAGCTATTTACGGCTTCGGCTTTGAAGCCGTAACTTCTGTCTTTGTAGGATTTGGTCGAAGGTCCCATTTTTAAAATGTGCTAATAATATTTAGATTGCCTTCTAGAATAGCTTGTATGTTCTCGATGTTTCTTTCTTGCATACCTAAAGCCCTGTCGTTCGCATTAGTAAATCTGCGTGATTTCGTACTGGGAGCATCTGAGGTGTAAGTAAATGTTCAACAAGAGCGGGGATATAACCGACTTTTGGGATAAGCCATTCTGTAAACTTTTGAATTTACTACGCTCTCATTACGCTAATTTGAAATATTCTTTGGTATTGCATTTAGTTTACTAGGTTATTAAATGGTTTGCACCATCTGATACAATTTAAGTAGTAGACCTTCTTTATATACCGCGTCGAATGTGCAAGTCAGATCAATGAAAGCTACTGCCGTTTTGATTTTCTGATAAAAGCCACAACTATTTAGTGAAAAATAATTCTTCCAAAGTACAATATCTCTCATATTACACCAGCAAAAGAAGGCTTGTTAAAGTATGAAAAACAATTATATTTATTTCTTTTGCTTTATTTTCTTCTAGTAAAAGCGAAATCACATTTCGAAGATTATCTACCCTCACAATAGGTTGTCTCTTATCTACTTTTTATAAATATAATAGTAAAACAGGAGATCAGTCTGTCAAAATACGAGCCATAGTATTCTTTCTAGTCTCACGCTGTAGATTATTTAGATTTTTCTTGAAATATCGGCGTAAATTATACTTCAGAACTTTTCCAGTGCAGTTATTTTCTATGGCAAGTTTAACTTGGAGGTCTAAGTAAATAATTCCTAAATATATTCCATTGTCAACAATATCTGTAATATTGTTATCACATGTTTTCTGTAGGTACTACAGCAACTGAATAGATAATAATATTAGAGGAGCAATACAACTTTGTGTTACAATCTCTTAATTTTGATAAGTTTGAATATCATTCGACCCAGTCTTATGCTCGTTATTTAATTTATTTTATTTGGGAATAAGCCGCAATTTAAATTTGAAATTAATATTTTACGTTTTGATTTCCACATCGGAAATCGTGAGTAAAATACAAAATAATTAATAAATTAAACTATTTCCTCATTCATATCGACATTTCAGACAGATATTATTTATTTAAAGAAGATCTTTAAACTGATATTGCAAATATTTATGGGTTACGTTTCTGGGACGACTTTAGTGGAAGGTAATTCGATTACATGAAGTTAATTTTAACTTAAGAATATCCGCCAGAAAAATCATAGCATGAGATTTGTCTTTAAAAAGACAACAACATGCAATACTGACAGTAAAATCCCCGTGTTAGTGACTCCATAGTAAATCACGAGAATAAAACCTCATGATACTATCCCGACAGGTAAGTATTTGGTCTTACATTTGGTTTACTCTCAAAATTAACACCAAACTCTAATTCTATATGTATGTTATTTTAAAATATAAATGATGTATCCTCGACATGTTATTGACTTACTAACCGTAGTATTTTGTTTCTAATGATTTTCTCTTTTAATATAGGTAATCATATCCAACTGCATTTTGACGAGGAATTTGAGAGACAATTGGTTTCATTTAACATTAGAGCCGCTTCTTTGATTTTACTATCTGTTTTTTTCAGGACTATACTTGAATCTTTCTACCGAACTCTATGTTTATTGTCCCATGCATGTTTACACATTTTTGAGATCTATCAAAATCTCTATTTTTAATTTCTTATTCTATCATTTAATGGTCTTGATGTTTCACCTAAATACAATAATGTTCGTATTCACAAGGTATTTTATAAATACAATTCTTTGTTATTTCTTGTTCAATGTTAGGTTTGGTTCTAGCTAAAATAGATCACAATGTGTTTGTTGTTTTGAATGTTGTTAAAATGTTGAATTTATTTCCTATTGTTTTAAGTTTCTCGGCTAAGTAGTTCTTATAAGTAGTATGGTATTGCCGTTTTTCTCGTATTCTTTCTTGTGGATGTTATAGGATCCCGTTCTTAGTTGTTCTGTTCCATTCGGTTCATTCTCGATAATCCTTTATTTATAAACGGTAAAGAATAATGATTTTTTAATAAAACAAACGTTAACAATTGTTTTAATTTATTAATGTTTAGTATTTTGATAACGATTTCCGAAGTGGAAATCGAAATGTCAAATAAATTTATTGTCAAACTTAAATTGTGGCTTATTCCCAAATAAAATAGTAAATTGCATAAGACGTTATAAGAAAATAGCTTCAGCTCGTTATTTAATTATAGTACGGTACTTGTTCTTAACAATTTACGCAATTTTCGATAAGTTATTCTGCGTCTTAAATAATATATGTTTAATAATAATTTAGGATTGATAAATAAGTATTGCAAATATTTAGAGACTGTCGATTTCTTTATAAGAAAGTCTTTCGACAAAAATGTTCGAAGTTCTCAAAACAGCTAATCCCGTTAACTTTCTTGCAATTGACCATATACGAGGTTCTCGTTGGTCGTCTTCAAGGTAGTTCTATAAAAGGTAGATTAATGCACACTCAAGAGGTTTTAAATTCTTTTTCTAATGGAACTCATAATTTATTAATAGAACACGTCGTATAAGAAGATTAACAGAATTCTTTAGAGGATCAGTGAGAGAAGCTGTTTGTATTTGTTGTGAGAGTTTATAAAGGTTCAGACCAACGACGCGGGTAGTGGCGCGCTTCATCAGTTTACCAATTTAAACGTCGGCAAAGAGAGATAGAAAATATATAATAATACAAAGGAAAGAGAACACAGTTGGCACATATATTATACTTGCATGATAAAATCTGTCGGACCATCATGTCCCCAAGAATATCAAGTTATACCGCCAGTGTGGGCGGTAGAAACTTTATTAAGTCGGTTAATTCATAAAATGATAAAAATTGTAACACAACGTAGTTAAACACTACTTAGTAAAATTACCACGGTACTGATCGTATTAGCGCCCTAGCTTCGTCGAAAGGGGGACGCTTTAGTACCTGTAAGTTGAATTTCTTTGAATCGTGTCATTTTATCGACAGTTCGCATAAAAAGGCACGACGCTCCACAGAACAATAAAAATAAGGTACAGAGGCCATAAATTAGGGTTCGGTATGAGCTTAAGGATCATAAAACAAATTTTTAACACATCGTGGATCGAGTACTGTGTGTAGTGTAGACCAAACTCATTTCAGTGAATAAAAATCACCAAGTCAATTAACGTTTCCGCTGGTACGGTTCAAGTTGTTGCCGAAAAAGAATAAGACTTGATAAAAATTATATTTTTAGACCATTGATATTTATACCAAAGCAGTGACGGCACGTCACTTTTTAACAACATAAAACCAAGATAAGAAAAAATAATTATCGCATTATTTTTAATCTTTACAGCTGTCGCTCATAACAATGTAATTAACTCTTTACTAGTTTGTAAAGGTTTTTTTTTAATATTTAATTAAGTGGAAAAACTACAGATTTCATCTTCTGTAAAAAATAGTTTATTAGCTGAATTTAATATGATTTACTGAAACTCAACTTATTCACTTTAAAAAGAGAGAAACTCAACTTATTACCTACAAAAGTGGACAATCCCAATCCCAAATAGACTACTTCATGATAAGGAAAGAAGACATACGTGAATGCAAGGACTGCAAGGTAATAGTTAGTGAGACAGTAAGCCAACAACATAAGCTGCTTGTTCTGGACATCGAAGTAAAAAGCGAAACTAAACAAAAATATCGGAGAGGACCACAAAAAATCAAGTGGTGGATACTAAAAGATGAGAAAGAAGGTCTATTCAGGAGAAGAATAGTAGAAAAAATATGCTGTAACATGACAGGAAGCCCTAATACAATTTGGAGAAAAATTGCCAGTAATATTAGAGAGACTGCTATTGAAATACTTGGGAAAATGTCAGGAAAAAAGTTTGAGGATAAAGAGACTTTGGATAAAGAACACCGTTATCCAAGGTTTTATTTTTGCTATTTTTTATTTAAGCGTTTTATCTCCCTACTCCTAGAGGTTTGTTTGTAATTACTTAACTTATTTATAAATGTATCATACATATGATATATTATGTGCAATTTGAGAATCTATTTTGTTGATATAAATTGCATCTAGTGTTCATTTTTTAAAAGCTGTTTTCCGATATTCAGGCTTTTAATTATGACTGGACAGGGCTGGATCCAGCGAACCAGAAAAAGTTTATTAATAGCAAGTTGAAAATTTGTTAATAGCTTAACGGTGTCTAGTCGGACAAACTTTGATGTACGGGAACACTGGAACATGGGAAGTTTTAATTGTGGAACAGGTTACAGGTTTCGAACGTCAGACTACGAAAATATTCCATGTATTTTGTCGGACAGAACTTCCAATTGATTTGTTACCCTTTCATTAAACTCTCATGCAAAAATCAGACTGCTATCTTGCTATCTATCACCAACATAGTTCCTGTCAGTTGACATGTTCTACGTGTCGGACTTATTAAAATGCCTAACATATTTGTCGGACAAACATTTTTTCATATATTGTATAAAGTTTGCTATTGAATGAACTTAAAAACAACCTGCTAGTTTTCACAATCACAAACGTGTCAGAATGACAAGTTCTACAATTAAAATCACGTTCCACAATTAAAACTTCCGCTATTTCAGTGTTCCCATATATCCAAAGTTTGTCCGAATAGACACCGTTAAGCTATTAACAAATTTTCAGCTTGCTGTTAATATACTTTTTTTGGTACGCGGGATCCAGGCCTTAGATGTAGAAAATTTTTGAGTTTCATTATTTAGGTATAAGAAACGGCTGGAGTAAAGTGATCAGTCATGTCAGTATGAAAAACGGTAGGATTGATATTATCTTACTGTTTTAAATTAGCTTGAGTTTTTATAAAATATGTTGATTTATATTTATTAAAATCTTTTGATATACAATGTGTGTTTTTATTGGGAGGGAGCCCGCATTCCAACTGGAACCAGGGCCCGCTGATCTATCAGTACGCTACTGGTGAAGACTGGTAGAATGCACTAGGTAAAAGCTTTCATTTTTAAATGATTAGTAGGTAGTATATACTAGCTTCGTATAACCATAGTCAATTGACACATAAGAAGCTGGTCACGCCCTAACTTCTACTTTATTTGGTACCCGTGCGCATACTCGTTTAATTTTTAATTGAATATGCTTCACTGCACAGAATGAAGTCTTGAAAAATCAATGTTTAATGTACACCTGTACACAGTCGTTAGTAGTTAATTTGTGCAAACATACTGTATACGTATTCATCTGATAAATTGCCTTAGTCGGTCCGACACCCACACATGTCTCTTTTTAACCTCTTTAATGAAATATAGCTGATCACAAAGAGATATGCTTCAGAAAGTGTCTAGTGTCTAGTGTAAATCAACCTGAATATATATCAATAGAACGAGTTCTAAAACCCCCATGTTCTCCTTATTTAGCTAAGTAGCTTTTAGCTGGCGGGAAGCGATGCATATCATTTCTTTCCATTAAATCACATTGACAACCGGTATTGATAAAGTGTGACCATAGGCAAAGAATAGGCTGTACCGAGTACTAAATACTTTGAATACTATTCATGAGTAGCGCGAGTCGCAATAATAATACTTTTGCCGACAATAGAACCCATTAAACTGTTCTTCAATGGCTTTTTATTCGATCCGACCACACCGAGCTATAAATATTTATTTAAAAAATTGGATACCTCTATATGCTAATAAGCACGCGATGTAGGTATCTGCTTTTAACGAAGGAAGGACGAACAAGTACATAATCAGTGTTATTCACATTTTTTCTTTACAGTTATTTCCGCCATTCAGTTATACTGATTCAAATTATATTAAAAATAATAAAGCTTATATTTTGTCGAATACATATCGCTCACCGACTTCGTTAGTGCCATAACCCTAAGAAAATGAAAAATTGTTTTTTTGGCCTAATATGTTCATTTAGGTGTTGTCTCATTGTGCAATAATTTCATATAATTTAGTTATCTTAAAATCAAGATATTGCACCTGTGTCGTTATGACGTTTTCCGGTTTTTGCACTCTCAGCGACAGCAGGCCCGCCACAAGACAGTTTGGGTCACGCTGTGCCTGTGGTCGAGAGTAGATGTGTGGTAAGTAGATTATATTTTTCAATATTGCCCTAACATGTGATCATGCATTTGTTAACCAAGAAAAATTACTCAAGTAAAACTTCTCTAGTGCCCTAACCTGTGATATGGCAGCAATGCAAATTGGAATTGTGGGTTTGTGTGATACACTCAACGTTGCTGACTGCTCTAACCTGTGTTATGGTTGTAATGCGAACTTGATTAGAAATAGATTTCCGATGGTAGATCATTTGCAATACTGTTACATTATGTGCTAAGGCGTTATTGAAGGATAACTATAATTGATCTATGCTGGCATAAGACGCTATTACTTATTATTAGTCGTTTAAAAGTCGTATTTAAGAGATTTAAAGGGAATTTGTAGCATCTTTGTTTAAATCGTGAAACTGAGTTTTTAATAGCTGTTTTAATAGCTGTTTTTAATAGCTGTTTTTGTAGCTTAATATGGAGTTGGCCCTTCATTGTTCGGAGTTAGAATTTCATTTTGACACATTGCATTATCACATTCCTTAATACATGGGCTGCAATATGTATAAATACATTCAATAAACATAATTAATATTTTCCTTCCTATTCCTTTAGCACAATGAATACCAATTCAAGAGCCGCCTTGATGCTGCGCCTAGTTCACGACAATTCCTTGCAAGACGAAGTAGAAAAGGACGGTGATTATTCTGTATCGTCAAAAATTGAATTTATATAGTACCTCAGCAATATGTGACTCTAATTAGAGAAGCAAAGAAGACCGGAAAACCATTTGAAGTAAAAGAAATGTCTCATGAAGATTTTTACGATTTCAAGGCACTCCAAAAACAAATGCGTGTCGTCAACTTTGATGTTGATGAAGCTGGCCCGATAAGCTTACTGAAATCAACATTACAAGGTACGAAAGGCCGGACTACTACTTAATAGCTACTTCGTACGAAGACATAGATGAAATGAAAAAAGTTTTCTTCAAACAGCGGCAAAGCAACAAAAAATCTGTCAAATTATTACTGACGCATGCCTACAAAAAAAAATGATATTGACAAAACGAAAAAGCGTGATATTGAAGACTTGCTTAGTCAGCGAGTCATTTCCGAAGCTCATGGTCCCATGTTAAGAACCATTTTAAAGTCATGAATGATCTTATCATTTTATTTTAAACAGTTACAGTTTTTTAGAATAATATCCTCATTTGTATATTTATAAAATGACAAATATAGTTTATTAAATACAGTACAATATTATATTGAGCAATATTTTACAATTTTGCAGTTTTATTTCGTTTAAAGTTCAAGAAAGCGATGTCTATCTCAATGAATTAATACAGGTTCATAGGCCGTAAGCCTCGAATTTTAAATATGGGCGCCCCAGTAATAGAGCCTTGTCATATTTTAAGAGTGAATTTCAGGGTAAAGCAATGTCAATAGCTAAAAATAAATACTAGCATTAGATATCTACATATATAGTCAACATTAGTGTAGAATTTGGTAACATAGATACCCTAGTTCCAGAGAAAAAAATGCAAAGTTCACATAAAACCTTGTTTTTACTCTCCTGAAAACACAGTATCGATTTAGCATTCGAAGCGAACAGTTCGTTTTTGCGTGTGTGATCGGTGAAAATTAGTTTTGGTGAGTCGGTAATTAATAAAATGGAAGTCAATACCATTGGCAAAGGACATCCACCCGATCGGGGAGGGACGATAAATATTAATAATATGGAACTGGATCAGGAGGAAAAACAAACACAAATAAGTCAAAATGCAAGTTAACAGGTACAAAAGGTAGCAAAAACACAATCAAATAACTTTTTTCCAGTTTATCAGGTAAGCGATAACAATAATTCTAATGAAAACCAGTTGCTAATTAAACCTATTAAAAATAAATATACACAAGGAGACCAAGGACCGTATTTCGTCTATTTACAAAACCGAAACGGGCACATTGGCCGTCTACATCGAATCGCCACCGCGCGTCTTGTGCTTTCTGCAGAACCTACGGTAAGAGATAATATAGTTCACATCAGCGTTATTGGTAGAAATAAAGTTAGAATTGAATGTAATTCATATAAAAGCGCAAATATTTTAATTGATAGTAAAAATTTATTAGAAAAAGATTATGACATATACATTCCTAATTTTATGGTACAAAAAAGTGGAGTAATAAAAGGGGTCGATAAAGGTATCTCAGAAAACGAATTAAAGGACATTATTGTTTGTAAATATGGTAATTTTAAGGTATTAAGTGTAAAAAGAATGAAAAGAAAATCAAACAACGAGCTGATAGAGACGGGTACGATAGTGGTGACTTTTAGAGGACAAATGATACCAAAAGAAGTTATCATTGAGAGAATGATATATCAAGTCGAAACCTATATACCGAGAGTAATACAATGCCTAAATTGTTTAAGGTATGGCCACGTCACTGGTCAATGTAGAGGGAAAAAAAGATGCGGACAATGTGGACAGGAACATGAATCTGAAGCATGTGAGTTAACAGAGCCTACTTGTTTATTCTGTTTTGGAAAACACTCAGCACTGGACCGAGCAAAATGTCCTGAGTTTGAGAAACAAAAGGCTATCAAATATCTTATGGTAAACGAAAATATGGCATTTGAAGAAGCAAAATTAAAATACAGTAATAGTTATACCTCAGCCTTAAAAACATCAAATGCAGGAAATAGATATACAATAACAACAAAAAGAAAATGGAGCGAAGCCACTCAAAATAAATCGGTTTACCCATATTCGGAAGAACATGAAAATATTTTAAACAATCCTAGCACCTCTGCGTACCCGCCTCTACCAATTCCTAAGAATATTCCAATGTATCACAAACAGGTAACACAAAATAACCAAACAACAAACAAAAACCTTAGTGAAAATATATTAACAATTTTTAAAAATATATTAGGTAAAAAACTTTTGCCGACAGAAAATAAACAAATTATGGAAGAATTTAAAGATAGTCTAGAAAAAATTTTAAATGGATCTAACAAGTAAAAAAATCTTACAGTGGAATTCACGATCGATAATACACAATAAGGGACATTTCGAAAAATATATATTTGAAAATAAATTTTTGGCTATATTATTGAGTGAAACTTGGTTGAAACCAAACACAAACATAAATTTTTCTCGATATAATATATTTCGCGAAGATAGACCGCAAGGTTTTGGAGGGGTCGCAATATTATTAAATAAAAACATAAATTTTCAGAATAACTTAGATTTTTATAAAATAAATAATGTAATGTGTGTTGCAGTACAAGTCATTTTAAATCAAAATATTTTAAATCTATATTCTCTATATGCAAAACCTAAACTAGGTATATCGAAAAATGAGTGGGTCAGGTTCTTTAATAGTTTAAACAAACCATTTTTAGTGGGGGGAGACTTCAATTGCCATAATAAAATATGGGGATGTGATGAAACTGATCGCGAAGGGATAAATCTTTTTGAAGCTATGGAAGAATGTGGACTTAATTTCTTAAATGACGGTTCGGAAACATTAATTCGGAGGTCCATGAATAAAAATAAGTCAGCTATAGATCTAACAATTTGCTCAAGAGATATCTATTATAAATGCTCTTGGCACACAGAAAATATGAGTCTGGGTTCAGACCATTATCCAGTAGTTATCGAATTTGCACATGATAGTAATGTAAATACCTGTTTTGATAATAATGATATAATTAGAAATAGAATTAAATGGGATATTAAAAAAGCGGATTGGACAGTTTTCTCTTACTTGTTAAGCAATAAACAAAAAGACAATATAGGACAAAATACAGAACAAGAATATCAAATGTTTTATGATTCTATAAATGATGCTAGTAAAATTAGCATTCCAGAGAAGAGAAAAGTGACCAATGCAAAATTTAATAAACCATGGTGGAATAATGAATGTAGGGAGGCTATTAGACTACAAAAAGAGGCCCTTTTACAATTTAAAAGAATATCTAATCACGAAAATTACTTAAAATATCAGCAAGCAGAAGCATATAAAAAAAGAATTATTTTAAATAGTAAAAGAGCCTCATGGAAAAATGTATGTAATAGTTTGAACAAAAATACACCGATAGGTAAAATATGGAGTGAGATTAGAAAATTAAAAAACGCCTATAATCCACCTAAAAATCCAATAGTTGAAAATGAATGGATCGAACTATTCTTTAACAAAATTGCCAGACCTTGGGTCCTAGAGGAAGAAATTACATGTACAACGAACAGTACAATCACTGAAGACAGTAAATTTCTAACAGAATTATTTAATTTGGAAGAGCTTAAAAATTGTTTAAAAAACAATAACAACTCAGCTCCAGGAAAGGACAGTATTCACTATAGTATGCTATATAATTTGCCTATCCAAAGAAAAATACAACTACTAAATATAATAAACCGCATATGGACAAGCATGGAAGTTCCAAACTCATGGAAAGAATATATTATAGTCCCAATTCTCAAGCAATACAAACCCGCAAATTGTCCTGATTCATACAGAGGCATTTCGCTATCGTCATGTATCTTGAAAACATTGGAGAGAATGATTAAACAAAGATTAGAATTTTGGCTGGAGAAAAATTCTCGACTCTCTCCAACACAATTTGGATTCCGAAAATCATGTTCAACAATGGAAAACTTATCACACTTGGTACTAGATGTTTACAACTCATTTTCTACTAATAAGTCAGTTGTAGCTACATTTATAGACGTCGAAAATGCATATGACAATGTTAATCTGGTAAGCCTGTATCACCAAATGAAGAAAATAGGAATCCCAGATATACTATGCTGGAGAATTTATAAACTTTACAGTAATAGAATCTTGTATATCCAAATTGGGAATAAACTATTAGGTCCCAGAATATCAAACATTGGGATACCTCAAGGAAGTATTCTAAGCCCAATATTATATGCTATTTATACTTCGGATATAGGTAAAAGCATATCAAATAGTACCCAAGGTAAAATATTACAGTTTGCAGATGACATATGTATTTACGTAGACCAAAACGAGATAGAAAAGGGCTGCAAAATAATAAATGAAGTATACAGTTGTTTACTTGAAGACTTGTATCACTTAAATTTAACAATATCTTTAAATAAAACACAAATTTGCATATTCTCCAGAAAGCAAAAACTTCCCGAACTAGTAAAAATACAAAACGTCCAGTTCAAAGTTCAACCTAAAATTAAGTATTTGGGGATGATATTAGATAGAAAACTGAGCTGGAAAGACCATATTGAATACATTGTGACAAGAGCTGAAAAAGGTTATAATGCATTACGAGCAGTAAGTCACATAACTTGGGGAGCAGATGCCAATATTTCATTAATAATGTACAGATCATACATAAGATCTATTTTAGACTATGGATGCATATTTTATAATCAGGCAGCCAAAACTCATCTTAAAAAAGTAGACGTGTTATCAAATAAATGCCTTCGATTATCTATCGGAGCTCTCATAAGCACCCCATTGTCAAATTTAAGTATAGAGTGTAATGAACCACCACTATACATAAGAAGAAAAACTCTATGCGAAAAGTTTATACTTAAAAGTATTGCTAAAGAGAGTTTAATAGGGGATAAGTGTCAAAAACTTTTTATACATGACCTAACGAGTGAATACTGGAAGAAAAAACCTTCTTTACTACTTGCTGAAACATATAACAGCTTGCGCCAATTTAAAAATAAATTATACACATCAAAAATATCACCCACATTTCAAATATATCTAAATAGCACTCCTAATATACAGCCAATTTACATGAAAGATTATTCGAACTTTCCAGCGAATTTAAGGAACTCTATGTTTAATGCAGATATAGAAACACTATGCCCACAGTATTACCAAATTTATACAGATGCCTCAAAGATTAACTCTAAAGTTGCTGCTGCCATATGGGACCCTAAAACACAGTACAAAGAAGGAATAGGACTGGATGAAGATACCACGGTATTTACAGGCGAACTAATAGCAATATTGAAAGCAATGCAATACATAGCCACGATCAACAATAACAACAATAGATTCGTAATACTGTCAGATAGCAAAAGTGCTCTAAGTAAATTGGAAAAGTGGACAGGACATAACAATCATATTATTATAGAAATAATAAGAAACTTTATCGAACTCAAAGCCAAAGGCAAAGAAATATCTTTCTGCTGGATAAAAGCTCATTGCAATTTAAAACACAATGAAATTGTAGACAAACTAGCAAAGAGTGCTACAGAACTAGAAACTAACTGTGAATATAAGCTAACACTAAATGACGCATATGCTTATATTAATAACAACAAAATGAATAACTGGAAAGAATGGTATACCAACTCCAAAAAGGGACTGTATTATAAAAGTATTCAAACAGATATTCCATCTAAAGGCTGGTTTAGTGATTATCAAGGCAACAAGGTCCTCATATCATATATATGTAGACTTAGGTTTGGTCACTCCTTAGTTCCAGAACATAAATATAAAATAGGATTGTCTGACACAAACTGTTGTGAATGTGGAGAATTAGGATCCGCAGAACATATGATATTAGATTGCAAACTAAAAGAAAAAGAAGTAGAACATTTTATAAATCAAATTCATACTAAACAACACATAAGAAAACCTTTTAGTTTACAAACACTGATTGCTACAAAAGATAAAAGTATCTACGAGATCCTAATTAAACACATTAATAATATAAAACTAAAATTGTGAAATTATATATATAAGTTACCTTTGTTTACCCCATTTGTTGACCCTCCTTTCCGTGGTCTGGTCTTGTTTGATTTTGCTCTGAAAGACCCCTGAGCACTTATGTATCCCAGTTAATAATCCTTAGGTTAGGAAAAAAAGAAAAAAAAACACATAATAAATAAATAAAAAAAAATATATAAATAAATTACAAAAAAAAAAAATAAATTAAAATAGTTAAAAAAAAAAAAAAGAAAAAAAAAATAATAATAAAAAAAAAATGTGTGTATATATATATAAAAAAAAAAAAAAATGAAAGAAGCTATCATTAAAATAATAAGTACTTATATTTGTAAATCATTATTATCAAATAGGCCATTCATATTCAAAAATATAATTAGAGTATAACAGATATCTCATAAGATTTGTTAGTAAACAAATTTGGTTCGGCTAATGGATTAAGTCCACAGTCAAGAAATCCGATAGCACACACACACACACACTCTCCTGAAAAGTTTGCAATTTCGGCGTTATGGCACTAACGAAGTCGGGGAGCGATATACCTTTACTTTTTAACGGAGAAGACATAAAATTTTCAAATTTAATTCAAATTAAAAAATTGAAAAGAAAAGTACTAAAAGTATGTAAAGCATTTAATTCCTAGCTCAGGGCTTTCGGCTTATAAATCCATCTCCAAAGCTATGGTCAAAATTTCAAAGGTACCATTACGAAAGAGTACCATTGATGGATGGGTACTTGCATCCGTACCATAACCAAAAATCTTTTAAAGTTTTTTTTTGTAGTCTCTTAATGTGCCTTTTTTTCTTCTTAATTCTTCTTGCTTCTTAATGGTTTCTTTTTTATTTTTTTTTGGAAAGTTTCAAAACTTTTTAAATTCGGAGAAAAAGTTTGTTCCACTTTCTAAACAATGGGATCGTCTTTCATATTGGTACTTTTTAAATTTTGACCCGAGCTCTGAAGATGGTTCTAGGAAATTACATACTTTACACATTTTTAAAATACATACTTTTTGTTTCAATTCATTTATTTGTCATAAGTGTGTACAAAACATCAGTTCTTTGCAAATTTAATTTAATTAGATGTAAATACATGTCATAGCGATTGTATTATACAGCATTGTGTATGTAGAAACTTAATATTTTCTTTCGAAATAAAAAGTTACAATGGTTAAACTTCAAAAAAAATTTAAATATGGAATAAATGCGGAAAATGATGGACTTTGTAAATGATATCATTCCCAAACGCATATAAATGCATTTGTTCTAACCATCTGTGTTATACGCAGCACTTGATCTTGATTAGCTTTAATTTTATGTCAGTATTTAATTTATATACCTAACTTCGATTTTTGTAAAAGTTTTATAATCTTCTACGAATTAAAAATCAATATGAATGAAAGTCCAAGGAACCCACCTAATAAACTACGATAAAAATAGACTGGCAAATCTCGAAGAGTGAAAAGAAAAACATAAAGAGCTAGTCCCATAGTAGGAAACGGAACTCAACGGATTGTCATGGCTAGGGATGGCGGTTGTTGACAAAAACGCCGGTTTTCGGTTATACCGGTTTTTTTACCTACAGTTTAACCTGGCGGTTATAACCGGTCAAAAAAACCGGTGTTAGGTTTTTTTAGTCATAGCCAACACCAAATAAGTTACATTTACATTGCGCTTTAGTTTGCGATAATACATTCGAATCAATATCAGTCCATATCAGTATAGAAATCAGTCATAAGTGTTGTAAAATCGGTTTCAGTCACCCTAAAGTTTCTCATTTATGCACGAAGGCAAAAAAGTTTCCCATTTTTTCTCTAAATTCAGTATTTTTTCCACTTATCCGGTTTTTTACCGGTTATTACTTTAAAAAGAAAAAACCGGTTATAACCGGGACAAAAAACAACCGGAAAACCGGTTATTGCAAAGGAAAAAAACCGGTTTTAGGTTAATAACCGGTATATTTTCCCATCCCTAGTCATGGCATTGCAGGAGCAGTTAGAATAGATTACGATAGAAATGCATACACAAGGCATGTGAGGGCATTATACACCTGGGAATGCATGTATCGCCACCTCTTTTAACTACTACTACTTCATAACATTAAATCCATTTTTTTCTGAGTTTTAGGTTATCCAAAAGAGGAAATCAATTTTTTCCACAGGTAACCCAGATGGGCAACCTTGATTCCTGAGCAATGATTCCGAGCGTCGTTAGGCACGACATTGATGGCCTGATGCTCCGGATGGTCGGCTAACGAGGTAAGCAAACACCAAACGCCAGAAAACAAGGTCACTGGCTCGCTAGACGGACACACATTTGGAGAATAAGCAATTATAGAGGTTTGACATAAAAGAAACGTAAACCTGGGCGGAAAGGTGCGTAACGCCACCCCTACCAAGCTGACATCACCGCATAAAGGCTTCTCTTCTTCTTCTGAAGAGTTCTATGGTTATTTTTCCACACTACTGATTTAATTTTTCAACCAGGACGCGCGATATGTCTCCCTGGTCCTCTTTTTCATTTCACTTTCCCTTGTATAACTAACCGCATCAGCTCATATAAAGGCTTCTCAGGTGCTCCATTTCTCAAGGCATCCAAGACCCAGATAAAAAAGGAAAGCCACTCCAATGTTATGCCTGCTATTGTAGGGAAGAAGATAGCTTGGGGGCTCAGGGAGGCATGACCTCTTTGATATTCAGACATGAGATCACCTTTCTCCGGAAAGCTCACGTCTTCTGGAGCTGGGATTTACTTCGTTGAGTGTATATTATGTACATTCCATGTAACGCGGTAATATACGAACATTAGGGTTAGCGCAAACTATTATTTTTAGAAAGTTCAAAATTTTCAACCTAATAGAAATATTAATATTGAAAAATATTAAAAATATTCCTAAAAGATATTTAATTGAAACTTATTGGACCATTTTCCTGGTAACACCCCCATGGCTTCTAAAAATTGCAAGCCAGATGGATGCTGAAGCGAAGAAGACAAGAGGGAATTCAAGAAACTTACAATTCACGACCCCGTCTGTTCAGCTGGTAAATTCCAACGGAAAATGGACCTAGTTACTCAAAAGAGTAAAACTAATATAAAATAAAATAAAAATGTATACAGTTTTTATTCAGTTGCAATGCGAAGGCAAAACTGTCTTATTTTTCACTTAGTAGAGAGAGAGAGCAAACCAGCATTCTAAATCGACGATTTTCGACTCTAATTGGAGTCATCATCAGAGAGGCGTAGGTTTGCTGCTCTCTGCCCCAAGTGACGAAACTCGGAGAGCTTATCAGTTTTAGGCATCTTTTTAGGTATCTTTTTAGGTTTTCTACAGTTAAGGTTCATTTATTTAATTACATTTAAAAAGGCTTTTTTTATTAATATAGAGCAGTGATTCTTAACCGGTGTTCCGCGGAACACAGGTGTTCCGCGAATGTGTTGCAAGTGTTCCGCGAAAAATATACGTTAATCTCGCAGACCGACGTGAAATTGTGTCGCTTCCAAGAGATCGGGAAGAATGAAAAATTCTCTTGACAATCTCGTCGGCGTATGCTATGCGTGTATTTATTGTCGCGGTTACCCGGTTACCTGTTTTTTGGTGTACCTGGCAACACTGCTGGTCTTGGTCTTCTAGCTGGTATGCTATGCGTGTATTTATTGTCGCGGTTACCCGGTTACCTGTTTTTTGGTGTACCTGGCAACACTGCTGGTCTTGGTCTTCGGTAGTGGTGCGAGCTCCAAGCTTAAGATTGCTCATTTGTTTTGCTTGAATACGCCCTATTTGTCACGTGCACGCAACCGTTTCTCGCCGAAAACGACGCACTATTTTTATTGAGTTTTAAGTTCCAGTTGATAGTAAGTAATTTAGGTTAGTTTATTTAAGATTTAACAGCAAGTTCAAATAAAAATAGGGTTACTTAGAGCTAACAACAACGATGAATATTGTTAACTTACTTTTGTAACTAATCACCTTTTAAAATAAAATTTGTTTCGCATTGCAGCAATGGACAAATTCCTTATTAAAAGAAAACGTAGTTCTGACGATGCACAAGATATAAACTATGGAGCAGGTACCAGTACCTCTGTGGAGGGACAGCTTCCCATTTCCCAAGCAACCAAAAAAGTTAATCGCCAGTATTTGGAAGAATATTTGAGTTATGGCTTTACATGGAAAGGTGATGAAGATTGTCCCATGCCAAATTGTTCTTGTGTGTGGTGAAAATCTATCAAATTCGGCAATGGTCCCGGCTAAACTAAAACGCCATTTTTCAACGAAACATGCCAATCTTAGTTCTAAAAGCAAAGCATATTTTCAAAGATTGTTGAACATGCAAGAAAAGCAGGTAAGAAGTTTTGAAAATATTGTTATAATTTCTGACAAAGCACAATTATTAGCTTCTTATAAAATGGCTGAATTAATAGCTATAAGGTTGAAACCGCATACTATTGCTGAATCTTTGGTATTACCAGCATGTGCAGAAATGGTAACAATTATGTTTGGTGAGGATGCAAAAATAGAAATTATGAAAATTCCCCACTCCGACGATACAATAAGAAATAGAATTAAAAATATGTCAGACGATATTGAAAGTACAGTATTTGGTATTATGACACGAGACAATTTTACATTGCAAGTTGACGAATCCACTGACTTTAGTGGCAAAGCCGACTTAGTAGGATTCATTCGTTTTATTTCTGAAAACAAAATAGTAAATCAGTTTTTATGTTGTATGGAACTTACTGAATATACAACGGGTCAAAATATATTTAAGTGCATTACATCATATTTTGAAGAAAATAATATATCATGGAATATGTGCGTGGGTATTTGTACAGATGGGGTACCATCAATGTTAGGCTCTATTAAGGGATTTGCTACACTTGCGACAACGAGAAACCCAAGCATAATAATTACGCATTGTTTCTTGCACAGAGAATCACTAGTATGCAAAACGTTGCCAAATGCTTTAAAACCTGTGTTAGATTAAGTAGTGGGAATGGTCAATTACATAAAATCAAGGCCATTAAAAACACGCCTTTTTAAAGAGCTTTGTTCTGCAATGGAAGCACAACACGAAGTTTTGCTTTTGCATACTGAAGTTAGGTGGTTAAGCAGCGGAAAAGTCTTGAATCGAGTTTTAGAGCTTAAATGCGAATTGTTAGCATTTTTTCAAGAACATGGTGCAGCAACAGATAAATTTGCAATATATTTAGAAAATAATATTTGGCTTGCCAAATTAGGATATTTGACTGACATTTTTAAATACCTCAATAATATTAACACGAGTGTCCAAGAAAAATCTGAAAATATTTTGTCTTGTACTGACAAATTATCAGGGTTTCGAAAGAAAATATCTCTTTGGAAAAATCGCATATTAGAAAAAGGTACATTGGATATGTTTCCCAGTATTAGCGCAAATATTGAAGAGATGAAATCCGTTATCATTGAACATTTGACGCTATTAGAAGGAAAAATTGATCATTACTTTCCTTCCCTAAATACAGATAATTACGATTGGATTCGAAATCCTTTTATCTCGATTAATATGTCGAAATACCAGCTATCCTTACAAGAGGAAGAAGAGTTGGTACTTGTCAACGGATCGCACTCTGGCACTAAAGTTTTCTGAAATATCACTTGAAGGATAATTTTGGATTTCTGTGCAAGCTGAACACCCACTTCTTTCTACAAGAGAATTAAAGGTATTACTACATACTTGTGTGAATTACGTTTTTCAACCGTCACAAATTTAAAAACAAAGAAACGTGAAAGACTTGCGAATATTGATGAAGAAATGAGGGTAGCGCTATCGCATATTAGACCGGACATTGCTAAAATTTGCAAAAGTCATGAGGCTCAAGTGTCGCACTAAATTTGTGTAATTTTTATGTTAGTTATGCCCATACATCTAATTGTAAAATAAAATGTAATAAAATGTATTTATTAATCTACATATTTTTTGTTAATTTCTATTTTTAGAATATGTTTTTATTCTTATATTTTGTTTTTGCATGTATTTGCAGTTAAAGAACGTGTTTTATTTACATTTGCATTTACAGTTGCACCCCGTATTTAGTGTTTCCTATAAAATAACACATTGGTGTTCCGCGACTTTTTCAAAATTTGTCAAGTGTTCCCCAGCTTTGAAAAGGTTAAGAACCACTGATATAGAGGTTAATAGTTTTGCCAGACCACCTTTAATATTATTTGACGCAGTTTAAAAAGAAATTATTCCTTTAAATATGAATGGAGGCAGACATTTCTGTTATCACAGGAAAAATATAGTTTTTTGGTGTTATTTAACCACGGTTTTGTATTACAAGCAAGTGTACGGTAATTCATTAATAGACCACAAGCATAATCATAATTTGCACACAATACGTGATTTCACACACGCAAATAAAACTTTCCAATGAGCTTTCCTGGTATACTAATAAATCCACGTTCATGTGTGAAAACCGATCTGATAATCATAAGTTGTTTATTTTGCTATTAGTATTAGCTAAAACATATGTTAACCTAAAAATAATTACTAAATCAAGTGTATGATGAAAATTACGGATTATAAGTGATGGTGTAAAAATGGTAAAAAATTACATAAGGTCATTAAATATCAGGTTTGTTATATGATTTAATAAGACATATCCAATATCTAAAACATAAATAAAACATATTAAAAAAAACTGATCTATCTACTAGAAATAAGAAAGTTACAGAAGTCGTCAGAAAAGTTAAAAAAACTTTAATATTTTGGCCATATTATGAGCCACCCAGAGATGATATAAATATACTCCATTTAAGATAAGACAAAATAGACAGAAGGAGAAGGCCAGGTCAAAGAAGAATGTCATGGCTTACAAACCTGAGAAAATGGTTTCAGATTCCCTGTATCCCCTTTCCGAGCTGCAGTCAACAAAATTACTACAGCTACTTTGATAGCCAAAATTTAATAAAAAATTTTGGTCTTGGTAAAAGGTATATTATTTTAAAAAGCCCTATAGGGCTACAAACATCGAACAAAACGTTTTCGCTCTAAAAAGAGCATCATCAGTGTTGCAAGAACATGGTGAGCCAACCAAAAAATACGAAGGTCAAAGCCTTCGTATGTGGATTTTTAAAATAGTACTTTTACTAGAAACAGTGGTTATTAAGGCTATGGGTACATAATTCGCAAATATTTTACGTGTATCCCTACTTTTTCTGTCTTTACACGGCAAATTACGTGTAGTAAAATTCACACTGGTATGAATATGTAAACATTACTAGAATGTCATTCTACTTGAAAATGTCATCATTAATTTAAAGAGATGGCTTTTGAATGTTCTTGGATAACTGTTATTTTTATAATTGGAAATTATTAATTCAGTTAATAAATGTGATAATTTTTTCACTAACTATGTATTCAGTGATTGTAATAATTTATTTGTACAACAAGGACTAATACTCAATCGAGAAAAGAGGAAAAGTGTTAAAGTGATTTTTTAATAATATATTGTTATGGAACGCTTACAATTTTGAACATCTTTAACAACAAAATACTTGGATCACAGAATATATTATCCTGATGTATTCTCTGCTTGGATCTTCCACAAATAATACACAATAAATAACTTTTTATTAAATTCACGTCTTAAATCAATTATTTATCAAATACACTATATTTCAATAATATTTAATCAATAACTCAACATATTCCCGATGCAATGTCAAATATTTAAAATTGTCACTGATTGTCAGTGTCTGACTGACAATATATGCTGACAATATTATATTCGGCTGAGTGCGTTGTAAGACAAAGATAGATTTGTAAAATATTACCACGGCATTGTGTTTATTTTTTTCGAATCCTGAAAAAACCAATAAATATTTTTGAAAAATTTAAACGCAGAATGAAAGACTAAATTATTATCGAAAGCCCTTAGAATAGAATAGAGGTCCCTTAGAATAAATAAAAAATTTATTTTGAATGATATATTTGAAATTAAAAATCACACTAAATTTTCACTTAGTTTTTCACCCCTGTAACTTATTAAAATAAACATTATAGAAGTTCTCAGAGACTTTCGGCCCTCGCTAATAACGTGATCTTTCATTCTGCGTTTAAATTTTTCAAAAATACTTAGGTATTAGTTTTCTCAGGATTCGAGAAAAATGAATCCCCATTTGAATAGCATTGCAGCCGAAAATACGTACCGATCCTCTTAAGGATAAGATATAACTAAGGTGCATTTAGAAAAATAAACTAATGAATAAAGATGGAATTGAATACAGAATAGGAGTTAATACTAGGCAGTAACAAGAGAAACGTATGGCATAATAAAGAAAAATATAAAGTTCAAATTTAAATCTTTGATAAAATATTTCATCACTTCGGAAATCGCATAATTTGTTTAATTTATGAACGTTATACACCCATTTTGAGAACGATTTTTGACATGGAAATCGAAACGTGAAAATAAACTCATTTTAAAGATATACTGCGGGTTATTTCCAATAAAAATAGTAAATTGTATTAAGATGCCACGAGAAAATATCTTTAAGACAATAATTGTAGAATATATTCCAGATATAGGCAACTAATACATAATATAATATAGTATATTATATTATAAAACCCAATTAAGCTAGTACAGTGGTCGGCAAAGTGCGGCACCGGAGCCGCATGTGGCTCTTTGGCTCCTTAGGTACGGCTCTGGCACAAATATCCACGGAAAGCGCAATAATATTTTCCGTTAATAAGAATTCGTAGGAAAAACTTTACATCTAATTCTGATAAATTAGCTTTTATCAAACTCTAGCATTTGCCAAAAATCATAAATCATAATCATAAATCAAAAATAATAGCTTTGAAATATAGTTTCTGGATTTAAAAAACAAGGAGGTATGGCGCTATAAATGCGAACGTCTTTGTCTTGAATTGGAAATATTGGAGAAGAAAAAATATTCACAACACAAGAAGTGGTCTGCTTTGAATGACCTGGAGAAGGAAGACATGATCATTTTCAACGCTTGGAATAATGCTCCTGATTCTTATGATCAGCTAAAAAAGCTCACGTTTGATGTTCTTTGCCTTTTCGGTTCTACATATCAACATTTGAAAAAAAATGGATTTTGCGCCAAAAATTTTGTAAAAAATACAGTGTTGTAGGAAATAAAACCCTACAAAACGAAAGGAAATAGAAGTTTCTACGATGATTAGAAACGAAGATCTCGCCAAAAAAACGAAAAAACACATTTTCATTTTTGGGGGGTTATGGATGGGGCTAGGGATTTAAACATTTTTTTGGTTGAATACTTTTTGATGTAGAACATGTGGTTCTTTTATTTTTGGAATATCGGTGGAAGCATTTTTCACTATCTTAACCGACTGACTAGATTTTTTAGTTTTATTTAGCGTAACAAAAGTTTGCTGAACAAGCAGATTTGGCTCTCAATTTTTTTAAAATTTTTGTAATGTTCATATTTGGCTCTTTAGCTAAAAAGTTTGCCGACCACTGTGCTAGTAGATATTACCAGTGAATCCCATCTCCATTAAGAAAGGAGTTCAACAAGGCGAATTAATATCACCAAAGATATTTAACCTAGCTTTAGAAGACTTTTATAAAACCATAACAGATTCAGTGATGACATAGTGATTATAGCGAACAAATTCGAGCAATTACCAACTATGATGGAGAAACCCGAAAGAAAAAAATCAAAAATACTTAAAACTTTTCTCTGTATCTTTTTTAGTTTTAGGATACTGGTATCCAAAACCAAGCTGAAACCATTTGGTGATATGGTTTCAGCTTAGCAAATCATTTTCCACATCAGGGTTTGAGATCAGCCTGTGAGAATATGGACCACAAGAATAAAATTAGAGGCCATCCCAAAAGCGCATAATAGTTAGTAGTATGGAACAACGATGGAAGATGGAATGACAAATCATGAAGGAATGAAGCTATACTGTAGGATATGCGGATATGCCTATATAAATGAAAAATAGAAAACTTCACGATTTTGAAAACTAAACGATAAAAGGACCAAATGTACTTAGTGGTAGAAGGAGAAGGTATAAATAACCAAATCAAAATATTTCGTGTGAATTTACACCAATAAAGTATTTACAGATGTTACTGATTGGTTAGTATATTGTATATTATAGTATTCTTATAGCATATCCATGCTACTTATAAAAAAGGTAATAAAGACAACAGTAAAAAATAAAATACTTACAAAAAAAAAACAGAACTCCCAACAAACACTTAAACTTATCCGAAAAAGAAAAGAATCACAATCACTTAAAAACTATTGCTCTTCAAAAATATCAGGAAATACAAATAAATTGCCACTTAAAAATTTTGAGAATCAATATCCAAAAACTTGACAACCTCTCTCGTCGCGGTTACGCCACCGTCTAATCGACAATCAACGCGCATTATCACTCCAACACGGCTAGCACGTGAATGACTGGCTGCCAAAAAACTGGTGATAATGCGTCTTATCTGTATAATATGCTAACTACTACTGTAGAAGGTTGTCGCACGAAAATTCAAATAAATTTTATCCAGCATTATTGAAGTAGATAATGTATGGATTTGATATGAATTAAGTTAATTGCGGGATAATATATATATGCGTAATTTTTCGACCACTTTTGTGGAGGTGGGGGGGCTCCGCGGAATTTTACTAAGTTTTAGTATATATCTATATTATTTATTGTAAAAAAAGTAGCCTATAGCTGTTTTTAGCCCTGTAGGTGACCTTGGGCTTGAGATATGCCCCTCGAAATTGTCAAAAATAGCCCATTTTACGCTTATCATAGTGGATCTATTTTATCGCAGAATGTCTCATTTTTCTTGTTATGCTGGGGCGACACTAGCGTCTAATGCCTATAATTGTCGCATAATTTGAATTAGAGATGTGTCAAATAATTCGATAATTAACGGTATTAGACGCTAGTGTGGCCCCAGCATTACAATTTCAACTTTTTGATGAAATAATGTACAAAGTACAATGTACGTTGTATTTTATAGGTTAATAAGAATGAAATGAAAGCTTACAAAATTTTATAATTTTCAACTAATTTTCAAAATATAACTAAACGAGGGAAAAAATGTAGAAAACGGCAAATGCAAGATGTTTTAAATATCTGTCAAAAGGGCATCTGTAAATTAAAATTCTTCTAATATATTCGAAGATACAGCTGTTTAAAAATAGCTAGTTTTTCGAAAATCGCACTTTTTTTAACATACACTGAAAAAAGAACTAAATATAAATTTGACACACCATGTATTTATGCCCGAAAAAGTAACTATTGGAAAAAACGATTTACCAAGTTTCACCAATTTTTACTAATTACCAACTATTTATCAAGTTTACAAGAACCTATGTACTAGGTTTTGTGTGTGTGTATACTCCACAAACAGGTCTGGGTGAGAATGAAAGAAGAGCTTTCTATGACCAATTAGGAGACGTCCTGAGTGATATTCCGTCAGAGGAGAAAGTTATGATAGGAGGTGATTTCAATGCACATGTGGGCCAAGCCAAAGCAGGATACGAAGCAATACATGGAGGATTAGGCTTTGGAACTAGAAATAAAGCTGGAGATGACATGCTTGAATTAGCATCAGAATTGAATATGGCGATTGTTAACACATTCTTTAAAAAGAGAGAAACTCAACTTATTACGTACAAAAGTGGACAACATCAATCCCAAATAGACTATTTCATGATAAGGAAAGAAGACATACGTGCATGCAAGGACTGCAAGGTAATAGTTAGTGAGACAGTAAGCCAACAACATTAGCTGCTTGTTGTGGAGATCGAAGTAAAAAGTTAAACTAAACCAAAATATCGGAGAGGACCACAAAAAATCAAGTGGTGGATGCTAAAAGATGAGAAAGAAGATCTATTCAGGGAAAGAATAGTAGAGAAAATATGTTGGAACATGAAAGGAAGCCCTACTACAATTTGGAGAAAAATGGCCAGTAGTATTAGAGAGACTGCTATTGAAATACTGGGGAAAACGTCAGGAAAAAAGTTTGAGGATAAAGAGACTTAGTGGTGGTCAAACGAAGTTCAAGGAAAAATAAAAGAGAAGGGAAAATTATATAAAAAGTGGCAAGAAACCAGATCCAACACAGATCTTCAAAACTATATGGTCGCAAAAAAGGAAGCGAAAGTAACAGTAGCAAAAGCTAAAACAGAAGCGTATTCAAACCTATACGATCAACTTGATACCAGGGAAGGAGAAACGAAGATATATAAAATAGCCAAACAGAGAGCAAAGAAAGCAAAATATTTTAATTAGATTAGATGTATCCGAGATGAAAATAATAAAACTAGTTCACGAAAAGGATGTCAAAAAGAGATGGAGAAAGTACTTTGACAGCTTATTAAATGAAGAATTTGACAGACAGCCTGTGGAGTCAACGGAGACAGTAGCAGCAGTGGTCACCAAAATAACAAACGAGGAAGTGACTCAAGTACTTCAAAAAATAAAGAAAGGAAAAGCGGTAGGAACAAGGTGGCTAGCATGTTTATTTAATAGAATTATGGAAGTTGGACAAATGCCAGACGAATGAAGAAGCAGTATACTAGTACCTGTCTACAAAAACAAGGGAGATATACAGCAGTGTACAAACTACAGGGCTATAAAAGTGCTTAGCCACACCATGAAAATATGGGAGAGAGTAATTGATAGACGGATACGTGAAGAATCAATTTGGCTTTATGCAGGGCAGATCAACAGCAGACGCAATTTTCATTATAAGGCAGTTGATGGAAACATACAGGAGTAAAGAAACAAGTACTTCAATTTTCCCAAGTTTTAAGACTACAAAACAGAAACCAAGTTTTAAGACGACAATTTTCCCTACCAAAGTGGCGACACTGACAAACACATGGACAGAGAACAACCTGTAAGATTCTTCTTATGTAATCGATAGAGCAAAATGTGTTGTTTATCAAAAAAAAAACACTTGTAATTCACGTCAAGTTAGTCAATGATATTATTTATGAATCAACAACAAGTAAACAAGCAATCTATGAGTAAATTATCATTTTTTAAACCTTAGGTGTACCAAAAAAAATGAATTTTTCCAGAGCTTAGTGATATTTATGAATCAATAATAAATAAACAAGCTACCTATGAGTAAATTATCATTTTTTAAATCTTAAGTACCAAGAAAAATAATTATTCCAGAACATAGTGTTAGGCAACATTAATTTATTAGATAAAACAATTTTATGAACATACATAGAATGAGTGAATATGTATTTGCACTGACGTATGTATTTTTATTCCAGATTTCATCATTAATTATTTATATGGGAAATAAGCCACAATTAAAATGAAAAAAATAATTTTATTAACGTTTCGACGCCCAAATCGGGTGCCGTTGTCAAAATACAAAATATTACTAAAATAAACTAAAGTGTTGTTGCTAAGCAAAAAAATTCTTCTAATAATTTATTTAATCTCACTCATTTATATTGGCAATTCAGACATATATTATACATTTTAAAGTAGAAGACTTTAAAATGATATTGCCAATATTTATGAGTTGCGTTCCTGGGACGACTTACTGAAAGATAGTTCATTCGATTACATGAAATTAACCCCAACTCAAGAATATCCGTCATAAAAAATTATAGCATGTGATATGTCTTTAAAAAGACAACCAAATGCAACGACAGTAAAATTCTCGCGTTAGAGACTTCATAGTAAATCACAAGGGAAAACCAGGAAAAACCCTGTGATACTATCCCGACATCGTAAGTATTTGGTCTTACATTAATTTACTCTCAAAAAATAATACCAAATTCTGACTTGTAACATGTTTAAATTATAAATAATATTAATAATACTAGATATAAGTAATACTAAAATATATACTAGCTCGATATTATTGACTTACTAATCTTGGTATTTTCTTTCTATTGACTTCCTCTTTCAGTATGGGTAACCACATCCTACTGCATTCTACCGAGGAATTTGCGACACAATTGGTTTCATTTAGCATAATTAGAGCCGCTTCTTTGATTTTTCTCTTTTTACTATCTGATTCTTTCAGGACTATACTTGAATCTCTCCACTGAACTCTATGTTCATTATCCCATGCGTGTTGACATATTTGAGATCTCTCAAATTCTCTATTTTTAATATAAGATTGATGTTCACTTATTCTAACGTCTAGTGGTCTTGATGTCTCACCTAAATAAAATTGTTCGCATTCACAAGGTATTTTATAAATGCAATTCTTTGTTCTTTCTTGATCATTGTTAGGTTTAGTTTTAGATAGAATAGATCTCAATGTGTTTGTTGTTTTGAATGTTGTTGAAATGTTGAATTTATTTCCTATTGTTTTAAGTTTCTCGGATAGTCCTTTTATATATGGTATTGATATTTTCCTCGTATTATTTCTGGTGAATGTTGTAGGATCCCGTTCTAAGTTGTTCTGTTCCATTCGATCCAATCTTGACAATTCCTTATTTATAAACGATAAAGGATAATCATTTTTTAATAAAACAGATGTTAACAATTGTTTTTCTGCTAAAAAGGAATTTTCGTTAGAACAAGTAATTTTGGCTCTATCATATAAGGATTTAATGATTCCCTTTTTAACGCTGATGTTGTGATTTGACTTGTAATTGAGATATCTGTTGGTGTGTGTTGGTTTTCTATACACTTGAGTCTCATATCCAATATCCTTCTTTGAGATCAAAACATCGAGGAAAGGTAGGCTGTTATTGTATTCCTTTTCCATTGTAAATTTTATTGTCTCTTCTTGATCGTTTATAATATTCAGGAACGTATCCAACAATTCTGATCTATGAGGCCATATTGAAAACACATCATCTACATATCTCCACCATACTGTGGGTTTTAAATTTTGTTTAGAAATAATATTAGTTTCGAAATCCTCCATAAATATATTAGCCAATAATGGAGATAAAGAAGAGCCCATTGCTAGACCAAAATTTTGTTTATAGAATTCATTGTTTAGTTGAAAATAGGTATTATGGGTACATAATGTCAATAACTCCATTATAGCTGATACATTTAGTCTTGTCCTAGTTGCCAATGTATTATCATTCTCTAATTTCGTTTTGATTATGTTTGAAGTTTTATCTAATGGTACATTTGTAAATAAACTGTTTATGTCAAAACTTACTAAAATATTATTTGGATTAAATTCAATAGTTGATAATTTGTTTAAAAAATGTTTTGTATTTTTTATAAAAGTGTCATCATTATTAGCAAATGGTTTTAGAATGTTTAATAAGAATTTTGATAGTTCACTACAAGGAGAATTGATGGTACTACAAATGGGTCTAAGTGGTATGTTCGCTTTATGAATTTTCGGCACTCCATAAAAATGTGGTGTCTTACTGTAGTGAGGTGTCATTAATTTTCTTTGATAGTATGTTAGATCATTTTTAAATTTGA